>NC_091742.1:38492673-38795704 GCF_043380555.1 Nothobranchius furzeri
TTGCTTGGGCCTCTCACCTGGAGGCGCTCAGTCAGACCCAGTGTTGACATGTGGCAAGACGCTCCTCGGGGCGCGTCTTGCTTGGGCCTCTCACCTGGAGGCGCTCAGTCAGACCCAGTGTTGACATGTGGCAAGACGCTCCTCGGGGCGCGTCTTGCTTGGGCCTCTCTCCTGGGGAGGCGATCAGTCAGACCCAGTGTTGACATGTGTCAAGACGCTCCTCGGGCGTTTCTTGCTTGGGCCTCTCTCCTGGAGGCGCTCAGTCAGACCCAGTGTTGACATGCTGCAAGACGCTCCTCGGGGCGCGTCTTGCTTGGGCCTCTCTCCTGGAGGCGCTCAGTCAGACCTAGTGCTGACATGTGGCAAGACGCTCCTCGGGGCGCGTCTTGCTTGGGCTTCTCTCCTGGAGGCCCTCAGTCAGACCCTTCGTTGACATGTGGCAAGACGCTCCTCGGGGCGCATCTTGCTTGGGCCTCTCTCCTGGAGGCGCTCAGTCAGACCCAGTGTTGACTTGTGGCAAGACGCTCCTCGGGCGCGTCTTGCTTGGCCCTCTCTCCTGGAGGCGCTCAGTCAGACCGAGTGCTGACATGTGGCAAGAAGCTCCTCACGGCGCGTCTTGCTTGGGCTTCTCTCCTGGAGGCCCTCAGTCAGACCCATTGTTGACATGTGGCAAGACGCTCCTCGGGGCGCGTCTTGCTTGGGCCTCTCTCCAGAAGGCCCTCAATCAGACCCAGTGTTGACACGTGGCAAGACGCTCCTCGGGGCGCTTCTTGCTTGGGCCTCTCTCCTGGAGGCGCTCAGTCAGACCCAGTGGTGACATGTGGCAAGACGCTCCTCGGGGCGCGTATTGCTTGGGCCTCTCTCCTGGATGCCCTCTGTCAGACCCAGTGTTGACATTTGGCAAGACTCTCCTCGGGGCGCGTCTTTCTTGGGCTTCTCTCATTGAGGCCCTCAGACAGACTCACTGTTGACATGTGTCGACGCTCCTCGGGGCGTGTCTTGCTTGGGCCTCTCTCCTGGAGGCCCTCAGTCAGACCCATTGTTGACATGTGGCAAGACGCTCCTCGGGGCACGTCTTGCTTAGGCCTCTCTCCTGGAGGCACTCAGTCAGACCGAGTAGAGACATGTGACAAGACGCTCCTCGGGGCGCGTCTTGCTTGGGCCTCTCTCCTGGAGGCGCTCATTCAGACCCAGTGTTCAGATGTGGCAAGACGCTCCTCGGGGCGCGTCTTGCTTGGGCCTCTCTCCTGGAGGCGCTCAGTCAGACCCATTGTTGACATGTCGCAAGACGCTCCTCGGGGCACGTCTTGCTTGGGCCTCTCTCCTGGAGGCGCTCAGTCAGACCGAGTTCTGACATGTGAAAAGACGCTCCTCGGGGCGCGTCTTGCTTGGGCTTCTCTGCTGGAGGCCCTCAGTCAGACCCATTGTTGACATGTGGCAAGACGTTCCTCCGGGTGCGTCTTGCTTGGGCCTCTCACCTGGAGGCGCTCAGTCAGACCCAGTGTTGACATGTGGCAAGACGCTCCTCGGGGCGCGTCTTGCTTGGGCCTCTCTCCTGGGGAGGCGATCAGTCAGACCCAGTGTTCACATGTGTCAAGACGCTCCTCGGGCGTTTCTTGCTTGGGCCTCTCTCCTGGAGGCGCTCAGTCAGACCCAGTGTTGACATGTGGCAAGACGCTCCTCGGGGCTCGTCTTGCTTGGGCCTCTCTCCTGGAGGCGCTCAGTCAGACCTAGTGCTGACATGTGGCAAGACGCTCCTCGGGGCGCGTCTTGCTTGGGCTTCTCTCCTGGAGGCCCTCAGTCAGACCCTTCGTTGACATGTGGCAAGACGCTCCTCAGGGCGCATCTTGCTTGGGCCTCTCTTCTGGAGGCGCTCAGTCAGACCCAGTGTTGACTTGTGGCAAGACGCTCCTCGGGGCGCGTCTTGCTTGGCCCTCGCTCCTGGAGGCGCTCAGTCAGACCGAGTGCTGACATGTGGCAAGAAGCTCCTCACGGCGCGTCTTGCTTGGGCTTCTCTCCTGGAGGCTCTCAGTCAGACCCATTGTTGACATGTGGCAAGACGCTCCTCGGGGCGCGTCTTGCTTGGGCCTCTCTCCAGAAGGCCCTCAATCAGACCCAGTGTTGACACGTGGCAAGACGCTCCTCGGGGCGCTTCTTGCTTGGGCCTCTCTCCTGGAGGCGCTCAGTCAGACCCAGTGGTGACATGTGGCAAGACGCTCCTCGGGGCGCGTATTGCTTGGGCCTCTCTCCTGGATGCCCTCTGTCAGACCCAGTGTTGACATGTGGCAAGACTCTCCTCGGGGCGCGTCTTGCTTGGGCTTCTCTCATGGAGGCCCTCAGTCAGACCCACTGTTGACATGTGTCAAGACGCTCCTCGGGGCGTGTCTTGCTTGGGCCTCTCTCCTGGAGGCGCTCAGTCAGACCCAGTGTTGACATGTGGCAAGACGCTCCCCGGGGCGCTTCTTGCTTGGGCTTCTCTCCGGGAGGCCCTCAGTCAGACCCATTGTTGACATGTGGCAAGACGCTCCTCGGGGCACGTCTTGCTTAGGCCTCTCTCCTGGAGGCACTCAGTCAGACCGAGTAGAGACATGTGACAAGACGCTCCTCGGGGCGCGACTTGCTTGGGCCTCTCTCCTGGAGGCGCTCATTCAGACCCAGTGTTCAGATGTGGAGAGACGCTCCTCGGGGCGCGTCTTGCTTGGGCCTCTCTCCTGGAGGCGCTCAGTCAGACCCATTGTTGACATGTCGCAAGACGCTCCTCGGGGCACGTCCTGCTTGGGCCTCTCCTGGAGGCGCTCAGTCAGACCGAGTTCTGACATGTGAAAAGACGCTCCTCGGGGCGCGTCTTGCTTGGGCTTCTCTGCTGGAGGCCCTCAGTCAGACCCATTGTTGACATGTGGCAAGACGCTACTCGGGGCGCGTCTTATTTGGGCCTCTCTCCTGGAGGCGCTCAGTAAGACCGAGTGCTGACATGTGGCAAGACGCTCCTCGGGGCGCTTCTTGCTTGGGCTTCTCTCCTGGAGGCCCTCAGTCAGACCCATTGTTGACATGTGGCAAGATGCTCCTCGGGGCGCATCTTGCTTGGGCCTCTCTCCTTGAGGCCCTCTGTCAGACCCAGTGTTGACATGTGGCAAAACGCTCCTCCGGGCGCGTCTTGCTTGGGCCTCTCTCCTGGAGGCGCTCAGTCACACCCAATGTTGACATGTGGCAAGACGCTCCTCGGGGCACGTCTTGCTTGTGCCTCTCTCCTGGAGGCGCTCAGTCAGACCGAGTAGTGACATGTGACAAGACGCTCCTCGGGGCGCGTCTTGCTGGGGCTTCTCTCATGGAGGCACTCAGTCAGACCCAGTGTTGACATGTGGCAAGATGCTCCTCGGGCGTTTCTTGCTTGGGCCTCTCTCCTGGAGGCGCTCAGTCAGACCCAGAGGTTTCATGTGGCAAGACGCTCCTCGGGCCTCTCTCCTGGAGGCGCTCAGTCAGACCCAGTGTTGACATGTGGCAAGACGCTCCTTGGGGTGCGTCTTGCTTGGGCCTCTCTCCTGGAGGCGCTCAGTCAGACCCATTGTTGACATGTGGCAAGACGCTCCTCGGGGCGCGTCTTGCTTGGGCCTCTCTCCAGAAGGCCCTCAATCAGACCCAGTGTTGACACGTGGCAAGACGCTCCTCGGGGCGCTTCTTGCTTGGGCCTCTCTCCTGGAGGCGCTCAGTCAGACCCAGTGGTGACATGTGGCAAGACGCTCCTCGGGGCGCGTATTGCTTGGGCCTCTCTCCTGGAGGTGCTCAGTCAGACCCAGTGTTGACATGTGGCAAGACTCTCCTCGGGGCGCGTCTTGCTTGGGCTTCTCTCATTGAGGCCCTCAGTCAGACTCACTGTTGACATGTGTCGACGCTCCTCGGGTCGTGTCTTGCTTGGGCCTCTCTCCTGGAGGCCCTCAGTCAGACCCATTGTTGACATGTGGCAAGACGCTCCTCGGGGCACGTCTTGCTTAGGCCTCTCTCCTGGAGGCACTCAGTCAGACCGAGTAGAGACATGTGACAAGACGCTCCTCGGGGCGCGTCTTGCTTGGGCCTCTCTCCTGGAGGCGCTCATTCAGACCCAGTGTTCAGATGTGGCAAGACGCTCCTCGGGGCGCGTCTTGCTTGGGCCTCTCTCCTGGAGGCGCTCAGTCAGACCCATTGTTGACATGTCGCAAGACGCTCCTCGGGGCACGTCTTGCTTGGGCCTCTCTCCTGGAGGCGCTCAGTCAGACCGAGTTCTGACATGTGAAAAGACGCTCCTCGGGGCGCGTCTTGCTTGGGCTTCTCTGCTGGAGGCCCTCAGTCAGACCCATTGTTGACATGTGGCAAGACGTTCCTCGGGGTGCGTCTTGCTTGGGCCTCTCACCTGGAGGCGCTCAGTCAGACCCAGTGTTGACATGTGGCAAGACGCTCCTCGGGGCGCGTCTTGCTTGGGCCTCTCTCCTGGGGAGATGATCAGTCAGACCCAGTGTTCACATGTGTCAAGACGCTCCTCGGGCGTTTCTTGCTTGGGCCTCTCTCCTGGAGGCGCTCAGTCAGACCCAGTGTTGACATGTGGCAAGACGCTCCTCGGGGCGCGTCTTGCTTGGGCCTCTCTCCTGGAGGCGCTCAGTCAGACCTAGTGCTGACATGTGGCAAGACGCTCCTCGGGGCGCGTCTTGCTTGGGCTTCTCTCCTGGAGGCCCTCAGTCAGACCCTTCGTTGACATGTGGCAAGACGCTCCTCAGGGCGCATCTTGCTTGGGCCTCTCTTCTGGAGGCGCTCAGTCAGACCCAGTGTTGACTTGTGGCAAGACGCTCCTCGGGGCGCGTCTTGCTTGGCCCTCGCTCCTGGAGGCGCTCAGTCAGACCGAGTGCTGACATGTGGCAAGAAGCTCCTCACGGCGCGTCTTGCTTGGGCTTCTCTCCTGGAGGCTCTCAGTCAGACCCATTGTTGACATGTGGCAAGACGCTCCTCGGGGCGCGTCTTGCTTGGGCCTCTCTCCAGAAGGCCCTCAATCAGACCCAGTGTTGACACGTGGCAAGACGCTCCTCGGGGCGCTTCTTGCTTGGGCCTCTCTCCTGGAGGCGCTCAGTCAGACCCAGTGGTGACATGTGGCAAGACGCTCCTCGGGGCGCGTATTGCTTGGGCCTCTCTCCTGGATGCCCTCTGTCAGACCCAGTGTTGACATGTGGCAAGACTCTCCTCGGGGCGCGTCTTGCTTGGGCTTCTCTCATGGAGGCCCTCAGTCAGACCCACTGTTGACATGTGTCAAGACGCTCCTCGGGGCGTGTCTTGCTTGGGCCTCTCTCCTGGAGGCGCTCAGTCAGACCCAGTGTTGACATGTGGCAAGACGCTCCCCGGGGCGCTTCTTGCTTGGGCTTCTCTCCGGGAGGCCCTCAGTCAGACCCATTGTTGACATGTGGCAAGACGCTCCTCGGGGCACAGCTTGCTTAGGCCTCTCTCCTGGAGGCACTCAGTCAGACCGAGTAGAGACATGTGACAAGACGCTCCTCGGGGCGCGACTTGCTTGGGCCTCTCTCCTGGAGGCGCTCATTCAGACCCAGTGTTCAGATGTGGCAAGACGCTCCTCGGGGCGCGTCTTGCTTGGGCCTCTCTCCTGGAGGCGCTCAGTCAGACCCATTGTTGACATGTCGCAAGACGCTCCTCGGGGCACGTCTTGCTTGGGCCTCTCTCCTGGAGGCGCTCAGTCAGACCGAGTTCTGACATGTGAAAAGACGCTCCTCGGGGCGCGTCTTGCTTGGGCTTCTCTGCTGGAGGCCCTCAGTCAGACCCATTGTTGACATGTGGCAAGACGCTACTCGGGGCGCGTCTTATTTGGGCCTCTCTCCTGGAGGCGCTCAGTAAGACCGAGTGCTGACATGTGGCAAGACGCTCCTCGGGGCGCTTCTTGCTTGGGCTTCTCTCCTGGAGGCCCTCAGTCAGACCCATTGTTGACATGTGGCAAGATGCTCCTCGGGGCGCATCTTGCTTGGGCCTCTCTCCTTGAGGCCCTCTGTCAGACCCAGTGTTGACATGTGGCAAAACGCTCCTCCGGGCGCGTCTTGCTTGGGCCTCTCTCCTGGAGGCGCTCAGTCAGACCCAGTGTTGACATGTGGCAAGACGCTCCTCGGGGCGCGTCTTGCTTGGGCCTCTCTCCTGGAGGCTCTCAGTCAGACCGAGTGCTGACATGTGGCAAGACGCTCCTTGGGGCGCGTCTTGCTTGGACTTCTCTCCTGGAGGCCCTCAGTCAGACCCATTGTTGACATGTGGCAAGACGCTCCTCGGGGCGCATCTTGCTTGGGCTTTTCTCCTGGAGGCCCTCAGTCAGACCCATTGTTGACATGTGGCAAGACGCTCCTCGGGGCGCGTCTTGCTTGGGCCTCTCTCCTGGAGGCGCTCAGTCAGACCGAGTGCTGACATGTGGCAAGACGCTCCTCGGGGCGCGTCTTGCTTGGGCCTCTCTCCTGGAGGCGCTCAGTCAGACCGAGTGCTGACATGTGGCAAGACGCTCCTCGGGGCGCGTCTTGCTTGGACTTCTCTCCTGGAGGCCCTCAGTCAGACCCATTGTTGACATGTGGCAAGACGCTCCTCGGGGCGCGTCTTGCTTGGGCCTCTCTCCTGGAGGTGCTCAGTCAGACCGAGTGCTGACATGTGGCAAGACGCTCCTTGGGGCGCATCTTGCTTGGGCTTTTCTCCTGGAGGCTGTCAGTCAGACCCATTGTTGTCATGTGGCAAGACGCTCCTCGGGGCGCGTCTTGCTCGGGCCTCTCTCCTGGAGGCGCTCAGTAAGACCGAGTGCTGACATGTGGCAAGACGCTCCTCGGGGCGCGTCTTGCTCGGGCCTCTCTCCTGGAGGCGCTCAGTCAGACCGAGTGCTGACATGTGGCAAGACGCTCCTTGGGGCGCGTCTTGCTTGGGCCTCTCTCCTGGAGGCGCACAGTCAGACCGAGTGCTGACATGTGGCAAGATGCTCCTCGGGGCGCGTCTTGCTTGGGCCTCTCTCCTGGAGGCGCTCATTCAGACCCAGTGTTCACATGTGGCAAGACGCTCCTCGGGGCGCGTCTTGCTTGGGCCTCTCTCCTGGAGGCGCTCAGTCAGACCCATTGTTGACATGTGGCAAGACGCTCCTCGGGGCACGTCTTGCTTGGGCCTCTCTCCTGGAGGCGCTCAGTCAGACCGAGTTCTGACATGTGAAAAGACGCTCCTCGGGGCGCGTCTTGCTTGGGCTTCTCTGCTGGAGGCCCTCAGTCAGACCCATTGTTGACATGTGGCAAGACGCTACTCGGGGCGCGTCTTATTTGGGCCTCTCTCCTGGAGGCGCTCAGTAAGACCGAGTGCTGACATGTGGCAAGACGCTCCTCGGGGCGCTTCTTGCTTCGGCTTCTCTCCTGGAGGCCCTCAGTCAGACCCATTGTTGACATGTGGCAAGATGCTCCTCGGGGCGCATCTTGCTTGGGCCTCTCTCCTTGAGGCCCTCTGTCAGACCCAGTGTTGACATGTGGCAAAACGCTCCTCCGGGCGCGTCTTGCTTTGGCCTCTCTCCTGGAGGCGCTCAGTCAGACCCAGTGTTGACATGTGGCAAGACGCTCCTTGGGGCGCGTCTTGCTTGGGCCTCTCTCCTGGAGGCGCTCAGTCAGACCGAGTGCTGACATGTGGCAAGACGCTCCCCGGGGCGCGTCTTGCTGGGGCTTCTTTCATGGAGGTACTCAGTCAGACCCAGTGTTGACATGTGTCAAGACGCTCCTCGGGCATTTCTTGCTTGGGCCTCTCTCCCGGAGGCGCTCAGTCAGACCCAGTGTTGACATGTGACAAGACGCTCCTCAGGGCGCGTCTTGCTTGGGCCTCTCTCCTGGAGGTGCTCAGTCAGACCGAGTGCTGACATCTGGCAAGACGCTCCTCGGGGCGCATCTTGCTTGGGCTTCTCTCCTGGAGGCTCTCAGTCAGACCCATTGTTGTCATGTGGCAAGACGCTCCTCAGGGCGCGTCTTGCTTGGGCCTCTCTCCTGGAGGTGCTCAGTCAGACCGAGTGCTGACATCTGGCAAGACGCTCCTCGGGGCGCATCTTGCTTGGGCTTCTCTCCTGGAGGCTCTCAGTCAGACCCATTGTTGTCATGTGGCAAGACGCTCCTCGGGGCGCGTCTTGCTTGGGCCTCTCACCTGGAGGCGCTCAGTCAGACCCAGTGTTGACATGTGGCAAGACGCTCCTCGGGGCGCGTCTTGCTTGGGCCTCTCTCCTGGGGAGGCAATCAGTCAGACCCAGTGTTGACATGTGTCAAGACGCTCCTCGGGCATTTCTTGCTTGGGCCTCTCTCCTGGAGGCGCTCAGTCAGACCCAGTGTTGACATGTGGCAAGACGCTCCTCGGGGCACGTCTTGCTTGGGCCTCTCTCCTGGAGGCGCTCAGTCAGACCCAGTGTTGACATGTGGCAAGACGCTCCCCGGGGCGCTTCTTGCTTGGGCTTCTCTCCGGGAGGCCCTCAGTCAGACCAATTGTTGACATGTGGCAAGACGCTCCTCGGGGCACGTCTTGCTTAGGCCTCTCTCCTGGAGGCACTCAGTCAGACCGAGTAGTGACATGTGACTAGACGCTCCTCGGGGCGCGTCTTGCTTGGGCCTCTCTCCTGGAGGCGCTCAGTCAGACCCAGTGTTGACATGTGGCAAGATGCTCCTCGGGGCGCGTCTTGCTTGGGCCTCTCTCCTGGAGGCGCTCAGTCAGACCCAGTGTTGACATGTGGCAAGACGCTCCTCGGGGCGCTTCTTGCTTGGGCTTCTCTCCTGGAGGCCCTCAGTCAGACCCATTGTTGACATGTGGCAAGATGCTCCTCGGGGCGCATCTTGCTTGGGCCTCTCTCCTTGAGGCCCTCTGTCAGACCCAGTGTTGACATGTGGCAAAACGCTCCTCCGGGCGCGTCTTGCTTTGGCCTCTCTCCTGGAGGCGCTCAGTCAGACCCAGTGTTGACATGTGGCAAGACGCTCCTTGGGGCGCGTCTTGCTTGGGCCTCTCTCCTGGAGAAGCTCAGTCAAACCGAGTGCTGACATGTGGCAAGACGCTCCCCGGGGCGCGTCTTGCTGGGGCTTCTCTCATGGAGGCACTCAGTCAGACCCAGTGTTGACATGTGTCAAGACGCTCCTCGGGCATTTCTTGCTTGGGCCTCTCTCCCTGAGGCGCTCAGTCAGACCCAGTGTTGACATGTGACAAGACGCTCCTCGGGGCGCGTCTTGCTTGGGCCTCTCTCCTGGAGGCGCTCAGTCAGACCGAGTGCTGACATGTGGCAAGACGCTCCTCGGGGCGCATCTTGCTTGGGCTTCTCTCCTGGAGGCTCTCAGTCCGACCCATTGTTGTCATGTGGCAAGACGCTCCTCGGGGCGCGTCTTGCTTGGGCCTCTCACCTGGAGAAGCTCAGTCAGACCCAGTGTTGACATGTGGCAAGACGCTCCTCGGGGCGCGTCTTGCTTGGGCCTCTCACCTGGAGGCGCTCAGTCAGACCCAGTGTTGACATGTGGCAAAACGCTCCTCGCGGCGCGTCTTGCTTGGGCCTCTCTCCTGGGGAGGCGATCAGTCAGACCCAGTGTTGACATGTGTCAAGACGCTCCTCGGGCGTTTCTTGCTTGGGCCTCTCTCCTGGAGGCGCTCAGTCAGACCCAGTGTTGACATGTGGCAAGACGCTCCTCGGGGCGCGTCTTGCTTGGGCCTCTCTCCTGGAGGCGCTCAGTCAGACCTAGTGCTGACATGTGGCAAGACGCTCCTCGGGGCGCGTCTTGCTTGGGCCTCTCTCCAGAAGTCCCTCATTCAGACCCAGTGTTGACACGTGGCAAGACGCTCCTCGGGGCGCTTCTTGCTTGGGCCTCTCTCCTGGAGGCGCTCAGTCAGACCCAGTGGTGACATGTGGCAAGACGCTCCTCGGGGCGCGTATTGCTTGGGCCTCTCTCCTGGATGCCCTCTGTCAGACCCAGTGTTGACAGGTGGCAAGACTCTCCTCGGGGCGCGTCTTGCTTGGGCTTCTCTCATGGAGGCCCTCAGTCAGACCCACTGTTGACATGTGTCAAGACGCTCCTCGGGGCGTGTCTTGCTTGGGCCTCTCTCCTGGAGGCGCTCAGTCAGACCCAGTGTTGACATGTGGCAAGACGCTCCCCGGGGCGCTTCTTGCTTGGGCTTCTCTCCGGGAGGCCCTCAGTCAGACCCATTGTTGACATGTGGCAAGACGCTCCTCGGGGCACGTCTTGCTTAGGCCTCTCTCCTGGAGGCACTCAGTCAGACCGAGTAGTGACATGTGACAAGACGCTCCTCGGGGCGCGTCTTGCTTGGGCCTCTCTCCTGGAGGCGCTCAGTCAGACCCAGTGTTGACATGTGGCAAGATGCTCCTCGGGGCGCGTCTTGCTTGGGCCTCTCTCCTGGAGGCGCTCATTCAGACCCAGTGTTGAAATGTGGCAAGACGCTCCTCCGGGCGCGTCTTGCTTGGGCCTCTCACCTGGAGGCGCTGAGTCAGACCCAGTGTTGACATGTGGCAAGACGCTCCTCGGGGCGCGTCTTGCTTGGGCCTCTCTCCTGGGGAGGCAATCAGTCAGACCCAGTGTTGACATGTGTCAAGACGCTCCTCGGGCGTTTCTTGCTTGGGCCTCTCTACTGGAGGCGCTCAGTCAGACCCAGTGTTGACATGTGGCAAGACGCTCCTCGGGGCGCGTCTTGCTTGGGCCTCTCTCCTGGAGGCGCTCAGTCAGACCTAGTGCTGACATGTGGCAAGACGCTCCTCGGGGCGCGTCTTGCTTGGGCTTCTCTCCTGGAGGCCCTCAGTCAGACCCTTCGTTGACATGTGGCAAGACGCTCCTCGGGGCGCATCTTGCTTGGGCCTCTCTCCTGGAGGCGCTCAGTCAGACCCAGTGTTGACATGTGGCTAGACGCTCCTCGGGGCGCGTATTGCTTGGCCCTCTCTCCTGGAGGTGCTCAGTCAGACCGAGTGCTGACATGTGGCAAGACGCTCCTCGGGGCGCATCTTGCTTGGGCTTCTCTCCTGGAGGCCCTCACTCAGACCCATTGTTGACATGTGGCAAGACGCTCCTCCGGGCGCATCTTGCTTGGGCTTCTCTCCTGGAGGCCCTCACTCAGACCCATTGTTGACATGTGGCAAGACGCTCCTCCGGGCGCATCTTGCTTGGGCCTCTCTCCTGGAGGCGCTCAGTCAGACCGAGTGCTGACATGTGGCAAGACGCTCCTCGGGGCACGTCTTGCTGGGGCTTCTCTCCTGGAGGCCCTCAGTCAGACCCACTGTTGACATGTGTCAAGACGCTCCTCGGGGCGTGTCTTGCTTGGGCCTCTCTCCTGGAGGCGCTCAGTCAGACCCAGTGTTGACATGTGGCAAGACGCTCCCCGGGGCGCTTCTTGCTTGGGCTTCTCTCCGGGAGGCCCTCAGTCAGACCCATTGTTGACATGTGGCAAGACGCTCCTCGGGGCACGTCTTGCTTAGGCCTCTCTCCTGGAGGCACTCAGTCAGACCGAGTAGTGACATGTGACAAGACGCTCCTCGGGGCGCGTCTTGCTTGGGCCTCTCTCCTGGAGGCGCTCAGTCAGACCCAGTGTTGACATGTGGCAAGATGCTCCTCGGGGCGCGTCTTGCTTGGGCCTCTCTCCTGGACGCGCTCATTCAGACCCAGTGTTGACATGTGGCAAGACGCTCCTCCGGGCGCGTCTTGCTTGGGCCTCTCACCTGGAGGCGCTGAGTCAGACCCAGTGTTGACATGTGGCAAGACGCTCCTCGGGGCGCGTCTTGCTTGGGCCTCTCTCCTGGGGAGGCAATCAGTCAGACCCAGTGTTGACATGTGTCAAGACGCTCCTCGGGCGTTTCTTGCTTGGGCCTCTCTACTGGAGGCGCTCAGTCAGACCCAGTGTTGACATGTGGCAAGACGCTCCTCGGGGCGCGTCTTGCTTGGGCCTCTCTCCTGGAGGCGCTCAGTCAGACCTAGTGCTGACATGTGGCAAGACGCTCCTCGGGGCGCGTCTTGCTTGGGCTTCTCTCCTGGAGGCCCTCAGTCAGACCCTTCGTTGACATGTGGCAAGACGCTCCTCGGGGCGCATCTTGCTTGGGCCTCTCTCCTGGAGGCGCTCAGTCAGACCCAGTGTTGACATGTGGCTAGACGCTCCTCGGGGCGCGTATTGCTTGGCCCTCTCTCCTGGAGGTGCTCAGTCACACCGAGTGCTGACATGTGGCAAGACGCTCCTCGGGGCGCATCTTGCTTGGGCTTCTCTCCTGGAGGCCCTCACTCAGACCCATTGTTGACATGTGGCAAGACGCTCCTCCGGGCGCATCTTGCTTGGGCTTCTCTCCTGGAGGCCCTCACTCAGACCCATTGTTGACATGTGGCAAGACGCTCCTCCGGGCGCATCTTGCTTGGGCCTCTCTCCTGGAGGCGCTCAGTCAGACCGAGTGCTGACATGTGGCAAGACGCTCCTCGGGGCACGTCTTGCTGGGGCTTCTCTCCTGGAGGCGCTCAGTCCGACCCAGTGTTGACATGTGACAAGACGCTCCTCGGGGCGCGTCTTTCTTGGGCCTCTCTCCTGGAGGCGCTCAGTCAGACCCAGAGGTGACATGTGGCAAGACGCTCCTCGGGGCGCGTCTTGCTTGGGCCTCTCTCCTGGAGGCCCTCTGTCAAACCCAGTGTTGACATGTGGCAAGATGCTCCTCGGGGCGCATCTTGCTTGGGCCTCTCTCCTGGAGGCGCTCAGTCATACCGAGTGCTGACATGTGGCAAGACGCTCCTCGGGGCACGTCTTGCTGGGGCTTCTCTCCTGGAGGCGCTCAGTCAGACCCAGTGTTGACATGTGACAAGACGCTCCTCGGGGCGCGTCTTGCTTGGGCCTCTCTCCTGGAGGCGCTCAGTCAGACCCAGTGTTGACATGTGGCAAGACGCTCCCCGGGGCGCTTCTTGCTTGGGCTTCTCTCCTGGAGGCCCTCAGTCAGACCCATTGTTGACATGTGGCAAGACGCTCCTCGGGGCACGTCTTGCTTGGGCCTCTCTCCTGGAGGCACTCAGTCAGACCGAGTAGTGACTGGTGACAAGACGCTCCTTGGGGCGCGTCTTGCTTGGGCCTCTCTCCTGGAGGCGCTCAGTCAGACCCAGTGTTGACATGTGGCAAGATGCTCCTCGGGGCGCGTCTTGCTTGGGCCTCTCTCCTGGAGGCGCTCAGTCAGACCCAGTGTTCACATGTGGCAAGACGCTCCTCGGGGCGCGTCTTGCTTGGGCTTCTCTCCTGGAGGCCCTCAGTCAGACCCATTGTTGACATGTGGCAAGACGCTCCTAGGGGCGTGTCTTATTTGGGCCTCTCTCCTGGAGGCGCTCAGTAAGACCGAGTGCTGACATGTGGCAAGACGCTCCTCGGGGCGCTTCTTGCTTGGGCTTCTCTCCTGGAGGCCCTCAGTCAGACCCATTGTTGACAGGTGGCAAGATGCTCCTCGGGGCGCATCTTGCTTGGGCCTCTCTCCTTGAGGCCCTCTGTCAGACCCAGTGTTGACATGTGGCAAAACGCTCCTCCGGGCGCGTCTTGCTTGGGCCTCTCTCCTGGAGGCGCTCAGTCAGACCCAGTGTTGACATGTGGCAAGACGCTCCTTGGGGCGCGTCTTGCTTGGGCCTCTCTCCTGGAGGCGCTCAGTCAGACCGAGTGCTGACATCTGGCAAGACGCTCCCCGGGGCGCGTCTTGCTGGGGCTTCTCTCATGGAGGCACTCAGTCAGACCCAGTGTTGACATGTGGCAAGACGCTCCTCAGGGCGCGTCTTGCTTGGGCCTCTCTCAAGGGGAGGCGATCAGTCAGACCCAGTGTTGACATGTGTCAAGACGCTCCTCGGGCGTTTCTTGCTTGGGCCTCTCTCCCGGAGGCGCTCAGTCAGACCCAGTGTTGACATGTGACAAGACGCTCCTCGGGGCGTGTCTTGCTTGGGCCTCTCTCCTGGAGGTGCTCAGTCAGACCCAGAGGTGACATGTGGCAAGACGCTCCTCGGGGCGCGTCTTGCTTGGGCCTCTCTCCTGGAGGCGCTCAGTCAGACTGAGTGCTGACATGTGGCAAGACGCTCCTTGGGGCGCGTCTTGCTTGGACTTCTCTCCTGGAGGCCCTCAGTCAGACCCATTGTTGACATGTGGCAAGACGCTCCTCGGGGCGCGTCTTGCTTGGGCCTCTCTCCTGGAGGCGCTCAGTCAGACCGAGTGCTGACATGTGGCAAGACACTCCTCGGGGCGCATCTTGCTTGGACTTTTCTCCTGGAGACTCTCAGTCAGACCCATTGTTGTCATGTGGCAAGACGCTCCTCGGGGCGCGTCTTTCTTGGGCCTCTCTCCTGGAGGCGCTCAGTCAGACCGAGTGCTGACATGTGGCAAGACGCTCCTCGGGGCGCGTCTTGCTTGGGCCTCTCTCCTGGAGGCGCTCAGTCACACCGAGTGCTGACATGTGGCAAGACGCTCCTCGGGGCGCGTCTTGCTTGGGCCTCTCTCCTGGGGAGGCGATCAGTCAGACCCAGTGTTGACATGCAACATAATTCTGGTTGCCATTTAAAAACCATAAGTGCTAATGACTATATTCCTTTTTGGGGTAATGGGGGCTGTTAATTGGAGTACTCTAAAACAAACCTGACCTCTCTAGGATATTCAGAAGCCAAGTTATAAGCCCACAAAGGTGTAACTGGACTACTTCTTTAAAGTGACACCAGGCCCGGTGACCTTTGGGACATGGTTTGACCCCCTATAGGAATGTGCGATCATCTTGAAACGTTCAGATCACTTACAACTCAATAGATTCTACCTTCTTGTAACGTTTCAGCCTGATTGGACCTTGTTTTCACACAAATGGACCCAGAATGATGTGAAATTGTGCTTCGTGCAACATAATTCTGGGTGCCATTTACAAACCATAAGTGCTAATGACTCCATTCCTTTTTGTGGTTGTAGTGGCTGTTGATTGGAGTATACTTAAACAAACCTGATCTCTCTAGGACATTCAGAAGCCAAGTTATGAGCCCACAAATGTGTAACTGGACTACTTCTTTAAATTGACACCAGATCCGGTGACCTTTGGGACATGGTTTGACCACCTATAGGAATGTGCTATCATCATGAAACGTTCAGATCACTTACAATTCAATAGATTCTACCTTCCTGTAACGTTTCAGCCTGATTGGACCTTGTTTTCACACAAATGAACCCAGAATGATGTGAAATTGTGCTTCGTGCAACATAATTCTGGGTGCCATTTAAAAAACCACAAGTGCTAATGACTCTATTCCTTTTTGTGGTTGTAGGGGTTGTTGATTGGAGTACACTAAAACAAACCTGATCTCTCTAGGACATTCAGAAGCCAAGTTATAAGCCCACAAATGTGTAACTGGACTACTTCTTTAAATTGACACCAGATCCGGTGACCTTTGGGACATGGTTTGACCCCCTTAGGAAAGTGCTATCATCAAGAAACGTTCAGATCACTTACAACTCAATAGATTCTACCTTCCTGTAACGTTTCAGCCTGATTGGACCTTGTTTTCACACAAATGAACCCAGAATGATGTGAAATTGTGCTTCGTGCAACATAATTCTGGTTGCCATTTACAAACCATAAGTGCTAATGACTCCATTCCTTTTTGTGATTGTAGGGGCTGTTGATTGGAGTACATTAAAACAAACCTGATCTCTCTAGGACATTCAGAAGCCAAGTTATAAGCCCACAAATGTGTAACTGGACTACTTCTTTAAAGTGACACCAGGCCCGGTGACCTTTGGGACATGGTTTTACCCCCTATAGGAATGTGCGATCATCATGAAATGTTGAGATCACTTACAACTCAATAGATTCTAACTTCTTGTAACGTTTCAGCCTGATTGGACCTTGTTTTCACACAAATGAACCCAGAATGATGTGAAATTGTGCTTCGTGCAACATAATTCTGGGTGCCATTTAAAAACCATAAGTGCTAATGACTCCATTCCTTTTTGTGGTTGTAGGGGCTGTTGATTGGAGTATACTAAAACAAACCTGATCTCTCTAGGACATTCAGAAGCCAAGTTATAAACCCTCAAATGTGTAACTGGACTACTTCTTTAAAGTGACACCAGGCCCGGTGACCTTTGGGACATGGTTTTACCCCCTATAGGAATGTGCGATCATCATGAAACGTTCAGATCACTTACAACTCAATAGATTCTACCTTCTTGTAACATTTCAGCCTGATTGGACCTTGTTTTCACACAAATGGACCCAGAATGATGTGAAATTGTGCTTCATGCAACATAATTCTGGGTGCCATTTACAAACCATAAGTGCTAATGACTCCATTCCTTTTTGTGATTGTAGGGGCTGTTGATTGGAGTACATTAAAACAAACCTGATCTCTCTAGGACATTCAGAAGCCAAGTTATAAGCCCACAAATGTGTAACTGGACTACTTCTTTAAAGTGACACCAGGCCCGGTGACCTTTGGGACATGGTTTTACAGGAATGTGCGATCATCATGAAATGTTGAGATCACTTACAACTCAATAGATTCTAACTTCTTGTAACGTTTCAGCCTGATTGGACATTGTTTTCACACAAATGAACCCAGAATGATGTGAAATTGTGCTTCGTGCAACATAATTCTGGGTGCCATTTAAAAACCATAAGTGCTAATGACTCCATTCCTTTTAGTGGTAACGGGGGCTGTTGATTGGAGTACATTAAAACAAACCTGATCTCTCTAGGACATTCAGAAGCCAAGTTATAAGCCCACAAATGTGTATCTGGACTACTTCTTTAAATTGACACCAGATCCGGTGACCTTTGGGACATAGTTTAAAACAAACCCAATTCCATTGGGGCCACTTTTGACGCAAAGTGTGCCAAAAAGCGCATTTTAGAATGCCCAAAATGAAGCAATCCCTCAGGGGGTCAAACCATGTCCCAAAGGTCACCGGATCTGGTGTCAATTTAAAGAAGTAGTCCAGTTACACATTTGTGGGCTTATAACTTGGCTTCTGAATTTCCTAGAGAGATCAGGTTTGTTTTAATGTACTCCAATCAACAGCCCCTACAACCACAAAAAGGAATGGAGTCATTGGCACTTATGGTTTGTAAATGGCACCCAGAATTATGTTGCACGAAGCACAATTTCACATCATTCTGGGTCCATTTGTTTGAAAACAAGGTCCAATCAGGCTGAAACGTTACAAGAAGGTAGAATCTATTGAGTTGTAAGTGATCTGAACGTTTCATGATGATCGCACATTCCTATAGGGGGTCAAACCATGTCCCAAAGGTCACCGGGCCTGGTGTCACTTTAAAGAAGTAGTCCAGTTACACCTTTGTGGGCTTATAACTTGGCTTCTGAATATCCTAGAGAGGTCAGGTTTGTTTTAGAGTACTCCAATTAACAGCCCCCATTACCACTAAAAGGAATGGAGTCATTAGCACTTATGGTTTTTAAATGGCACCCAGAATTATGTTGCACGAAGCACAATTTCACATCATTCTGGGTTCTTTTGTGTGAAAACAAGGTCCAATCAGGCTGAAACGTGACAGGAAGGTAGAATCTATTGAGTTGTAAGTGATCTGAACGTTTCATGATGATAGCACTTTCCTAAGGGGTCAAACCATGTCCCAAAGGTCACTGGATCTGGTGTCAATTTAAAGAAGTAGTCCAGTTACACATTTGTGGGCTTATAACTTGGCTTCTGAATGTCCTAGAGAGATCAGGTTTGTTTTAGTATACTCCAATCAACAGCCCCTACAACCACAAAAAGGAATGGAGTCATTAGCACTTATGGTTTGTAAATGGCACCCAGAATTATGTTGCACAAAGCACAATTTCACATCATTCGGGGTCCATTTGTGTGAAAACAAGGTCCAATCAGGCTGAAACGTTACAGGAAGGTAGAATCTATTGAGTTGTAAGTGATCTGAACGTTTCATGATGATAGCACTTTCCTAAGGGGGTCAAACCATGTCCCAAAGGTCACCGGATCTGGTGTCAATTTAAAGAAGTAGTCCAGTTACAACTTTGTGGGCTTATAACTTGGCCTCTGAATGTCCTAGAGATATCAGGTTTGTTTTAGTATACTCCAATCAACACCCCCTACAACCACAAAAAGGAATGGAGTCATTAGCACTTATGGTTTTTAAATGGCACCCAGAATTATGTTGCACGAAGCACAATTTCACATCATTCTGGGTTCATTTGTGTGAAAACAAGGTCCAATCAGGCTGAAACGTTACAGGAAGGTAGAATCTATTGAGTTGTAAGTGATCTGAACGTTTCATGATGATAGCACTTTCCTAAGGGGGTCAAACCATGTCCCAAAGGTCACCGGATCTGGTGTCAATTTAAAGAAGTAGTCCAGTTACACATTAGTGGGCTTATAACTTGGCTTCTGAATGTTTTAGAGAGATCAGGTTTGTTTTAGTGTACTCCAATCAACAGCCCCTACAACCACAAAAAGGAATGGAGTCATTAGCACTTAAGGTTTGTAAATGGCAGCCAGAATTATGTTGCACAAAGCACAATTTCACATCATTCTGGGTCCATTTGTGTGAAAACAAGGTCCAATCTGGCTGAAACGCTACAAGAAGGTAGAATCTATTGAGTTGTAAGTGATCTGAACGTTTCAAGATGATCACACATTCCTATAGGGGGTAAAACCATGTCCTATAGGGGGTAAAACCATGTCCCAAAGGTCACCGGGCCTGGTGACACTCCTCGGGGCGCTTCTTGCTTGGGCTTCTCTCCTGGAGGCGCTCAGACAGACCCAGTGTTGACATGTGACAAGACGCTCCTCGTGGCGCGTTTTGCTTGGGCCTCTCTCCTGGAGGCGCTCAGTCAGAACCAGAGGTGACATGTGGCAAGACGCTCCTTGGGGCGCGTTTTGCTTGGGCCTCTCTCCTGGAGGCCCTCTGTCAGACCCAGTGTTGACGTGTGGCAAGACGCTCCTCCGGGCGCATCTTGCTTGGGCCTCTCTCCTGGAGGCCCTCTGTCAGACCCAGTGTTGACGTGTGGCAAGACGCTCCTCCGGGCGCATCTTGCTTGGGCCTCTCTCCTGGAGGCCCTCAGTCAGACCCATTGTTGACATGTGGCAAGATGCTCCTCGGGGCGCGTCTTGCTTGGGCCTCTCTCCTGGAGGCGCTCAGTCAGACCGAGTGCTGACATAAGGCAAGACGCTCCTCGGGGCGCGTCTTGCTGGGGCCTCTCTCCTGGAGGCGCTCAGTCAGACCCAGTGCTGACATGTGGCAAGACGCTCCTCGGGGCGCGTCTTGCTTGGGCCTCTCTCCTGGAGGCGCTCAGTCAGACCCAGTGTTGACATGTGGCAGGACGCTCCTCGGGGCGCGTCTTGCTTGGGACTCTCTCCTGGAGGCGCTCAGTCAGACCCAGTGGTGACACGTGGCAAGACGCTCCTCGGGGTGCATCTTGCTTGGGCCTCTCTCCTGGAGGCCCTCTGTCAGACCCAGTGTTGACATGTGTCAAGACGCTCCTCGGGGCGCGTCTTGCTTGGGCTTTTCTCATGGAGGCCCTCAGTCAGACCCATTGTTGACATGTGGCAAGACACTCCTCGGGGCGCGTCTTGCTTGGGCTTCTCTCCTGGAGGCGCTCAGACAGACCCAGTGTTGACATGTGACAAGACGCTCCTCGGGGCGCGTTTTGCTTGGGCCTCTCTCCTGGAGGCGCTCAGTCAGAACCAGAGGTGACATGTGGCAAGACGCTCCTCGGGGCGCATCTTGCTTGGGCCTCTCTCCTGGAGGCCCTCAGTCAGACCCATTGTTGAAATGTGGCAAGATGCTCCTCGGGGCGCGTCTTGCTTGGGCCTCTCTCCTGGAGGCGCTCAGTCAGACCGAGTGCTGACATAAGGCAAGACGCTCCTCGGGGCGCGTCTTGCTGGGGCCTCTCTCCTGGAGGCGCTCAGTCAGACCCAGTGCTGACATGTGGCAAGACGCTCCTCGGGGCGCGTCTTGCTTGTGCCTCTCTCCTGGAGGCGCTCAGTACTCCATTCAACAGCCCCTACAACCACAAAAAGGAAAGGAGTCATTAGCACTTAAGGTTTGTAAATGGCACCCAGAATTATGTTGCACGAAGCACAATTTCACATCATTCTGGGTCCATTTGTGTGAAAACAAGGTACAATTAGGCTGAAACGTTACAGGAAGGTAGAATCTATTGAGTTGTAAGTGATCTGAACGTTTCAAGATGATCGCACATTCCTATAGGGGGTCAAAACATGTCCCAAAGGTCACCGGATCTGGTGTCAATTTAAAGAAGTAGTACATTTACACATTTGTGGGCTTATAACTTGGCTTCTGAATGTCCTAGAGAGATCAGGTTTGTTTTAGTATACTCCAATCAACAGCCCCTACAACCACAAAAAGGAATGGAGTCATTAGCACTTATGGTTTTTAAATGGCACCCAGAATTATGTTGCACGAAGCACAATTTCACATCATTCTGGGTCCATTTGTGTGAAAACAAGGTCCAATAAGGCTGAAACATTACAAGAAGGTAGAATCTATTGAGTTGTAAGTGATCTGAACGTTTCAAGATGATTGCACATTCCTATAGGGGGTAAAACCATGTCCCAAAGGTCACCGGGCCTGGTGTCACTTTAAAGAAGTAGTCCAGTTACACCTTTGTGGGCTTATAATTTGGCTTCTGAATATCCTAGAGAGGTCAGGTTTGTTTTAGAGTACTCCAATTAACAGCCCCCGTTACCACTAAAAGGAATGGAGTCATTAGCACTTATGGTTTTTAAATGGCACCCAGAATTATGTTGCACGAAGCACAATTTCACATCATTCTGGGTTCATTTGTGTGAAAACAAGGTCCAATCAGGCTGAAACGTTACAAGAAGGTAGAATCTATTGAGTTGTAAGTGATCTCAACATTTCATGATGATCGCACATTCCTATAGGGGGTAAAACCATGTCCCAAAGGTCACCGGGCCTGGTGTCACTTTAAAGAAGTAGTCCAGTTACACATTTGTGGGCTTATAACTTGGCTTCTGAATGTCCTAGAGAGATCAGGTTTGTTTTAGAGTACTCCAATTAACAGCCCCCGTTACCACTAAAAGGAATGGAGTCATTAGCACTTATGGGTTTTAAATGGCACCCAGAATTATGTTGCACGAAGCACAATTTCACATCAATCTGGGTTCATTTGTGTGAAAACAAGGTCCAATCAGGCTGAAACGTTACAAGAAGGTAGAATCTATTGAGTTGTAAGTGATCTGAACGTTTCATGATGATCGCACATTCCTATAGGGGGTAAAACCATGTCCCAAAGGTCACCGGGCCTGTTGTCACTTTAAAGAAGTAGTCCAGTTACACATTTGTGGGCTTATAACTTGGCTTCTGAATGTCCTGGAGAGATCAGGTTTGTTTTAATGTACTCCAATCAACAGCCCCTACAACCACAAAAAGGAATGGAGTCATTAGCACTTATGGTTTTTAAATGGCACCCAGAATTATGTTGCACGAAGCACAATTTCACATCATTCTGGGTCCATTTGTGTGAAAACAAGGTCCAATCAGGGTGAAACGTTACAAGAAGGTAGAATCTATTGACTTGTAAGTGATCTGAACGTTTCAAGATGATCGCACTTTCCTAAGGGGGTCAAACCATGTCTCAAAGGTCACCGGATCTGGTGTCAATTTAAAGAAGTAGTCCAGTTACACATTTGTGGGCTTATAACTTGGCTTCTGAATGTCCTAGAGAGATCAGGTTTGTTTTAATGTACTCCAACCAATAGCCCCTACAACCACAAAAAGGAATGGAGTCATTAGCACTCGTGGTTTGTAAATGGCACCCAGAATTATGTTGCACGAAGCACAATTTCACATCATTCTGGGTCCATTTGTGTGAAAACAAGGTCCAATCAGGCTGAAACATTACAAGAAGGTAGAATCTATTGAGTTGTAAGTGATGTCAACACTGGGTCTGACTTAGCGCTTCCAGGAGAGAGGCCCAAGCAAGACATGCCCCGAGGAGCGTCTTGAAACATGTCAACACTGGGTCTGACTGAGGGCCTCCATGAGAGAAGCCCAAGCAAGACGCGCCCCGAGGAGAGTCTTGCCACATGTCAACACTGGGTCTGAAGGAGGGCATCCAGGAGAGAGGCCCAAGCAATACGCGCCCCGAGGAGCGTGTTGCCACATGTCACCACTGGGTCTGACTGAGCGCCTCCAGGAGAGAGGCCCAAGCAAGAAGCGCCCCGAGGAGCGTCTTGCCACGTGTCAACAATGGGTCTGATTGAGGGCCTTCTGGAGAGAGGCCCAAGCAAGACGCGCCCCGAGGAGCGTCTTGCCACATGTCAACAATGGGTCTGACTGAGGGCCTCCAGGAGAGAAGCCCAAGCAAGACGCGCCGCGAGAAGCTTCTTGCCACATGTCAGCACTCGGTCTGACTGAGCGCCTCCAGGAGAGGCCAAAGCAAGATGCGCCCCGAGGAGCGTCTTGACACATGTCAACACTGGGTCTGACAGAGGGCCTCCATGAGAGAGGCCCAAGCAAGACGCGCCCCGAGGAGAGTCTTGCCACATGTCAACACTGGGTCTGACTGAGCGCCTCCAGGAGAGAGGCCCAAGCAAGACGCGCCCCGAGGAGCGTCTTGCCACGTGTCAACACTGGGTCTGACTTAGCGCCTCCAGGAGAGAGGCCCAAGCAAGATGCGCCCCGAGGAGCGTCTTGCCAATTGTCACCACTGGGTCTGACTGAGCTCCTCCAGGAGACAGGCCCAAGCAAGACGCGCCCCGAGGAGCGTCTTGCCACGTGTCACCACTGGGTCTGATTGAGCACCTCCAGGAGAGAGGCCCCAGCAAGACACGCCCCGAGGAGCGTCTTGCCTTATGTCAGCACTCGGTCTGACTGAGCGCCTCCAGGAGAGAGGCCCAAGCAAGACGCGCCCGGAGGAGCGTCTTGCCACATGTCAGCACTCGGTCTGACTGAGCGCCTCCAGGAGAGAGGCCCAAGCAAGACGCACCCCGAGGAGCGTCTTGACACATGTCTCCTCTGTGTCTGACTGAGCGCCTCCAGGAGAGAGGCCCAAGCAAGACGTGCCCCGAGGAGCGTCTTGCCACATGTAAACACTGGGTCTGACTGAGTGCCTCCATGAGAGAAGCCCCAGCAAGACGCGCCCCGAGGAGCGTCTTGCCACATGTCAACACTGGGTCTGACTGAGCACCTCCAGGAGAGAGGCCCAAGCAAGACGCGCCCCGAGGAGCGTCTTGCCACATGTCAACACTGGGTCTGACTGAGCGCCTCCAGGAGAGAGGCCCGAGGAGCGTCTTGCCACATGAAACCTCTGGGTCTGACTGAGCGCCTCCAGGAGAGAGGCCCAAGCAAGAAACGCCCGAGGAGCGTCTTGACACATGTCAACACTGGGTCTGACTTAGCGCTTCCAGGAGAGAGGTCCAAGCAACACGCGCCCCGAGGAGCGTCTTGCCAAATGTCAACACTGGGTCTGACTGAGTGCCTCCAAGAGAGAAGCCCCAGCAAGACGCGCCCCGAGGAGCATCTTGTCACATGTCACTACTCGGTCTGACTGAGCGCCTCCAGGAGAGAGGCCCAAGCAAGACGTGCCCCGAGGAGCGTCTTGCCACATGTCAACAATGGGTGTGACTGAGGGCCTCCAGGAGATAAGCCCAAGCAAGAAGCGCCCCGAGGAGCGTCTTGCCACATGTCAACACTGGGTCTGACTGAGCGCCTCCAGGAGAGAGGCCCAAGCAAGACACGCCCCGAGGAGCGTCTTGACACATGTCAACACTGGGTCTGACTGAGGGCCTCCATGTGAGAAGCCCAAGCAAGACGCGCCCCGAGGAGAGTCTTGCCACATTTCAACACTGGGTCTGACAGAGGGCATCCAGGAGAGAGGCCCAAGCAATACGCGCCCCGAGGAGCGTCTTGCCACATGTCAACAATGGGTCTGACTGAGGGCCTCCAGGAGAGACCAAGGAAGATGCGCCCCGAGGAGCTTCTTGCCACATGTCAGCACTCGGTCTGACTGAGCGCTTCCAGGAGAGAGGCCAAAGCAAGATGCGCCCCGGGGAGCGTCTTGACACATGTCAACACTGGGTCTGACAGAGGGCCTCCATGAGAGAGGCCCAAGCAAGACGCGCCCCGAGGAGTGTCTTGCCACATGTCAACACTGGGTCTGACTGAGCGCCTCCA
This sequence comes from Nothobranchius furzeri, assembly GCF_043380555.1. Taxonomy (NCBI): domain Eukaryota; kingdom Metazoa; phylum Chordata; class Actinopteri; order Cyprinodontiformes; family Nothobranchiidae; genus Nothobranchius; species Nothobranchius furzeri. The sequence continues at coordinate 38,516,825 of NC_091742.1, forward strand.
GGAGAGAGGCCCAAGCAAGACGCGCCCCGCGGAGCGTCTTGCCACGTGTCAACACTGGGTCTGACTTAGCGCCTCCAGGAGAGAGGCCCAAGCAAGATGCGCCCCGAGAAGCGTCTTGCCACGTCTCATTACTGGGTCTGACTGAGCTCCTCCAGGAGAGAGGCCCAAGCAAGACGCGCCCCGAGGAGCGTCTTGCCACATGTCACTACTCGGTTTAACTGAGCGCCTCCAGGAGAGAGGTCCAAGCAAGACGCGCCCCGAGGAGCGTCTTGCCACATGTCAACAATGGGTCTGACTGAGGGCCTCCAGGAGAGAAGCCCAAGCAAGACGCGCCCCGAGGAGCATCTTGCCACATGTCAACACTGGGTCTGACTGAGGGCCTCCAGGAGAGAGGCCCAAATAAGACGCGCCCCGAGGAGCGTCTTGCCACATGTCAACAATGGGTCTGACTGAGGGCCTCCAGGAGAGAAGCCCAAGCAAGACGCGCCCCGAGGAGCGTCTTGCCACATGTCAGCACTCGGTCTGACTGAGCGCCTCGAGGAGAGAGGCCCAAGCAAGACGCGCCCCGAGGAGCGTCTTGCCACATGTCAACACTGGGTCTAACTGAGCGCCTCCAGGAGAGAGGCCCAAGCAAGACGCGCCCCGAGGAGCGTCTTGCCACATGTGAACACTGGGTCTGACTGAGCGCCTCCAGGAGAGAGGCCCAAGCAAGACGCGCCCGGAGGAGCGTCTTGCCACATGTCAGCACTCGGTCTGACTGAGCGCCTCCAGGAGAGAGGCCCAATCAAGACGCGCCCCGAGGAGCGTCTTGACACATGTCTCCTCTGGGTCTGACTGAGCGCCTCCAGGAGAGAGGCCCAAGCAAGACGTGCCCGGAGGAGCATCTTGCCACATGTCAACACTGGGTCTGACTGAGTGCCTCCATGAGAGAAGCCCCAGCAAGACGCGCCCCGAGGAGCGTCTTGCCACATGTCACTACTCGGTCTGACTGAGCGCCTCCAGGAGAGAGGCCCAAGCAAGACGTGCCCCGAGGAGCATCTTGCCACATGTCAACACTGGGTCTGACTGAGGGCCTCCAGGAGAGAGGCCCAAGCAAGACAAGCCCCGAGGAGCGTCTTGACACATGTCAACACTGGGTCTGACTGAGGGCCTCGAGGAGAGAGGCCCAAGCAAGACGCGCCCCGAGGAGCGTCTTGCCACATGTCAACACTGGGTCTAACTGAGCGCCTCCAGGAGAGAGGCCCAAGCAAGACGCGCCCCGAGGAGCGTCTTGCCACATGTGAACACTGGGTCTGACTGAGCGCCTCCAGGAGAGAGGCCCAAGCAAGACGCGCCCGGAGGAGCGTCTTGCCACATGTCAGCACTCGGTCTGACTGAGCGCCTCCAGGAGAGAGGCCCAATCAAGACGCGCCCCGAGGAGCGTCTTGACACATGTCTCCTCTGGGTCTGACTGAGCGCCTCCAGGAGAGAGGCCCAAGCAAGACGTGCCCCGAGGAGCATCTTGCCACATGTCAACACTGGGTCTGACTGAGTGCCTCCATGAGAGAAGCCCCAGCAAGACGCGCCCCGAGGAGCGTCTTGCCACATGTCACTACTCGGTCTGACTGAGCGCCTCCAGGAGAGAGGCCCAAGCAAGACGTGCCCCGAGGAGCGTCTTGCCACATGTCAACACTGGGTCTGACTGAGGGCCTCCAGGAGAGAGGCCCAAGCAAGACAAGCCCCGAGGAGCGTCTTGACACATGTCAACACTGGGTCTGACTGAGGGCCTCGAGGAGAGAAGCCCAAGCAAGACGCGCCCCGAAGAGCTTCTTTCCACATGTCAACAATGGGTCTAACTGAGGGCCTCCAGGAGAGAAGCCCAAGCAAGACGCACCCCGAGGAGCTTCTTGCTACATGTCAGGACTCGGTCTGACTGAGCGCCTCCAGGAGAGAGGCCAAAGCAAGACGCGCCCCGAGGAGCGTCTTGACACATGTCAACACTGGGTCTGACAGAGGGCCTCCATGAGAGAGGCCCAAGCAAGACGCGCCCCGAGGAGTGTCTTGCCACATGTCAACACTGTGTCTGACTGAGCGCCTCCAGGAGAGAGGCCCAAGCAAGACGCGCCCCGAGGAGCGTCTTGCCACGTGTCACCACTGGGTCTGACTGAGCTCCTCCAGGAGAGAGGCCCAAGCAAGACGCGCCCCGAGGAGCGTCTTGCCACGTGTCACCACTGGGTCTGATTGAGCACCTCCAGGAGAGAGGCCCCAGCAAGACGCGCCCCGAGGAGCGTCTTGCCAGATGTCACTACTCGGTCTAACTGAGCGCCTCCAGGAGAGAGGTCCAAGCAAGACGCGCCCCGAGGAGCGTCTTGCCACATGTCACTACTCGGTCTGACTGAGCGCCTCCAGGAGAGAGGCCCAAGCAAGACGTGCCCCGAGGAGCGTCTTGCCACATGTCAACAATGGGTCTGACTGAGGGCCTCCAGGAGAGAAGCCCAAGCAATACGCGCCCCGAGGAGCGTCTTTTCACATGTCAGAACTCGGTCTGACTGAGCGCCTCCAGGAGAGAGGCCCAAGCAAGACGTGCCCCGAGGAGCGTCTTGCCACATGTCAACAATGGGTCTGACTGAGCGCCTCCAGGAGAGAGGCCCAAGCAAGACGCGCCCCGAGGAGCGTCTTGCCACATCTGAACACTGGGTCTGAATGAGCGCCTCCAGGAGAGAGGCCCAAGCAAGACGCGCCCCGAGGAGCGTCTTGTCACATGTCACTACACGGTCTGACTGAGTGCCTCCAGGAGAGAGGCCTAAGCAAGACGTGCCCCGAGGAGCGTCTTGCCACATGTCAACAATGGGTCTGACTGAGGGCCTCCCGGAGAGAAGCCCAAGCAAGAAGCGCCCCGGGGAGCGTCTTGCCACATGTCAACACTGGGTCTGACTGAGCGCCTCCAGGAGAGAGGCCCAAGCAAGACACGCCCCGAGGAGCGTCTTGACACATGTCAACAGTGGGTCTGACTGAGGGCCTCCATGAGAGAAGCCCAAGCAAGACGCGCCCCGAGGAGAGTCTTGCCACATGTCAACACTGGGTCTGACAGAGGGCATCCAGGAGAGAGGCCCAAGCAATACGCGCCCCGAGGAGCGTCTTGCCACATGTCACCACTGGGTCTGACTGAGCGCCTCCAGGAGAGAGGCCCAAGCAAGAAGCGCCCCGAGGAGCGTCTTGCCACATGTCAACACTGGGTCTGACTGAGGGCCTCCAGGAGAGAGGCCCAAGCAAGACAAGCCCCGAGGAGCGTCTTGACACATGTCAACACTGGGTCTGACTGAGGGCCTCGAGGAGAGAAGCCCAAGCAAGACGCGCCCCGAAGAGCTTCTTTCCACATGTCAACAATGGGTCTAACTGAGGGCCTCCAGGAGAGAAGCCCAAGCAAGACGCACCCCGAGGAGCTTCTTGCTACATGTCAGGACTCGGTCTGACTGAGCGCCTCCAGGAGAGAGGCCAAAGCAAGACGCGCCCCGAGGAGCGTCTTGACACATGTCAACACTGGGTCTGACGGAGGGCCTCCATGAGAGAGGCCCAAGCAAGACGCGCCCCGAGGAGTGTCTTGCCACATGTCAACACTGTGTCTGACTGAGCGCCTCCAGGAGAGAGGCCCAAGCAAGACGCGCCCCGAGGAGCGTCTTGCCACGTGTCACCACTGGGTCTGACTGAGCTCCTCCAGGAGAGAGGCCCAAGCAAGACGCGCCCCGAGGAGCGTCTTGCCACGTGTCACCACTGGGTCTGATTGAGCACCTCCAGGAGAGAGGCCCCAGCAAGACGCGCCCCGAGGAGCGTCTTGCCAGATGTCACTACTCGGTCTAACTGAGCGCCTCCAGGAGAGAGGTCCAAGCAAGACGCGCCCCGAGGAGCGTCTTGCCACATGTCACTACTCGGTCTGACTGAGCGCCTCCAGGAGAGAGGCCCAAGCAAGACGTGCCCCGAGGAGCATCTTGCCACATGTCAACAATGGGTCTGACTGAGGGCCTCCAGGAGAGAAGCCCAAGCAATACGCGCCCCGAGGAGCGTCTTTTCACATGTCAGAACTCGGTCTGACTGAGCGCCTCCAGGAGAGAGGCCCAAGCAAGACGTGCCCCGAGGAGCGTCTTGCCACATGTCAACAATGGGTCTGACTGAGCGCCTCCAGGAGAGAGGCCCAAGCAAGACGCGCCCCGAGGAGCGTCTTGCCACATCTGAACACTGGGTCTGAATGAGCGCCTCCAGGAGAGAGGCCCAAGCAAGACGCGCCCCGAGGAGCGTCTTGTCACATGTCACTACACGGTCTGACTGAGTGCCTCCAGGAGAGAGGCCTAAGCAAGACGTGCCCCGAGGAGCGTCTTGCCACATGTCAACAATGGGTCTGACTGAGGGCCTCCCGGAGAGAAGCCCAAGCAAGAAGCGCCCCGGGGAGCGTCTTGCCACATGTCAACACTGGGTCTGACTGAGCGCCTCCAGGAGAGAGGCCCAAGCAAGACACGCCCCGAGGAGCGTCTTGACACATGTCAACAGTGGGTCTGACTGAGGGCCTCCATGAGAGAAGCCCAAGCAAGACGCGCCCCGAGGAGAGTCTTGCCACATGTCAACACTGGGTCTGACAGAGGGCATCCAGGAGAGAGGCCCAAGCAATACGCGCCCCGAGGAGCGTCTTGCCACATGTCACCACTGGGTCTGACTGAGCGCCTCCAGGAGAGAGGCCCAAGCAAGAAGCGCCCCGAGGAGCGTCTTGCCACGTGTCAACACTGGGTCTGATTGAGGGCCTTCTGGAGAGAGGCCCAAGCAAGACGCGCCCCGAGGAGCGTCTTGCCACATGTCAACAATGGGTCTGACTGAGGGCCTCCAGGAGAGAAGCCCAAGCAAGACGCGCCGTGAGGAGCTTCTTGCCACATGTCAGCACTCGGTCTGACTGAGCGCCTCCAGGAGAGAGGGCCAAGCAAGACGCGCCCCGAGGAGCGTCTTGCCACAAGTCAACACTGGGTCTGACTGAGCGCCTCCAGGAGAGAGGCCCAAGCAAGATGCGCCCCGAGGAGCGTCTTGCCACAGGTCAACGAAGGGTCTGACTGAGGGCCTCCAGGAGAGAAGCCCAAGCAAGACGCACCCCGAGGAGCGTCTTGCCACATGTCAGCACTAGGTCTGACTGAGCGCCTCCAGGAGAGAGGCCCAAGCAAGACGCGCCCCGAGGAGCGTCTTGCCACATGTCAACACTGGGTCTGACTGAGCGCCTCCAGGAGAGAGGCCCAAGCAAGAAACGCCCGAGGAGCGTCTTGACACATGTCAACACTGGGTCTGACTGATCGCCTCCCCAGGAGAGAGGCCCAAGCAAGATGCGCCCCGAGGAGCGTCTTGCCACATGTCAACACTGGGTCTGACTGAGCGCCTCCAGGTGAGAGGCCCAAGCAAGACGCGCCCCGAGGAGCGTCTTGCCACGTGACAACAATGGGTCTGACTGAGAGCCTCCAGGAGAGAAGCCCAAGCAAGATGTGCCCCGAGGAGCGTCTTGCCACATGTCAGCACTCGGTCTGACTGAGCGCCTCCAGGAGAGAGGCCCAAGCAAGACGCGCCCCGAGGAGAGTCTTGCCACATGTCAGCACTCGGTCTGACTGATCGCCTCCCCAAGAGAGAGGCCCAAGCAAGACGCGCCCCGAGGAGCGTCTTGCCACATGTCAACACTGGGTCTGACTGAGCGCCTCCAGGTGAGAGGCCCAAGCAAGACGCGCCCCGAGGAGCGTCTTGCCACATGTCAACACTGGGTCTGACTGAGCGCCTCCAGGTTAGAGGCCCAAGCAAGACGCGCCCCGAGGAGCGTCTTGCCACATGACAACAATGGGTCTGACTGAGAGCGCTTCTTGCTGGGGCCTCTCTCCTGGAGGCGCTCAGTCAGACCCAGTGTTGACATGTGTCAAGACGCTCCTCGGGCGTTTCTTGCTTGGGCCTCTCTCCTGGAGGCGCTCAGTCCGACCCAGAGGTAACATGTGGCAAGACGCTCCTCTGGCCTCCCTCCTGGAGGCGCTCAGTCAGACCAAGTGTTGACATGTGGCAAGACGCTCCTCGGGGCGCGTCTTGCTTGGGCCTCTCTCCTGGAGGTGCTCAGTCAGACCCAGTGTTGACATGTGGCAAGACGCTCCTCGGGGCGCGTCTTGCTGGGGCTTCTCTCATGGAGGCACTCAGTCAGACCCAGTGTTGACATGTGGCAAGATGCTCCTCGGGGCACGTCTTGCTTGGTTCTCTCTCCTGGAGGCGCTCAGTCAGACCCAGAGGAGACATGTGTCAAGACGCTCCTCGGGGCGCGTCTTGATTGGGCCTCTCTCCTGGAGGCGCTCAGTCAGACCGAGTGCCTACATGTGGCAAGACGCTCCTCCGGGCGCGTCTTGCTTGGGCCTCTCTCCTGGAGGCGCTCAGTCAGACCCAGTGTTCACATGTGGCAAGACGCTCCTCGGGGCGCGTCTTGCTTGGGCCTCTCTCCTGGAGGCGCTCAGTTAGACCCAGTGTTGACATGTGGCAAGACGCTCCTCGGGGCGCGTCTTGCTTGGGCCTCTCTCCTGGAGGCGCTCAGTCAGACCGAGTGCTGACATGTGGCAAGACGCTCCTCGGGGCGCGTCTTGCTTGGGCTTCTCTCCTGGAGGCCCTCAGTCAGACCCATTGTTGACATGTGGCAAGACGCTCCTCGGGGCGCGTCTTATTTGGGCCTCTCTCCTGGAGGCCCTCAGTCAGACCCAGTGTTGACATGTGGCAAGACGCTCCTCGGGGCGCGTCTTGCTTGGGCTTCTCTACTGGAGGCCCTCAGTCAGACCCATTGTTGACATGTGGCAAGATGCTCCTCGGGGCGCGTCTTGCTTGGACCTCTCTCCTGGAGGCGCTCAGTTAAACCGAGTAGTGACATGTGGCAAGACGCTCCTCGGGGCGCGTCTTGCTTGGGCCTCTCTCCTGGAGGAGCTCAGTCAGACCCAGTAATGACACGTGGCAAGACGCTTCTCGGGGCCCATCTTGCTTGGGCCTCTCTCCTGGAGGCGCTAAGTCAGACCCAGTGTTGACACGTGGCAAGACGCTCCTCGGGGCGCGTCTTGCTTGGGCCTCTCTCCTGGAGGCGCTCAGTCAGACCCAGTGTTGACATGTGGCAAGACACTCCTCGGGGCGCGTCTTGCTTGGGCCTCTCTCATGGAGGCCCTCTGTCAGACCCAGTGTTGACATGTGTCAAGACGTTTCTCGGGGCGCATCTTGCTTTGGCCTCTCTCCTGGAAGCGCTCAGTCAGACCGAGTGCTGACATGTGGCAAGAAGCTCCTCGGGGCGCGTCTTCCTTGGGCTTCTCTCCTGGAGGCCCTCAGTCAGACCCATTGTTGACATGTGGCAAGACGCTCCTCGGGGCGCGTATTGCTTGGGCCTCTCTCCTGGATGCCCTCTGTCAGACCCAGTGTTGACATGTGGCAAGACTCTCCTCGAGGCGCGTGTTGCTTGGGCTTCTCTCCTGGAGGCGCTCAGTCAGACCGAGTGCTGACATGTGGCAAGACGCTCCTCGGGGCGCGTCTTGCTTGGGCTTCTCTCCTGGAGGCCCTCAGTCAGACCCATTGTTGACATGTGGCAAGACGCTCCTCGGGGCGCGTCTTATTTGGGCCTCTCTCCTGGAGGCCCTCAGTCAGACCCAGTGTTGACATGTGGCAAGACGCTCCTTGGGGCGCGTCTTGCTTGGGCTTCTCTACTGGAGGCCCTCAGTCAGACCCATTGTTGACATGTGGCAAGATGCTCCTCGGGGCGCGTCTTGCTTGGACCTCTCTCCTGGAGGCGTTCAGTTAAACCGAGTAGTGACATGTGGCAAGACGCTCCTCGGGGCGCGTCTTGCTTGGGTCTCTCTCCTGGAGGAGCTCAGTCAGACCCAGTAATGACACGTGGCAAGACGCTTCTCGGGGCCCATCTTGCTTGGGCCTCTCTCCTGGAGGCGCTAAGTCAGACCCAGTGTTGACACGTGGCAAGACGCTCCTCGGGGCGCGTCTTGCTTGGGCCTCTCTCCTGGAGGCGCTCAGTCAGACCCAGTGTTGACATGTGGCAAGACACTCCTCGGGGCGCGTCTTGCTTGGGCCTCTCTCATGGAGGCCCTCTGTCAGACCCAGTGTTGACATGTGTCAAGACGTTTCTCGGGGCGCATCTTGCTTTGGCCTCTCTCCTGGAAGCGCTCAGTCAGACCGAGTGCTGACATGTGGCAAGAAGCTCCTCGGGGCGCGTCTTCCTTGGGCTTCTCTCCTGGAGGCCCTCAGTCAGACCCATTGTTGACATGTGGCAAGACGCTCCTCGGGGCGCGTATTGCTTGGGCCTCTCTCCTGGATGCCCTCTGTCAGACCCAGTGTTGACATGTGGCAAGACTCTCCTCGAGGCGCGTGTTGCTTGGGCTTCTCACATGGAGGCCCTCAGTCAGACCCAGTGTTGACATGTGTCAAGACGCTCCTCGGGGCGTGTCTTGCTTGGGCCTCTCTCCTGGAGGCGCTCAGTCAGACCCAGTGTTGACATGTGGCAAGACGCTCCTCGGGGCGCGTCTTGCTTGGGCCTCTCTCCTGGAGGAGCTCAGTCAGACCCAGTAATGACACGTGGCAAGACGCTTCTCGGGGCCCATCTTGCTTGGGCCTCTCTCCTGGAGGCGCTAAGTCAGACCCAGTGTTGACACGTGGCAAGACGCTCCTCGGGGCGCGTCTTGCTTGGGCCTCTCTCCTGGAGGCGCTCAGTCAGACCCAGTGTTGACATGTGGCAAGACACTCCTCGGGGCGCGTCTTGCTTGGGCCTCTCTCATGGAGGCCCTCTGTCAGACCCAGTGTTGACATGTGTCAAGACGTTTCTCGGGGCGCATCTTGCTTTGGCCTCTCTCCTGGAAGCGCTCAGTCAGACCGAGTGCTGACATGTGGCAAGAAGCTCCTCGGGGCGCGTCTTCCTTGGGCTTCTCTCCTGGAGGCCCTCAGTCAGACCCATTGTTGACATGTGGCAAGACGCTCCTCGGGGCGCGTATTGCTTGGGCCTCTCTCCTGGATGCCCTCTGTCAGACCCAGTGTTGACATGTGGCAAGACTCTCCTCGAGGCGCGTGTTGCTTGGGCTTCTCACATGGAGGCCCTCAGTCAGACCCAGTGTTGACATGTGTCAAGACGCTCCTCGGGGCGTGTCTTGCTTGGGCCTCTCTCCTGGAGGCGCTCAGTCAGACCCAGTGTTGACATGTGGCAAGACGCTCCTCGGGGCGCTTCTTGCTTGGGCTTATCTCCTGGAGGCCCTCAGTCACACCCATTGTTGACATGTGGCAAGACGCTCCTCGGGGCACGTCTTGCTTGTGCCTCTCTCCTGGAGGCGCTCAGTCAGAGCGAGTAGTGACATGTGACAAGACGCTCCTCGGGGCGCGTCTTGCTGGGGCTTCTCTCATGGAGGCACTCAGTCAGACCCAGTGTTGACCTGTGGCAAGACGCTCCTCGGGGCGCGTGTTGCTTGGACCTCTCTCCTGGAAGCGCTCAGTCAGACCCAGTGTTGACATGTGTCAAGACGCTCCTCGGGTGTTTCTTGCTTGGGCCTCTCTCCTGGAGGCGCTCAGTCAGACCCAGAGGTTTCATGTGGCAAGACGCTCCTCGGGCCTCTCTCCTGGAGGCGCTCAGTCAGACCCAGTGTTGACATGTGGCAAGACGCTCCTCGGGGCGCGTCTTGCTTGGGCCTCTCTCCTGGAGTTGCTCAGTCAGACCCAGTGTTGACATTTGTTAAGACGCTCCTCGGGGCGCGTCTTGCTGGGGCTTCTCTCATGGAGGCACTCAGTCAGACCCAGTGTTTACATGTGGCAAGACGCTCCTCGGGGCACGTCTTGCTTGGGCCTCTCTCCTGGAGGCGCTCAGTCAGACCCAGAGGAGACATGTGTCAAGACGCTCCTCGGGGTGCGTCTTGCTTGGGCCTCTCTCCTGGAGGCGCTCAGTCAGACCGAGTGCTGACATAAGGCAAGACGCTCCTCGGGGCGCGTCTTGCTGGGGCCTCTCTCCTGTAGGTGCTCAATCAGACCCAGTGGTGACACGTGGCAAGACGCTCCTCGGGGCGCGTCTTGCTTTGGCCTCTCCTGGAGGCGCTCAGTCAGACCGAGTGCTGACATGTGGCAAGAAGCTCCTCGCGGCGCGTCTTGCTTGGGCTTCTCTCCTGGAGGCCCTCAATCAGACCCAGTGTTGACATGTGGCAAAACGCTCCTCCGGGCGCGTCTTGCTTGTGCCTCTCTCCTGGAGGTGCTCAGTCAGACCGAGTGCTGACATGTGGCAAGACGCTCCCCGGGGCGCGTCTTGCTGGGGCTTCTCTCATGGAGGCACTCAGTCAGACCCAGTGTTGACATGTGTCAAGACGCTCCTCGGGCGTTTCTTGCTTGGGCCTCTCTCCCGGAAGCTCTCAGTCAGACCCAGTGTTGACATGTGACAAGACGCTCCTCGTGGCGCGTCTTGTCTTGGCCTCTCTCCTGGAGGTGCTCAGTCAGACCCAGAGGTGACATGTGGCAAGACGCTCCTCGGGGCGCGTCTTGCTTGGGCCTCTCTCCTGGAGGCGCTCAGTCAGACCGAGTGCTGACATGTGGCAAGACACTCCTTGGGGCGCGTCTTGCTTGGACTTCTCTCCTGGAGGCCCTCAGTCAGACCCATTGTTGACATGTGGCAAGACACTCCTCGGGGCGCGTCTTGCTCGGGCCTCTCTCCTGGAGGCGCTCAGTTAGACCGAGTGCTGACATGTGGCAAGACGCTCCTCGGGGCGCGTCTTGCTTGGGCGTCTCTCCTGGAGGCGCTCAGTCAGACCGAGTGCTGACATGTGGCAAGACGCTCCTCGGGGCGCGTCTTGCTTGGGCCTCTCTCCTGGAGGCGCTCAGTCAGACCGAGTGCTGACATGTGGCAAGACGCTCCTCGGGGCGCATCTTGCTTGGGCTTCTCTCCTGGAGGCTCTCAGTCAGACCCATTGTTGTCATGTGGCAAGACGCTCCTCGGGGCGCGTCTTGCTTGGGCCTCTCACCTGGAGGCTCTCAGTCAGACCCAGTGTTGACATGTGGCAAGACGCTCCTCGGGGCGCGTCTTGCTTGGGCCTCTCTCCTGGGGAGGCGATCAGTCAGACCGAGTGCTGACATGTGGCAAGACGCTCCTCGGGGCGCGTCTTGCTTGGGCCTCTCTCCTGGAGGCGCTCAGTCAGACCGAGTGCTGACATGTGGCAAGACGCTCCTCGGGGCGCAACTTGCTTGGGCTTCTCTCCTGGAGGCTCTCAGTCAGACCCATTGTTGTCATGTGGCAAGACGCTCCTCGGGGCGCGTCTTGCTTGGGCCTCTCACCTGGAGGCGCTCAGTCAGACCCAGTGTTGACATGTGGCAAGACGCTCCTCGGGGCGCGTCTTGCTTGGGCCTCTCACCTGGAGGCGCTCAGTCAGACCCAGTGTTGACATGTGGCAAGACGCTCCTCGGGGCGCGTCTTGCTTGGGCCTCTCTCCTGGGAAGGCGATCAGTCAGACCCAGTGTTGACATGTGTCAAGACGCTCCTCGGGCGTTTCTTGCTTGGGCCTCTCTCCTGGAGGCGCTCAGTCAGACCCAGTGTTGACATGTGGCAAGACGCTCCTCGGGGCGCGTCTTGCTTGGGCCTCTCTCCTGGAGGCGCTCAGTCAGACCTAGTGCTGACATGTGGCAAGACGCTCCTCGGGGCGCGTCTTGCTTGGGCTTCTCTCCTGGAGGCCCTCAGTCAGACCCTTCGTTGACATGTGGCAAGACGCTCCTCGGGGCGCATCTTGCTTGGGCCTCTTTCCTGGAGGCGCTCAGTCAGACCCAGTGTTGACTTGTGGCAAGACGCTCCTCGGGGCGCGTCTTGCTTGTCCCTCTCTCCTGGAGGCGCTCAGTCAGACCGAGTGCTGACATGTGGCAAGAAGCTCCTCACGGCGCGTCTTGCTTGGGCTTCTCTCCTGGAGGCCCTCAGTCAGACCCATTGTTGACATGTGGCAAGACGCTCCTCGGGGCGCGTCTTGCTTGGGCCTCTCTCCAGAAGGCCCTCAATCAGACCCAGTGTTGACACGTGGCAAGACGCTCCTCGGGGCGCTTCTTTCTTGGGCCTCTCTCCTGGAGGCGCTCAGTCAGACCCAGTGGTGACATGTGGCAAGACGCTCCTCGGGGCGCGTATTGCTTGGGCCTCTCTCCTGGATGCCCTCTGTCAGACCCAGTGTTGACATGTGGCAAGACTGTCCTCGGGGCGCGTCTTGCTTGGGCTTCTCTCATGGAGGCCCTCAGTCAGACCCACTGTTGACATGTGTCAAGACGCTCCTCGGGGCGTGTCTTGCTTGGGCCTCTCTCCTGGAGGCGCTCAGTCAGACCCAGTGTTGACATGTGGCAAGACGCTCCCCGGGGCGCTTCTTGCTTGGGCTTCTCTCCGGGAGGCCCTCAGTCAGACCCATTGTTGACATGTGGCAAGACGCTCCTCGGGGCACGTCTTGCTTAGGCCTCTCTCCTGGAGGCACTCTGTCAGACCGAGTAGAGACATGTGACAAGACGCTCCTCGGGGCGCGTCTTGCTTGGGCCTCTCTCCTGGAGGCGCTCATTCAGACCCAGTGTTCAGATGTGGCAAGACGCTCCTCGGGGCGCGTCTTGCTTGGGCCTCTCTCCTGGAGGCGCTCAGTCAGACCCATTGTTGACATGTCGCAAGACGCTCCTCGGGGCACGTCTTGCTTGGGCCTCTCTCCTGGAGGTGCTCAGTCAGACCGAGTTCTGACATGTGAAAAGACGCTCCTCGGGGCGCGTCTTGCTTGGGCTTCTCTGCTGGAGGCCCTCAGTCAGACCCATTGTTGACATGTGGCAAGACGCTCCTCGGGGCGCGTCTTGCTTGGGCCTCTCACCTGGAGGCGCTCAGTCAGACCCAGTGTTGACATGTGGCAAGACGCTCCTCGGGGCGCGTCTTGCTTGGGCCTCTCTCCTGGGGAGGCGATCAGTCAGACCCAGTGTTGACATGTGTCAAGACGCTCCTCGGGCGTTTCTTGCTTGGGCCTCTCTCCTGGAGGCGCTCAGTCAGACCCAGTGTTGACATGTGGCAAGACGCTCCTCGGGGCGCGTCTTGCTTGGGCCTCTCTCCTGGAGGCGCTCAGTCAGACCTAGTGCTGACATGTGGCAAGACGCTCCTCGGGGCGCGTCTTGCTTGGGCTTCTCTCCTGGAGGCCCTCAGTCAGACCCTTCGTTGACATGTGGCAAGACGCTCCTCGGGGCGCATCTTGCTTGGGCCTCTCTCCTGGAGGCGCTCAGTCAGACCCAGTGTTGACTTGTGGCAAGTCGCTCCTCGGGGCGCGTCTTGCTTGGCCCTCGCTCCTGGAGGCGCTCAGTCAGACCGAGTGCTGACATGTGGCAAGAAGCTCCTCACGGCGCGTCTTGCTTGGGCTTCTCTCCTGGAGGCCCTCAGTCAGACCCATTGTTGACATGTGGCAAGACGCTCCTCGGGGCGCGTCTTGCTTGGGCCTCTCTCCAGAAGGCCCTCAATCAGACCCAGTGTTGACACGTGGCAAGACGCTCCTCGGGGCGCTTCTTGCTTGGGCCTCTCTCCTGGAGGCGCTCAGTCAGACCCAGTGGTGACATGTGGCAAGACGCTCCTCGGGGCGCGTATTGCTTGGGCCTCTCTCCTGGATGCCCTCTGTCAGACCCAGTGTTGACATGTGGCAAGACTCTCCTCGGGGCGCGTCTTGCTTGGGCTTCTCTCATGGAGGCCCTCAGTCAGACCCACTATTGACATGTGTCAAGACGCTCCTCGGGGCATGTCTTGCTTGGGCCTCTCTCCTGGAGGCGCTCAGTCAGACCCAGTGTTGACATGTGGCAAGACGCTCCCCGGGGCGCTTCTTGCTTGGGCTTCTCTCCGGGAGGCCCTCAGTCAGACCCATTGTTGACATGTGGCAAGACGCTCCTCGGGGCACGTCTTGCTTAGGCCTCTCTCCTGGAGGCACTCAGTCAGACCGAGTAGAGACATGTGACAAGACGCTCCTCGGGGCGCGTCTTGCTTGGGCCTCTCTCCTGGAGGCGCTCATTCAGACCCAGTGTTCAGATGTGGCAAGACGCTCCTCGGGGCGCGTCTTGCTTGGGCCTCTCTCCTGGAGGCGCTCAGTCAGACCCATTGTTGACATGTCGCAAGACGCTCCTCGAGGCACGTCTTGCTTGGGCCTCTCTCCTGGAGGCGCTCAGTCAGACCGAGTTCTGACATGTGAAAAGACGCTCCTCGGGGCGCGTCTTGCTTGGGCTTCTCTGCTAGAGGCCCTCAGTCAGACCCATTGTTGACATGTGGCAAGACGCTACTCGGGGCGCGTCTTATTTGGGCCTCTCTCCTGGAGGCGCTCAGTAAGACCGAGTGCTGACATGTGGCAAGACGCTCCTCGGGGCGCTTCTTGCTTGGGCTTCTCTCCTGGAGGCGCTCAGTCAGACCGAGTGCTGACATGTGGCAAGACGCTCCTCGGGGCACGTCTTGCTTGGGCTTTTCTCCTGGAGGCTGTCAGTCAGACCCATTGTTGTCATGTGGCAAGACGCTCCTCGGGGCGCGTCTTGCTTGGGCCTCTCTCCTGGAGGCGCTCAGTCAGACCGAGTGCTGACATGTGGCAAGACGCTCCTCGGGGTGCGTCTTGCTTGGGCCTCTCTCCTGGAGGCGCTCAGTCAGACCGAGTGCTGACATGTGGCAAGACGCTCCTCGGGGCGCGTCTTGCTTGGACTTCTCTCCTGGAGGCCCTCAGTCAGACCCATTGTTGACATGTGGCAAGACGCTCCTCGGGGCGCGTCTTGCTTGGGCCTCTCTCCTGGAGGCGCTCAGTCAGACCGAGTGCTGACATGTGGCAACACGCTCCTTGGGGCGCATCTTGCTTGGGCTTTTCTCCTGGAGGCTGTCAGTCAGACCCATTGTTGTCATGTGGCAAGACGCTCCTCGGGGCGCGTCTTGCTCGGGCCTCTCTCCTGGAGGCGCTCAGTCAGACCGAGTGCTGACATGTGGCAAGACGCTCCTCGGGGCGCGTCTTGCTTGGGCCTCTCTCCTGGAGGGGCTCAGTCAGACCGAGTGCTGACATGTGGCAAGATGCTCCTCGGGGCGCGTCTTGCTTGGGCCTCTCTCCTGGAGGCGCTCATTCAGACCCAGTGTTCACATGTGGCAAGACACTCCTCGGGGCGCGTCTTGCTTGGGCCTCTCTCCTGGAGGCGCTCAGTCAGACCGAGTGCTGACATGTGGCAAGACGCTCCTCGGGGCGCATCTTGCTTGGGCTTTTCTCCTGGAGACTCTCAGTCAGACCGAGTGCTGACATGTGGCAAGACGCTCCTTGGGGCGCATCTTGCTTGGGCTTTTCTCCTGGAGGCTGTCAGTCAGACCCATTGTTGTCATGTGGCAAGACGCTCCTCGGGGCGCGTCTTGCTTGGGCCTCTCTCCTGGAGGCGCTCAGTCAGACCGAGTGCTGACATGTGGTAGGACGCTCCTCGGGGCGCGTCTTTCTTGGGCCTCTCTCCTGGAGGCGCTCAGTCAGACCGAGTGCTGACATGTGGCAAGACATTCCTTGGGGCGCATCTTGCTTGGGCTTTTCTCCTGGAGGCTGTCAGTCAGACCCATTGTTGTCATGTGGCAAGACGCTCCTCGGGGCGCGTCTTGCTTGGGCCTCTCTCCTGGAGGCGCTCAGTCAGACCCATTGTTGACATGTGGCAAGACGCTCCTCGGGGCACGTCTTGCTTGGGCCTCTCTCCTGGAGGCGCTCAGTCAGACCGAGTTCTGACATGTGAAAAGACGCTCCTCGGGGCGCGTCTTGCTTGGGCTTCTCTGCTGGAGGCCCTCAGTCAGACCCATTGTTGACATGTGGCAAGACGCTACTCGGGGCGCGTCTTATTTGGGCCTCTCTCCTGGAGGCGCTCAGTAAGACCGAGTGCTGACATGTGGCAAGACGCTCCTCGGGGCGCTTCTTGCTTGGGCTTCTCTCCTGGAGGCCCTCAGTCAGACCCATTGTTGACATGTGGCAAGATGCTCCTCGGGGCGCATCTTGCTTGGGCCTCTCTCCTTGAGGCCCTCTGTCAGACCCAGTGTTGACATGTGGCAAAACGCTCCTCCGGGCGCGTCTTGCTTTGGCCTCTCTCCTGGAGGCGCTCAGTCAGACCCAGTGTTGACATGTGGCAAGACGCTCCTTGGGGCGCGTCTTGCTTGGGCCTCTCTCCTGGAGGCGCTCAGTCAGACCGAGTGCTGACATGTGGCAAGACGCTCCCCGGGGCGCGTCTTGCTGGGGCTTCTTTCATGGAGGCACTCAGTCAGACCCAGTGTTGACATGTGTCAAGACGCTCCTCGGGCATTTCTTGCTTGGGCCTCTCTCCCGGAGGCGCTCAGTCAGACCCAGTGTTGACATGTGACAAGACGCTCCTCGGGGCGCGTCTTGCTTTGGCCTCTCTCCTGGAGGCGCTCAGTCAGACCGAGTGCTGACATGTGGCAAGACGCTCCTCGGGGCGCATCTTGCTTGGGCTTCTCTCCTGGAGGCTCTCAGTCCGACCCATTGTTGTCATGTGGCAAGACGCTCCTCGGGGCGCGTCTTGCTTGGGCCTCTCACCTGGAGGCGCTCAGTCAGACCCAGTGTTGACATGTGGCAAGACGCTCCTCGGGGCGCGTCTTGCTTGGGCCTCTCACCTGGAGGCGCTCAGTCAGACCCAGTGTTGACATGTGGCAAGACGCTCCTCGGGGCGCGTCTTGCTTGGGCCTCTCTCCTGGGGAGGCGATCAGTCAGACCCAGTGTTGACATGTGTCAAGACGCTCCTCGGGCATTTCTTGCTTGGGCCTCTCTCCTGGAGGCGCTCAGTCAGACCCAGTGTTGACATGTGGCAAGACGCTCCTCGGGGCGCGTCTTGCTTGGGCCTCTCTCCTGGAGGCGCTCAGTCAGACCCAGTGTTGACATGTTGCAAGACGCTCCCCGGGGCGCTTCTTGCTTGGGCTTCTCTCCGGGAGGCCCTCAGTCAGACCAATTGTTGACATGTGGCAAGACGCTCCTCGGGGCACGTCTTGCTTAGGCCTCTCTCCTGGAGGCACTCATTCAGACCGAGTAGTGACATGTGACAAGACGCTCCTCGGGGCGCGTCTTGCTTGGGCTTCTCTCCTGGAGGCGCTCAGTCAGACCCAGTGTTGACATGTGGCAAGATGCTCCTCGGGGAGAGTCTTGCTTGGGCCTCTCTCCTGGAGGCGCTCAGTCAGACCCAGTGTTGACATGTGGCAAGACGCTCCTCGGGGCGCTTCTTGCTTGGGCTTCTCTCCTGGAGGCCCTCAGTCAGACCCATTGTTGACATGTGGCAAGATGCTCCTCGGGGCGCATCTTGCTTGGGGCTCTCTCCTTGAGGCCCTCTGTCAGACCCAGTGTTGACATGTGGCAAAACGCTCCTCCGGGCGCGTCTTGCTTGGGCCTCTCTCCTGGAGGCGCTCAGTCAGACCGAGTAGTGACATGTGACAAGACGCTCCTCGGGGCGCGTCTTGCTTGGGCCTCTCTCCTGGAGGCGCTCAGTCAGACCCAGTGTTGACATGTGGCAAGATGCTCCTCGGGGCGCGTCTTGCTTGGGCCTCTCTCCTGGAGGCGCTCATTCAGACCCAGTGTTGACATGTGGCAAGACGCTCCTCCGGGCGCGTCTTGCTTGGGCCTCTCACCTGGAGGCGCTCAGTCAGACCCAGTGTTGACATGTGGCAAGACGCTCCTCGGGGCGCGTCTTGCTTGGGCCTCTCTCCTGGGGAGGCAATCAGTCAGACCCAGTGTTGACATGTGTCAAGACGCTCCTCGGGCGTTTCTTGCTTGGGCCTCTCTACTGGAGGCGCTCAGTCAGACCCAGTGTTGACATGTGGCAAGACGCTCCTCGGGGCGCGTCTTGCTTGGGCCTCTCTCCTGGAGGCGCTCAGTCAGACCTAGTGCTGACATGTGGCAAGACGCTCCTCGGGGCGCGTCTTGCTTGGGCTTCTCTCCTGGAGGCCCTCAGTCAGACCCTTCGTTGACATGTGGCAAGACGCTCCTCGGGGCGCATCTTGCTTGGGCCTCTCTCCTGGAGGCGCTCAGTCAGACCCAGTGTTGACATGTGGCTAGACGCTCCTCGGGGCGCGTATTGCTTGGCCCTCTCTCCTGGAGGTGCTCAGTCAGACCGAGTGCTGACATGTGGCAAGACGCTCCTCGGGGCGCATCTTGCTTGGGCTTCTCTCCTGGAGGTCCTCACTCAGACCCATTGTTGACATGTGGCAAGACGCTCCTCTGGGCGCATCTTGCTTGGGCTTCTCTCCTGGAGGCCCTCACTCAGACCCATTGTTGACATGTGGCAAGACGCTCCTCCGGGCGCATCTTGCTTGGGCCTCTCTCCTGGAGGCGCTCAGTCAGACCGAGTGCTGACATGTGGCAAGACGCTCCTCGGGGCACGTCTTGCTGGGGCTTCTCTCCTGGAGGCGCTCAGTCAGACCCAGTGTTGACATGTGACAAGACGCTCCTCGGGGCGCGTCTTTCTTGGGCCTCTCTCCTGGAGGCGCTCAGTCAGACCCAGAGGTGACATGTGGCAAGACGCTCCTCGGGGTGCGTCTTGCTTGGGCCTCTCTCCTGGAGGCCCTCTGTCAAACCCAGTGTTGACATGTGGCAAGATGCTCCTCGGGGCGCATCTTGCTTGGGCCTCTCTCCTGGAGGCGCTCAGTCATACCGAGTGCTGACATGTGGCAAGACGCTCCTCGGGGCAGGTCTTGTTGGGGCTTCTCTCCTGGAGGCGCTCAGTCAGACCCAGTGTTGACATGTGACAAGACGCTCCTCGGGGCGCGTCTTGCTTGGGCCTCTCTCCTGGAGGCGCTCAGTCAGACCCAGTGTTGACATGTGGCAAGACGCTCCCCGGGGCGCTTCTTGCTTGGGCTTCTCTCCTGGAGGCCCTCAGTCAGACCCATTGTTGACATGTGGCAAGACGCTCCTCGGGGCACGTCTTGCTTGGGCCTCTCTCCTGGAGGCACTCAGTCAGACCGAGTAGTGACATGTGACAAGACGCTCCTCGGGGCGCGTCTTGCTTGGGCCTCTCTCCTGGAGGCGCAAAGTCAGACCCAGTGTTTACATGTGGCAAGATGCTCCTCGGGGCGCGTCTTGCTTGGGCCTCTCTCCTGGAGGCGCTCAGTCAGACCCAGTGTTCACATGTGGCAAGACGCTCCTCGGGGCGCGTCTTGCTTGGGCTTCTCTCCTGGAGGCCCTCAGTCAGACCCATTGTTGACATGTGGCAAGACGCTCCTAGGGACGCGTCTTATTTGGGCCTCTCTCCTGGAGGCGCTCAGTAAGACCGAGTGCGGACATGTGGCAAGACGCTCCTCGGGGCGCTTCTTGCTTGGGCTTCTCTCCTGGAGGCCCTCAGTCAGACCCATTGTTGACATGTGGCAAGACGCTCCTCGGGGCGCATCTTGCTTGGGCTTCTCTCCTGGAGGTCCTCACTCAGACCCATTGTTGACATGTGGCAAGACGCTCCTCTGGGCGCATCTTGCTTGGGCTTCTCTCCTGGAGGCCCTCACTCAGACCCATTGTTGACATGTGGCAAAACGCTCCTCCGGGCGCATCTTGCTTGGGCCTCTCTCCTGGAGGCGCTCAGTCAGACCCAGTGTTGACATGTGACAAGACGCTCCTCGGGGCGCGTCTTTCTTGGGCCTCTCTCCTGGAGGCGCTCAGTCAGACCCAGAGGTGACATGTGGCAAGACGCTCCTCGGGGCGCGTCTTGCTTGGGCCTCTCTCCTGGAGGCCCTCTGTCAAACCCAGTGTTGACATGTGGCAAGATGCTCCTCGGGGCGCATCTTGCTTGGGCCTCTCTCCTGGAGGCGCTCAGTCATACCGAGTGCTGACATGTGGCAAGACGCTCCTGGGGCACGTCTTGCTGGGGCTTCTCTCCTGGAGGCGCTCAGTCAGACCCAGTGTTGGCATGTGACAAGACGCTCCTCGGGGCGCGTCTTGCTTGGGCCTCTCTCCTGGAGGCGCTCAGTCAGACCCAGTGTTGACATGTGGCAAGACGCTCCCCGGGGCGCTTCTTGCTTGGGCTTCTCTCCTGGAGGCCCTCAGTCAGACCCATTGTTGACATGTGGCAAGACGCTCCTCGGGGCACGTCTTGCTTGGGCCTCTCTCCTGGAGGCACTCAGTCAGACCGAGTAGTGACATGTGACAAGACGCTCCTCGGGGCGCGTCTTGCTTGGGCCTCTCTCCTGGAGGCGCTCAGTCAGACCCAGTGTTGACATGTGGCAAGATGCTCCTCGGGGCACGTCTTGCTGGGGCTTCTCTCCTGGAGGCGCTCAGTCAGACCCAGTGTTGACATGTGACAAGACGCTCCTCGGGGTGCGTCTTTCTTGGGCCTCTCTCCTGGAGGCGCTCAGTCAGACCCAGAGGTGACATGTGGCAAGACGCTCCTCGGGGCGCGTCTTGCTTGGGCCTCTCTCCTGGAGGCCCTCTGTCAAACCCAGTGTTGACATGTGGCAAGATGCTCCTCGGGGCGCATCTTGCTTGGGCCTCTCTCCTGGAGGCGCTCAGTCATACCGAGTGCTGACATGTGGCAAGACGCTCCTCGGGGCAGGTCTTGTTGGGGCTTCTCTCCTGGAGGCGCTCAGTCAGACCCAGTGTTGACATGTGACAAGACGCTCCTCGGGGCGCGTCTTGCTTGGGCCTCTCTCCTGGAGGCGCTCAGTCAGACCCAGTGTTGACATGTGGCAAGACGCTCCCCGGGGCGCTTCTTGCTTGGGCTTCTCTCCTGGAGGCCCTCAGTCAGACCCATTGTTGACATGTGGCAAGACGCTCCTCGGGGCACGTCTTGCTTGGGCCTCTCTCCTGGAGGCACTCAGTCAGACCGAGTAGTGACATGTGACAAGACGCTCCTCGGGGCGCGTCTTGCTTGGGCCTCTCTCCTGGAGGCGCTCAGTCAGACCCAGTGTTGACATGTGGCAAGATGCTCCTCGGGGCGCGTCTTGCTTGGGCCTCTCTCCTGGAGGCGCTCAGTCAGACCCAGTGTTCACATGTGGCAAGACGCTCCTCGGGGCGCGTCTTGCTTGGGCTTCTCTCCTGGAGGACCTCAGTCAGACCCATTGTTGACATGTGGCAAGACGCTCCTAGGGACGCATCTTATTTGGGCCTCTCTCCTGGAGGCGCTCAGTAAGACCGAGTGCGGACATGTGGCAAGACGCTCCTCGGGGCGCTTCTTGCTTGGGCTTCTCTCCTGGAGGTCCTCAGTCAGACCCATTGTTGACATGTGGCAAGACGCTCCTCGGGGCGCATCTTGCTTGGGCTTCTCTCCTGGAGGTCCTCACTCAGACCCATTGTTGACATGTGGCAAGACGCTCCTCTGGGCGCATCTTGCTTGGGCTTCTCTCCTGGAGGCCCTCACTCAGACCCATTGTTGACATGTGGCAAGACGCTCCTCCGGGCGCATCTTGCTTGGGCCTCTCTCCTGGAGGCGCTCAGTCAGACCGAGTGCTGACATGTGGCAAGACGCTCCTCGGGGCACGTCTTGCTGGGGCTTCTCTCCTGGAGGCGCTCAGTCAGACCCAGTGTTGACATGTGACAAGACGCTCCTCGGGGCGCGTCTTTCTTGGGCCTCTCTCCTGGAGGCGCTCAGTCAGACCCAGAGGTGACATGTGGCAAGACGCTCCTCGGGGCGCGTCTTGCTTGGGCCTCTCTCCTGGAGGCCCTCTGTCAAACCCAGTGTTGACATGTGGCAAGATGCTCCTCGGGGCGCATCTTGCTTGGGCCTCTCTCCTGGAGGCGCTCAGTCATACCGAGTGCTGACATGTGGCAAGACGCTCCTCGGGGCACGTCTTGCTGGGGCTTCTCTCCTGGAGGCGCTCAGTCAGACCCAGTGTTGACATGTGACAAGACGCTCCTCGGGGCGCGTCTTGCTTGGGCCTCTCTCCTGGAGGCGCTCAGTCAGACCCAGTGTTGACATGTGGCAAGACGCTCCCCGGGGCGCTTCTTGCTTGGGCTTCTCTCCTGGAGGCCCTCAGTCAGACCCATTGTTGACATGTGGCAAGACGCTCCTCGGGGCACGTCTTGCTTGGGCCTCTCTCCTGGAGGCACTCAGTCAGACCGAGTAGTGACATGTGACAAGACGCTCCTCGGGGCGCGTCTTGCTTGGGCCTCTCTCCTGGAGGCGCTCAGTCAGACCCAGTGTTGACATGTGGCAAGATGCTCCTCGGGGCGCGTCTTGCTTGGGCCTCTCTCCTGGAGGCGCTCAGTCAGACCCAGTGTTCACATGTGGCAAGACGCTCCTCGGGGCGCGTCTTGCTTGGGCTTCTCTCCTGGAGGCCCTCAGTCAGACCCATTGTTGACATGTGGCAAGACGCTCCTAGGGACGCGTCTTATTTGGGCCTCTCTCCTGGAGGCGCTCAGTAAGACCGAGTGCGGACATGTGGCAAGACGCTGCTCGGGGCGCTTCTTGCTTGGGCTTCTCTCCTGGAGGCCCTCAGTCAGACCCATTGTTGACATGTGGCAAGATGCTCCTCGGGGCGCATCTTGCTTGGGCCTCTCTCCTTGAGGCCCTCTGTCAGACCCAGTGTTGACATGTGGCAAAACGCTCCTCCGGGCGCGTCTTGCTTGGGCCTCTCTCCTGGAGGCGCTCAGTCAGACCCAGTGTTGACATGTGGCAAGACGCTCCTTGGGGCGCGTCTTGCTTGGGCCTCTCTCCTGGAGGCGCTCAGTCAGACCAAGTGCTGACATCTGGCAAGACGCTCCCCGGGGCGCGTCTTGCTGGGGCTTCTCTCATGGAGGCACTCAGTCAGACCCAGTGTTGACATGTGGCAAGACGCTCCTCAGGGCGCGTCTTGCTTGGGCCTCTCTCAAGGGGAGGCGATCAGTCAGACCCAGTGTTGACATGTGTCAAGACGCTCCTCGGGCGTTTCTTGCTTGGGCCTCTCTCCCGGAGGCGCTCAGTCAGACCCAGTGTTGACATGTGACAAGACGCTCCTCGGGGCGTGTCTTGCTTGGGCCTCTCTCCTGGAGGTGCTCAGTCAGACCCAGAGGTGACATGTGGCAAGACGCTCCTCGGGGCGCGTCTTGCTTGGGCCTCTCTCCTGGAGGCGCTCAGTCAGACCGAGTGCTGACATGTGGCAAGACGCTCCTCGGGGCGCATCTTGCTTGGGCTTTTCTCCTGGAGACTCTCAGTCAGACCCATTGTTGTCATGTGGCAAGACGCTCCTCGGGGCGCCTCTTGCTTGGGCCTCTCTCCTGGAGGCGCTCAGTCAGACCGAGTGCTGACATGTGGCAAGACGCTCCTCGGGGCGCGTCTTGCTTGGGCCTCTCTACTGGAGGCGCTCAGTCAGACCGAGTGCTGACATGTGGCAAGACGCTCCTCGGGGCGCGTCTTGCTTGGGCCTCTCTCCTGGGGAGGCGATCAGTCAGACCCAGTGTTGACATGCAACATAATTCTGGTTGCCATTTAAAAACCATAAGTGCTAATGACTATATTCCTTTTTGGGGTAATGGGGGCTGTTAATTGGAGTACTCTAAAACAAACCTGACCTCTCTAGGATATTCAGAAGCCAAGTTATAAGCCCACAAAGGTGTAACTGGACTACTTCTTTAAAGTGACACCAGGCCCGGTGACCTTTGGGACATGGTTTGACCCCCTATAGGAATGTGCGATCATCTTGAAACGTTCAGATCACTTACAACTCAATAGATTCTACCTTCCTGTAACGTTTCAGCCTGATTGGACCTTGTTTTCACACAAATGGACCCAGAATGATGTGAAATTGTGCTTCGTGCAATATAATTCTGGGTGCCATTTACAAACCATAAGTGCTAATGACTCCATTCCTTTTTGTTGTTGTAGTGGCTGTTGATTGGAGTATACTAAAAAAAACCTGATCTCTCTAGGACATTCAGAAGCCAAGTTATGAGCCCACAAATGTGTAACTGGACTACTTCTTTAAATTGACACCAGATCCGGTGACCTTTGGGACATGGTTTGACCCCCTATAGGAATGTGCTATCATCATGAAACGTTCAGATCACTTACAACTCAATAGATTCTACCTTCCTGTAACGTTTCAGTCTGATTGGACCTTGTTTTCACACAAATGAACCCAGAATGATGTGAAATTGTGCTTCGTGCAACATAATTCTGGGTGCCATTTAAAAAACCATAAGTGCTAATGACTCTATTCCTTTTTGTGGTTGTAGGGGTTGTTGATTGGAGTACACTAAAACAAACCTGATCTCTCTAGGACATTCAGAAGCCAAGTTATAAGCCCACAAATGTGTAACTGGACTACTTCTTTAAATTGACACCAGATCCGGTGACCTTTGGGACATGGTTTGACCCCCTTAGGAAAGTGCTATCATCATGAAACGTTCAGATCACTTACAACTCAATAGATTCTACCTTCCTGTAACGTTTCAGCCTGATTGGACCTTGTTTTCACACAAATGAACCCAGAATGATGTGAAATTGTGCTTCGTGCAACATAATTCTGGGTGCCATTTACAAACCATAAGTGATAATGACTCCATTCCTTTTTGTGATTGTAGGGGCTGTTGATTGGAGTACATTAAAACAAACCTGATCTCTCTAGGACATTCAGAAGCCAAGTTATAAGCCCACAAATGTGTAACTGGACTACTTCTTTAAAGTGACACCAGGCCCGGTGACCTTTGGGACATGGTTTTACCCCCTATAGGAATGTGCGATCATCATGAAATGTTGAGATCACTTACAACTCAATAGATTCTAACTTCTTGTAACGTTTTAGCCTGATTGGACCTTGTTTTCACACAAATGAACCCAGAATGATGTGAAATTGTGCTTCGTGCAACATAATTCTGGGTGCCATTTAAAAACCATAAGTGCTAATGACTCCATTCCTTTTTGTGGTTGTAGGGGCTGTTGATTGGAGTATACTAAAACAAACCTGATCTCTCTAGGACATTCAGAAGCCAAGTTATAAACCCTCAAAGGTGTAACTGGACTACTTCTTTTAAGTGACACCAGGCCCGGTGACCTTTGGGACATGGTTTTACCCCCTATAGGAATGTGCGATCATCATGAAACGTTCAGATCACTTACAACTCAATAGATTCTACCTTCTTGTAACATTTCAGCCTGATTGGACCTTGTTTTCACACAAATGGACCCAGAATGATGTGAAATTGTGCTTCATGCAACATAATTCTGGATGCCATTTACAAACCATAAGTGCTAATGACTCCATTCCTTTTTGTGATTGTAGGGGCTGTTGATTGGAGTACATTAAAACAAACCTGATCTCTCTAGGACATTTAGAAGCCAAGTTATAAGCCCACAAATGTGTAACTGGACTACTTCTTTAAAGTGACACCAGGCCCGGTGACCTTTGGGACATGGTTTTACCCCCTATAGGAATGTGCAATTATCATGAAATGTTGAGATCACTTACAACTCAATAGATTCTAACTTCTTGTAACGTTTCAGCCTGATTGGACCTTGTTTTCACACAAATGAACCCAGAATGATGTGAAATTGTGCTTCGTGCAACATAATTCTGGGTGCCATTTAAAAACCATAAGTGCTAATGACTCCATTCCTTTTAGTGGTAACGGGGGCTGTTGATTGGAGTACATTAAAACAAACGTGATCTCTCTAGGACATTCAGAAGCCAAGTTATAAGCCCACAAATGTGTATCTGGACTACTTCTTTAAATTGACACCAGATCCGGTGACCTTTGGGACATAGTTTAAAACAAACCCAATTCCATTGGGGCCACTTTTGACGCAAAGTGTGCCAAAAAGCGCATTTTAGAATGCCCAAAATGAAGCAATCCCTCAGGGGGTCAAACCATGTCCCAAAGGTCACCGGATCTGGTGTCAATTTAAAGAAGTAGTCCAGTTACACATTTGTGGGCTTATAACTTGGCTTCTGAATTTCCTAGAGAGATCAGGTTTGTTTTAATGTACTCCAATCAACAGCCCCTACAACCACAAAAAGGAATGGAGTCATTGGCACTTATGGTTTGTAAATGGCACCCAGAATTATGTTGCACGAAGCACAATTTCACATCATTCTGGGTCCATTTGTTTGAAAACAAGGTCCAACCAGGCTGAAACGTTACAAGAAGGTAGAATCTATTGAGTTGTAAGTGATCTGAACGTTTCATGATGATCGCACATTCCTATAGGGGGTCAAACCATGTCCCAAAGGTCACCGGGCCTGGTGTCACTTTAAAGAAGTAGTCCAGTTACACCTTTGTGGGCTTATAACTTGGCTTCTGAATATCCTAGAGAGGTCAGGTTTGTTTTAGAGTACTCCAATTAACAGCCCCCATTACCACTAAAAGGAATGGAGTCATTAGCACTTATGGTTTTTAAATGGCACCCAGAATTATGTTGCACGAAGCACAATTTCACATCATTCTGGGTTCTTTTGTGTGAAAACAAGGTCCAATCAGGCTGAAACGTGACAGGAAGGTAGAATCTATTGAGTTGTAAGTGATCTGAACGTTTCATGATGATAGCACTTTCCTAAGGGGTCAAACCATGTCCCAAAGGTCACCGGATCTGGTGTCAATTTAAAGAAGTAGTCCAGTTACACATTTGTGGGCTTATAACTTGGCTTCTGAATGTCCTAGAGAGATCAGGTTTGTTTTAGTATACTCCAATCAACAGCCCCTACAACCACAAAAAGGAATGGAGTCATTAGCACTTATGGTTTGTAAATGGCACCCAGAATTATGTTGCACAAAGCACAATTTCACATCATTCTGGGTCCATTTGTGTGAAAACAAGGTCCAATCAGGCTGAAACGTTACAAGAAGGTAGAATCTATTGAGTTGTAAGTGATCTGAACATTTCAAGATGATCGCACATTCCTATAGGGGGTAAAACCATCTCCCAAAGGTCACCGGGCCTGTTGTCACTTTAAAGAAGTAGTCCAGTTACACCTTTGTGGGCTTATAACTTGGCTTCTGAATATCCTAGAGAGGTCAGGTTTGTTTTAGAGTACTCCAATTAACAGCCCCTATTACCACTAAAAGGAATGGAGTCGCTCCTCCTTGAACCGTCACCTTATCGTGGTGGAGGAGTTTGAGTGCCCTAATGATCCTAGGAGCTATGTTGTCTGGGGCACTTAGTGCCCCTGGTAGGGTCTCCCATGACAAATTGGTCCTAGGTGAAGGGTGAGACAAAGAACGGTTCGAAGGATCTTTCATGGTGGTTAAAACGAAGAGTCGGAGTACCCGGCCCGGAGGGTTACCGGGGTCCCACCCTGGAGCCAGGCCTGGGGTTGGGGCCCGTGAGCGAGCGCCTGGTGGCCGGGCTTTCGCCCATGGGGCCCGGCCGGGCCCAGCCCGAACCGGATACATGGGCTCGTCCAACTGTGGACCCACCACCCGCAGGAGGAACATGAAGGGTCCGGTGCAATGCGAATCGGGTGGCAGACCAAGGCGGGAGCCTTGGCGGTCCAATCCCCGGACAAGAAAACTAGTTTTTGGGACATGGAACGTCACCTCGCTGGCAGGGAAGGAGCCGGAGCTTGTGGCAGAGGTTGAGCGGTACCGGCTAGATATAGTCGGACTCACCTCGACACATTGCATTGGCTCTGGAACCCGAGACCTGGAGAGGGGTTGGACACTCTACTTTGCTGGAGTTGCTCCGGGTGAGAGGCGGAGGGCTGGGGTTGGCTTTTTGTTAGCCCCGAGACTCTCTGCCTGTGTGTTGGGGTTTACCCCGGGGGACAAGAGGGTAGCTTCCTTGCGCCTTCGGGTCGGGGAACGGGTCCTGACTGTTGTTTGTGCTTATGGGCCAAATATCAGTTCAGAGTACCCACCCTTTTTGGAGTCCCTGGGACGAGTGCTAGATAGTGCTCCATCAGGGGACTCCATTGTCCTGCTGGGGGACTTCAATGCTCACGTGGGCAATGACAGCTTGACCTGGAGGGGTGTGATTGGGAGGAACGGCCCACCTAATCTGAACTCGAGCGGTGTTTTGTTATTGGACTTCTGTGCAAGCCGCAGTTTGGCCATAACGAACACCATGTTCGAAAATAAGGATGCCCACCGGTACACTTGGTACCAGGGCAGCCTAGGTCACAGGTCGATGATAGATTTTGTAGTCGTATCATCTGACCTGCGGCCGTATGTTTTGGACACCCGAGTGAAGAGAGGGGTGGAGCTGTCAACTGATCACCACCTGGTGGTGAGTTGGATCAGATGGCAAGGGAACATGCCGCGTAGACCTGGCAGACCCAAACGCATAGTGAGGGTCTGCTGGGAACGCCTGGCAGAAGAACCTGTCAAGACGGTCTTCAACTCCCACCTCCGGCAGAGCTTTGACCACGTCCCGAGAGCAGTGGGGGACATTGAGTCCGAGTGGGCCTTGTTCCACTCTGCGATTGTCGAGGCGGCTGTTGCTAGCTGTGGTCGTAAGGTGGCCGGTGCCAGTCGTGGTGGCAACCCCCGTACCCGCTGGTGGACACCAGAGGTTCGGGGAGCCGTCAGGCTGAAGAAGGAGGCCTACAGGGCGTGGCTGGTCTGTGGGTCTCCGGAGGCAGCAGACAGGTACCGGATAGCCAAGCGGGGTGCAGCAGTGGCAGTTGCCGAGGCAAAATCTCGGGCGTGGGAGGAGTTTGGTGAGGCCATGGAGAAAGACTATCGATCGGCTCCAAAGAGGTTCTGGACAACTGTCCGGCGCCTCAGGAGAGGAAGGCAGCAACTCGCTCACACTGTTTACAGTGGGGTTTGGGAGCTGCTGACGTCAACTGAGGCTATAGTCGGACGGTGGAAGGAATACTTTGAGGAGCTCCTCAATCCCACCAATGCGCATTCCGAGGAGGAACCAGAGCTGGGAGGCCTGGGGATGGACTGTTCGATCTCGGGGGCAGAAGGTGCTGAGGTAGTCAAACAACTACACAGCGGCGGAGCCCCGGGGGCGGATGAGGTACGTCATGGGTATCTCAAGGCTATGGATGTTGTAGGGCTGTCATGGTTGACACGTCTCTACAACATTGCGTGGTCATCGGGGGCAGTTCCTAGGGAGTGGCAGACCGGGGTGGTGGTCCCCATCTTTAAGAAGGGTGACCTGAGGGTGTGTTCCAACTATAGGGGGATCACACTCCTCAGCCTCCCTGGAAAGGTCTACGCCAAGGTACTGGAGAGGAGGGTCCGATCGATAGTTGAATCTCAGATAGAGGAGGAGCAATGTGGTTTTCGTACTGGCCGTGGAACTGTGGACCAGCTCTATACCCTTGCAAGGGTGATGGAGGGGGCATGGGAGTTTGCCCAACCAATCCACATGTACTTTGTGGATTTGGAGAAGGCTTATGACCGTGTCCCCAGGGGCACCCAGTGGGGGACGCTCCAGGAGTATGGGGTGGGTGGCTTTCTGTTAAGGGCCATTCAGTCCCTTTACCAGAGGAGCGTGAATTTGGTCCGCATAGCCGGTAGTAAGTCGGACCTGTTCCCAGTGAGGGTTGGACTCCGCCAGGGCTGCCCTTTGTCACCGGTTCTGTTCATCACTTTTATGGACAGAATTTCTAGACGCAGCCGTGGTGTGGAGTGTGTCGAGTTGGTGGCAGGAGAATCTCGTCTCTGCTTTTTGCGGATGATGTGGTCCTCCTAGCTTCATCCAGCTCTGACCTTCAGCTCTTGCTGGGTAGGTTCGCGGCCGAATGTGAAGCGGCTGGGATGAGGATCAGCACCTCCAAATCTGAGACCATGGTTCTCGACCGGAAAAGGGTGGCTTGCCACCTCCGGGTCGGGGGAGAGGTCCTACCTCAAGTGGAGGAGTTTAAGTATCTCGGGGTCTTGTTCACGAGTGAGGGTAGGAGGGATCGGGAGATCGACAGGCGGATTGGTTCGGCGTCTGCAGTGATGCGGGCGCTGAGCCGATCTGTCGTGGGGAAGAGGGAGCTGAGCCAGAAAGCCAGGCTCTCGATTTACCGGTCGATCTACGTCCCAATCCTCACCTATGGTCATGAGCTTTGGCTAATGACCGAAAGAACGAGATCGCGGATACAAGCGGCCGAAATGAGTTTCCTCCGTAGGGTGGCCGGGCTCAGCCTTAGAGATAGGGTGAGGAGCTCGGACATTCGGGAGGGACTCGGAGTAGAACCACTGCTCCTCCGGATCGAAAGGAGCCAGTTGAGGTGGTTTGGGCATCTGGTCAGGATGCCTCCTGGACGCCTCCCCGGGGAGGTGTTTCGGGCATGTCCTGCCGGCAGAAGGCCCCCGGGTCGACCCAGGACTCGTTGGAGAGGTTACATCTCCAATCTGGTCCGGGAACGCCTTGGGGTCCTGCCGGAGGAGCTGGTGGACAAGGCCGGGGAGAGGACGGCCTGGAGCTCCCTAATTGGGATGCTGCCCCCACGACCCGGACCCGGATAAGCGGAAGAAGACGAAGACGAAGACGAAGACGAAGAAGGAATGGAGTCATTAGCACTTATGGTTTGTAAATGGCACCCAGAATTATGTTGCACGAAGCACAATTTCACATCATTCTGGGTTCATTTGTGTGAAAACAAGGTCCAATCAGGCTGAAACGTTACAGGAAGGTAGAATCTATTGAGTTGTAAGTGATCTGAACGTTTCATGATGATAGCCCTTTCCTAAGGGGGTCAAACCATGTCCCAAAGGTCACCGGATCTGGTGTCAATTTAAAGAAGAAGTCCGTTTACACATTTGTGGGCTTATAACTTGGCTTCTGAATGTCCTAGAGAGATCAGGTTTGTTTTAGTGTACTCCAATCAACAGCCCCTACAACCACAAAAGGAATGGAGTCATTAGCACTTATGGTTTGTAAATGGCACTCAGAATTATGTTGCACGAAGCACAATTTCACATCATTCTGGGTTCATTTGTGTGAAAACAAGGTCCAATCAGGCTGAAACGTTACAGGAAGGTAGAATCTATTGAGTTGTAAGTGATCTGAACGTTTCATGATGATAGCACTTTCCTAAGGGGGTCAAACCATGTCCCAAAGGTCACCGGATCTGGTGTCAATTTAAAGAAGTAGTCCAGTTACATATTTGTGGGCTTATACTTGGCTTCTGAATGTCCTAGAGAGATCAAGTTTGTTTTAGTGTACTCCAATCAACAGCCCCTATTACCCCAAAAAGGAATGGAGTCATTAGCACTTATGGTTTTTAAATGACACCCAGAATTATGTCGCACAAAAGCACAATTTCACATCATTCTGGGTCCATTTCTCAGAAAAAAGCTTCAATCAGGCTGAAACGTCACAGAAAAGTAGAATCTATTGAGTTGTAAACGATTCCTGTGTTTCATGATGATAGCACATTCCTAAGGGTGTCAAATCAGGTCATAAATGTCACCGGATCACTTGTTCCTTAAAGGCGGGATTCCAAACACACCTTTGGGGGCTTATAACTTGGCTTCTGAATGTCTCAGAGAGGTCAGGTTTGTTTTCGTGTACTCCAATCAACAGCCCCCATTACCCCAAAAAGGAATGGAGTCATTAGCACTTATGGTTTTTAAATGGCACCCAGAATTATGTTGCACGAAGCACAATTTCACATCATTCTGGGTTCATTTGTGTGAAAACAAGGTCCAATCAGGCTGAAACGTTACAGGAAGGTAGAATCTATTGAGTTGTAAGTGATATGAACGTTTCATGATGATAGCACTTTCCTAAGGGGGTCAAACCATGTCCCAAAGGTCACCGGATCTGGTGTCAATTTAAAGAAGTAGTCCAGTTAAACATTTGTGGGCTTATAACTTGGCTTCTGAATGTCCTAGAGAGATCAGGTTTGTTTTAATGTACTCCAATCAACAGCCCCTACAACCACAAAAAGGAATGGAGTCATTAGCACTTATGGTTTGTAAATGGCACCCATAATTATGTTGCACGAAGCACAATTTCACATCATTCTGGGTTCATTTGTGTGAAAACAAGGTCCAATCAGGCTGAAACGTTACAGGAAGGTAGAATCTACTGAGTTGTAAGTGATATGAACGTTTCATGATGATAGCACTTTCCTAAGGGGGTCAAACCATGTCCCAAAGGTCACCGGATCTGGTGTCAATTTAAAGAAGTAGTCCAGTTACACATTTGTGGGCTTATAACTTGGCTTCTGAATGTCCTAGAGAGATCAGGTTTGTTTTAATGTACTCCAATCAACAGCCCCTACAACCACAAAAAGGAATGGAGTCATTAGCACTTATGGTTTGTAAATGGCACCCATAATTATGTTGCACGAAGCACAATTTCACATCATTCTGGGTTCATTTGTGTGAAAACAAGGTCCAATCAGGCTGAAACGTTACAGGAAGGTAGAATCTACTGAGTTGTAAGTGATCTGAACTTTTCATGATGATAGCACTTTCCTAAGGGGGTCAAACCATGTCCCAAAGGTCACCGGAAGTGGTGTCAATTTAAAGAAGTAGTCCAGTTACACATTTGTGGGCTTATAACTTGGCTTCTGAATGTCCTAGAGAGATCAGGTTTGTTTTAGCGTACTCCAATTAACAGCCCCCATTACCCCAAAAAGGAATGGAGTCATTAGCACGTATGGTTTTTAAATGGCACCCAGAATTATGTTGCACGAAGCACAATTTCACATCATTCTGGGTTCATTTGTGTGAAAACAAGGTCCAATCAGGCTGAAACGTTACAGGAAGGTAGAATCTATTGAGTTGTAAGTGATCTGAACGTTTCATGATGATAGCACTTTCCTAAGGGGGTCAAACCATGTCCCAAAGGTCACCGGATCTGGTGTCAATTTAAAGAAGTAGTCCAGTTACACATTTGTGGGCTTATAACTTGGCTTCTGAATGTCCTAGAGAGATCAGGTTTGTTTTAGTGTACTCCAATCAACAGCCCCTACAACCACAAAAAGGAATGGAGTCATTAGCACTTATGGTTTGTAAATGGCACCCAGAATTATGTTGCACGAAGCACAATTTCACATCATTCTGGGTCCATTTGTGTGAAAACAAGGTCCAATCAGGCTGAAACGTTACAAGAAGGTAGAATATATTGAGTTGTAAGTGATCTGAACGTTTCATGATGATAGCACTTTCCTAAGGGGGTCAAACCATGTCCCAAAGGTCACCGGATCTGGTGTCAATTTAAAGAAGTGGTCCAGTTACACATTTGTGGGCCTATAACTTGGCTTCTGAATGTCCTAGAGAGATCAGGTTTGTTTTAGTATACTCCAATCAACAGCCCCTACAACCACAAAAGGAATGGAGTCATTAGCACTTATGGTTTGTAAATGGCACTCAGAATTATGTTGCACGAAGCACAATTTCACATCATTCTGGGTTCATTTGTGTGAAAACAAGGTCCAATCAGGCTGAAACGTTACAGGAAGGTAGAATCTATTGAGTTGTAAGTGATCTGAACGTTTCATGATGATAGCACTTTCCTAAGGGGGTCAAACCATGTCCCAAAGGTCACCGGATCTGGTGTCATTTTAAAGAAGTAGTCCAGTTACATATTTGTGGGCTTATACTTGGCTTCTGAATGTCCTAGAGAGATCAAGTTTGTTTTAGTGTACTCCAATCAACAGCCCCTATTACCCCAAAAAGGAATGGAGTCATTAGCACTTATGGTTTTTAAATGACACCCAGAATTATGTCGCACAAAAGCATAATTTCACATCATTCTGGGTCCATTTCTCAGAAAAAAGCTTCAATCAGGCTGAAACGTCACAGAAAAGTAGAATCTATTGAGTTGTAAACGATTCCTGTGTTTCATGATGATAGCACATTCCTAAGGGTGTCAAATCAGGTCATAAATGTCACCGGATCACTTGTTCCTTAAAGGCGGGATTCCAAACACACCTTTGTGGGCTTATAACTTGGCCTCTGAATGTCCTAGAGATATCAGGTTTGTTTTAGTATACTCCAATCAACACCCCCTACAACCACAAAAAGGAATGGAGTCATTAGCACTTATGGTTTTTAAATGGCACCCAGAATTATGTTGCACGAAGCACAATTTCACATCATTCTGGGTTCATTTGTGTGAAAACAAGGTCCAATCAGGCTGAAACGTTACAGGAAGGTAGAATCTATTGAGTTGTAAGTGATCTGAACGTTTCATGATGATAGCACTTTCCTAAGGGGGTCAAACCATGTCCCAAAGGTCACCGGATCTGGTGTCAATTTAAAGAAGTAGTCCAGTTACACATTAGTGGGCTTATAACTTGGCTTCTGAATGTTTTAGAGAGATCAGGTTTGTTTTAGTGTACTCCAATCAACAGCCCCTACAACCACAAAAAGGAATGGAGTCATTAGCACTTAAGGTTTGTAAATGGCACCCAGAATTATGTTGCACAAAGCACAATTTCACATCATTCTGGGTCCATTTGTGTGAAAACAAGGTCCAATCAGGCTGAAACGCTACAAGAAGGTAGAATCTATTGAGTTGTAAGTGATCTGAACGTTTCAAGATGATCGCACATTCCTATAGGGGGTAAAACCATGTCCCAAAGGTCACCGGGCCTGGTGTCACTTTAAAGAAGTAGTCCAGTTACACCTTTGTGGGCTTATAACTTGGCTTCTGAATGTGCTAGAGAGGTTAGGTTTGTTTTAGTGTACTCCAATCAACAGCCCCTACAACCACAAAAAGGAATGGAGTCATTAGCACTTATGGTTTGTAAATGGCACCCAGAATTATGTTGCACGAAGCACAATTTCACATCATTCTGGGTTCATTTGTGTGAAAACAAGGTCCAATCAGGCTGAAACGTTACAGGAAGGTAGAATCTATTGAGTTGTAAGTGATCTGAACGTTTCATGATGATAGCACTTTCCTAAGGGGGTCAAACTATGTCCCAAAGGTCACCGGATCTGGTGTCAATTTAAAGAAGTAGTCCAGTTACACATTTGTGGGCTTATAACTTGGCTTCTGAATGTCCTAGAGAGATCAGGTTTGTTTTAATGTACTCCAATCAACAGCCCCTACCACCACAAAAAGGAATGGAGTGATTAGCACTAATGGTTTTAAATGGCACCCAGAATTATGTTGCACGAAGCACAATTTCACATCATTCTGGGTCCATTTGTGTTAAAACAAGGTCCAATCAGGCTGAAACGTTACAAGAAGGTAGAATCTATTGAGTTGTAAGTGATCTGAACGTTTCATGCTGATAGCACTTTCCTAAGGAGGTCAAACCATGTCCCAAAGGTCACCGGATCTGGTGTCAATTTAAAGAAGTAGTCCAGTTACACATTTGTGGGCTTATAACTTGGCTTCTGAATGTCCTAGAGAGATCAGGTTTAATTTAGTGTACTCCAATCAACACCCCCTACAACCACAAAAAGGAATGGAGTCATTAGCACTTATGGTTTTTAAATGGCACCCAGAATTATGTTGCACGAAGCACAATTTCACATCATTCTGGGTTCATTTGTGTGAAAACAAGGTCCAATCAGGCTGAAACGTTACAGGAAGGTAGAATCTATTGAGTTGTAAGTGATCTGAACGTTTCATGATGATAGCACTTTCCTAAGGGGGTCAAACCATGTCCCAAAGGTCACCGGATCTGGTGTCAATTTAAAGAAGTAGTCCAGTTACACATTAGTGGGCTTATAACTTGGCTTCTGAATGTTTTAGAGAGATCAGGTTTGTTTTAGTGTACTCCAATCAACAGCCCCTACAACCACAAAAAGGAATGGAGTCATTAGCACTTAAGGTTTGTAAATGGCACCCAGAATTATGTTGCACAAAGCACAATTTCACATCATTCTGGGTCCATTTGTGTGAAAACAAGGTCCAATCAGGCTGAAACGCTACAAGAAGGTAGAATCTATTGAGTTGTAAGTGATCTGAACGTTTCAAGATGATCGCACATTCCTATAGGGGGTAAAACCATGTCCCAAAGGTCACCGGGCCTGGTGTCACTTTAAAGAAGTAGTCCAGTTACACCTTTGTGGGCTTATAACTTGGCTTCTGAATGTGCTAGAGAGGTTAGGTTTGTTTTAGTGTACTCCAATCAACAGCCCCTACAACCACAAAAAGGAATGGAGTCATTAGCACTTATGGTTTGTAAATGGCACCCAGAATTATGTTGCACGAAGCACAATTTCACATCATTCTGGGTTCATTTGTGTGAAAACAAGGTCCAATCAGGCTGAAACGTTACAGGAAGGTAGAATCTATTGAGTTGTAAGTGATCTGAACGTTTCATGATGATAGCACTTTCCTAAGGGGGTCAAACTATGTCCCAAAGGTCACCGGATCTGGTGTCAATTTAAAGAAGTAGTCCAGATACACATTTGTGGGCTTATAACTTGGCTTCTGAATGTCCTAGAGAGATCAGGTTTGTTTTAATGTACTCCAATCAACAGCCCCTACCACCACAAAAAGGAATGGAGTGATTAGCACTAATGGTTTTAAATGGCACCCAGAATTATGTTGCACGAAGCACAATTTCACATCATTCTGGGTCCATTTGTGTTAAAACAAGGTCCAATCAGGCTGAAACGTTACAAGAAGGTAGAATCTATTGAGTTGTAAGTGATCTGAACGTTTCATGATGATCACACATTCCTGTAGGGGGTAAAACCATGTCCCAAAGGTCACCGGGCCTGGTGTCACTTTAAAGAAGTAGTCCAGTTACACCTTTGTGAGCTTATAACTTGGCTTCTGAATATCCTAAAGAGGTCAGGTTTGTTTTACAGTACTCCAGTTAACAGCCCCCATTACCCCAAAAAGGAATGGAGTCATTAGCACTTATGGTTTTTAAATGGCACCCAGAATTATGTTGCACGAAGCACAATTTCACATCATTCTGGGTTCATTTGTGTGAAAACAAGGTCCAATCAGGCTGAAACGTTACAGGAAGGTAGAATCTATTGAGTTGTAAGTGATCTGAACGTTTCATGCTGATAGCACTTTCCTAAGGAGGTCAAACCATGTCCCAAAGGTCACCGGATCTGGTGTCAATTTAAAGAAGTAGTCCAGTTACACATTTGTGGGCTTATAACTTGGCTTCTGAATGTCCTAGAGAGATCAGGTTTAATTTAGTGTACTCCAATAATCAGCCCCTACAACCACAAAAAGGAATGGAGTCATTAGCACTTATGGTTTGTAAATGGCACCCAGAATTATGTTGCACGAAGCACAATTTCACATCATTCTGGGTTCATTTGTGTGAAAACAAGGTCCAATCAGGCTGAAACGTTACAGGAAGGTAGAATCTATTGAGTTGTAAGTGATCTGAACGTTTCATGATGATAGCACTTTCCTAAGGGGGTCAAACCATGTCCCAAAGGTCACCGGATCTGGTGTCAATTTAAAGAAGTAGTCCAGTTACACATTTGTGGGCTTATAACTTGGCTTCTGAATGTCCTAGAGAGGTCAGGCTTGTTTTAGTGTACTCCAATCAACAGCCCCTACAACCACAAAAAGGAATGGAGTGATTAGCACTTATGGTTTGTAAATGGCACCCAGAAATATGTTGCACGAAGCACAATTTCACATCATTCTGGGTCCATTTGTGTGAAAACAAGGTCCAATCAGGCTGAAACATTACAAGAAGGTAGAATCTATTGAGTTGTAAGTGATCTGAACGTTTCATGATGATCGCACATTCCTATAGGGGGTCAAACCATGTCCCAAAGGTCACCGGGCCTGGTGTCACTTTAAAGAAGTAGTCCTGTTACACCTTTGTGGGCTTATAACTTGGCTTCTGAATGTCCTAGGGAGATCAGGTTTAATTTAGTGTACTCCAATAAACAGCCCCTACAACCACAAAAAGGAATGGAGTCATTAGCACTTATGGTTTGTAAATGGCACCCAGAATTATGTTGCACGAAGCACAATTTCACATCATTCTGGGTTCATTTGTGTGAAAACAAGGTCCAATCAGGCTGAAACGTTACAGGAAGGTAGAATCTATTGAGTTGTAAGTGATCTGAACGTTTCATGCTGATAGCACTTTCCTAAGGAGGTCAAACTATGTCCCAAAGGTCACCGGATCTGGTGTCAATTTAAAGAAGTAGTCCAGTTACACATTTGTGGGCTTATAACTTGGCTTCTGAATGTCCTAGAGAGATCAGATTTAATTTAGTGTACTCCAATAAACAGCCCCTACAACCACAAAAAGGAATGGAGTCATTAGCACTTATGGTTTGTAAATGGCACCCAGAATTATGTTGCACGAAGCACAATTTCACATCATTCTGGGTTCATTTGTGTGAAAACAAGGTCCAATCAGGCTGAAACGTTACAGGAAGGTAGAATCTATTGAGTTGTAAGTGATCTGAACGTTTCATGATGATAGCACTTTCCTAAGGGGGTCAAACCATGTCCCAAAGGTCACCGGATCTGGTGTCAATTTAAAGAAGTAGTACAGTTACACATTTGTGGGCTTATAACTTGGCTTCTGAATGTCCTAGAGAGGTCAGGCTTGTTTTAGTGTACTCCAATCAACAGCCCCTACCACCACAAAAAGGAATGGAGTGATTAGCACTAATGGTTTTAAATGGCACCCAGAATTATGTTGCACGAAGCACAATTTCACATCATTCTGGGTCCATTTGTGTGAAAACAAGGTCCAATCAGGCTGAAACGTTACAAGAAGGTAGAATCTATTGAGTTGTAAGTGATCTGAACGTTTCATGATGATCACACATTCCTGTATGGGCTAAAACCATGTCCCAAAGGTCACCGGGCCTGGTGTCACTTTAAAGAAGTAGTCCAGTTACACCTTTGTGGGCTTATAACTTGGCTTCTGAATATCCTAAAGAGGTCAGGTTTGTTTTAGAGTACTCCAGTTAACAGCCCCCATTACCCCAAAAAGTAATGGAGTCATTAGCACTTATGGTTTTTAAATGGCACCCAGAATTATGTTGCACGAAGCACAATTTCACATCATTCTGGGTTCATTTGTGTGAAAACAAGGTCCAATCAGGCTGAAACGTTACAGGAAGGTAGAATCTATTGAGTTGTAAGAGATCTGAACGTTTCATGATGATAGCAATTTCCTAAGGGGGTCAAACCATGTCCCAAAGGTCACCGGATCTGGTGTCAATTTAAAGAAGTAGTCCAGTTACACATTTGTGGGCTTATAACTTGGCTTCTGAATGTCCTAGAGAGGTCAGGCTTGTTTTAGTGTACTCCAATCAACAGCCCCTACAACCACAAAAAGGAATGGAGTCATTAGCAGTTATGGTTTGTAAATGGCACCCAGAATTATGTTGCACGAAGCACAATTTCACATCATTCTGGGTCCATTTGTGTGAAAACAAGGTCCAATCAGGCTGAAACGTTACAAGAAGGTAAAATCTATTGAGTTGTAAGTGATCTGAACGTGTCATGATGATCGCACATTCCTATAGGGGGTCAAACCATGTCCCAAAGGTCACCGGGCCTGGTGTCACTTTAAAGAAGTAGTCCAGTTACACCTTTGTGGGCTTATAACTTGGCTTCTGAATATCCTAAAGAGGTCAGGTTTGTTTTAGAGTACTCCAGTTAACAGCCCCCATTACCCCAAAAAGTAATGGAGTCATTAGCACTTATGGTTTTTAAATGGCACCCAGAATTATGTTGCACGAAGCACAATTTCACATCATTCTGGGTTCATTTGTGTGAAAACAAGGTCCAATCAGGCTGAAACGTTACAGGAAGGTAGAATCTATTGAGTTGTAAGTGATCTGAACGTTTCATGATGATAGCACTTTCCTAAGGGGGTCAAACCATGTCCCAAAGGTCCACGGATCTGGTGTCAATTTAAAGAAGTAGTCCAGTTACACATTTGTGGGCTTGTAACTTGGCTTCTGAATGTCCTAGAGAGATCAGGTTTGTTTTAGTGTACTCCAATCAACAGCCCCTACAACCACAAAAAGGAATGGAGTCATTAGCACTTATGGTTTGTAAATGGCACCCAGAATTATGCTGCACGAAGCACAATTTCACAACATTCTGGGTCCATTTGTGTGAAAACAAGGTCCAATCAGGCTGAAACGTTACAAGAAGGTAGAATCTATTGAGTTGTAAGTGATCTGAACGTTT
Source organism: Nothobranchius furzeri (assembly GCF_043380555.1). Taxonomy (NCBI): domain Eukaryota; kingdom Metazoa; phylum Chordata; class Actinopteri; order Cyprinodontiformes; family Nothobranchiidae; genus Nothobranchius; species Nothobranchius furzeri. The sequence continues at coordinate 38,556,716 of NC_091742.1, forward strand.
CATGATGATCGCACATTCCTATAGGGGGTGCAAACCATGTCCCAAAGGTCACCGGGCCTGGTGTCACTTTAAAGAAGTAGTCCAGTTACACATTTGTGGGCTTATAACCTGGCATCTGAATGTCCTAGAGAGATCTGGTTTGTTTTAGTGTACTCCAATCAACAGCCCCTACAACCACAAAAAGGAATGGAGTCATTAGCACTTATGGTTTGTAAATGGCACCCAGAATTATGCTGCACGAAGCACAATTTCACATCATTCTGGGTCCATTTGTGTGAAAACAAGGTCCAATCAGGCTGAAACGTTACAGGAAGGTAGAATCTATTGAGTTGTAAGTGATCTGAACGTTTCATGATGATAGCACTTTCCTAAGGGGGTCAAACCATGTCCCAAAGGTCACCGGATCTGGTGTCAATTTAAAGAAGTAGTCCAATAACAAAACACCGCTCGAGTTCAGATTAGGTGGGCCGTTCCTCCCAATCACATCCCTCCAGGTCAAGCTGTCATTGCCCACGTGAGCATTGAAGTCCCCCAGCAGGACAATGGAGTCCCCTGATGGAGCACTATCTAGCACTCGTCCCAGGGACTCCAAAAAGGGTGGGTACTCTGAACTGATATTTGGCCCATAAGCACAAACAACAGTCAGGACCCGTTCCCCGACCCGAAGGCGCAAGGAAGCTACCCTCTTGTCCCCCGTGGTAAACCCCAACACACAGGCAGAGAGTCTCGGGGCTAACAAAAAGCCAACCCCAGCCCTCCGCCTCTCACCCGGAGCAACTCCAGCAAAGTAGAGTGTCCAACCCCTCTCCAGGTCTCGGGTTCAAGAGCCAATGCAATGTGTCGAGGTGAGTCCGACTATATCTAGCCGGTACCGCTCAACCTCTGCCACAAGCTCCGGCTCCTTCCCTGCCAGCGAGGTGACGTTCCATGTCCCAAAAACTAGTTTTCTTGTCTGGGGATTGGACCGCCAAGGCTCCCGCCTTGGTCTGCCACCCGATTCGCATTGCACCGGACCCTTCATGTTCCTCCTGCGGGTGGTGGGTCCACAGTTGGACGAGCCCATGTATCCGGTTCGGGCTGGGCCCGGCCGGGCCCCATGGGCGAAAGCCCGGCCACCAGGCGCTCGCTCACGGGCCCCAACCCCAGGCCTGGCTCCAGGGTGGGCCCCGGTAACCCTCCGGGCCGGGTACTCCGACTCTTCGTTTTAACCGCCATGAAAGATCCTTCGAACCGTTCTTTGTCTCACCCTTCACCTAAGACCAATTTGTCATGGGAGACCCTACCAGGGGCACTAAGTGCCCCAGACAACATAGCTCCTAGGATCATTAGGGCACTCAAACTCCTCCACCACGATAAGGTGACGGTTCAAGGAGGAGTGACTCCATTCCTTTTAGTGGTAATAGGGGCTGTTAATTGGAGTACTCTAAAACAAACCTGACCTCTCTAGGATATTCAGAAGCCAAGTTATAAGCCCACAAAGGTGTAACTGGACTACTTCTTTAAAGTGACACCAGGCCCGGTGACCTTTGGGAGATGGTTTTACCCCCTATAGGAATGTGCGATCATCTTGAAATGTTCAGATCACTTACAACTCAATAGATTCTACCTTCTTGTAACGTTTCAGCCTGATTGGACCTTGTTTTCACACAAATGGACCCAGAATGATGTGAAATTGTGCTTTGTGCAACATAATTCTGGATGCCATTTACAAACCATAAGTGCTAATGACTCCATTCCTTTTTGTGGTTGTAGGGGCTGTTGATTGGAGTATACTAAAACAAACCTGATCTCTCTAGGACATTCAGAAGCCAAGTTATAAGCCCACAAATGTGTAACTGGACTACTTCTTTAAATTGACACCAGATCCGGTGACCTTTGGGACATGGTTTGACCCCTTAGGAAAGTGCTATCATCATGAAACGTTCAGATCACTTACTTCTCAATAGATTCTACCTTCCTGTCACGTTTCAGCCTGATTGGACCTTGTTTTCACACAAAAGAACCCAGAATGATGTGAAATTGTGCTTCGTGCAACATAATTCTGGGTGCCATTTAAAAACCATAAGTGCTAATGACTCCATTCCTTTTAGTGGTAATGGGGGCTGTTAATTGGAGTACTCTAAAACAAACCTGACCTCTCTAGGATATTCAGAAGCCAAGTTATAAGCCCACAAAGGTGTAACTGGACTACTTCTTTAAAGTGACACCAGGCCCGGTGACCTTTGGGACATGGTTTGACCCCCTATAGGAATGTGCGATCATCATGAAACGTTCAGATCACTTACAACTCAATAGATTCTACCTTCTTGTAACGTTTCAGCCTGATTGGACCTTGTTTTCACACAAATGGACCCAGAATGATGTGAAATTGTGCTTCGTGCAACATAATTCTGGGTGCCATTTACAAACCATAAGTGCCAATGACTCCATTCCTTTTTGTGGTTGTAGGGGCTGTTGATTGGAGTACATTAAAACAAACCTGATCTCTCTAGGAAATTCAGAAGCCAAGTTATAAGCCCACAAATGTGTAACTGGACTACTTCTTTAAATTGACACCAGATCCGGTGACCTTTGGGACATGGTTTGACCCCCTGAGGGATTGCTTCATTTTGGGCATTCTAAAATGCGCTTTTTGGCACACTTTGCGTCAAAAGTGGCCCCAATGGAATTGGGCTCCTTAAATTTGGGTTACTTTTTACATTTTGGCACACCCCTGGACTCAGAATGGGTTACTTTTGCTTCACTTTGGGACTTGGACACTAGGGGAGCCCTTGGACAAGAAATTTAAAAGTGACCCGTATCGCGCCCAAACTCACCCCTTCTGAATCCATTGGCGCAGAACACCCCACACCTTCCCCCTCCCCAAAGTAACCCGTTTTGAGGTCGCCGCCCCAGAGACCTCCCCCTGGTCCGCTGACCGGCCTACCTCAGCCCCCCCCCCCCCCCCCCCCCCCCCACAATCTGTCCCAAAATGGAGGAAACGTAGCCCGTTCTGAACCAAAGGGTCAAGTGGAGTCCGTCGCCCATCCCCCACCCGTTCTGACCTGACCTTTTGACTGGGTGGCAGACACTATACACTTTATTTCGGGCTACTTTCAAAAGTTAGCCCAAAACGGAGACGTGCTGCTCACCAAAACAGCTGTGGGCTTATAACTTGGCTTCTGAATGTCCTAGAGAGGTCAGGTCTGTTGTAAAATACTCCAATTAATGGTCTGTATCTAGAACAGAAGGATTTGAGTCGATAGGATGTACAGTTTTTAAATGGCACCCATAATTATGTCACACAAAGCACTGTTTCACATGTTTCTGGGTCTCCACCCATCCCCCGTGCGTCCCAAAATGAAGACAAGTAGCCCGTTCTGAACCAAAGGGTCAAGTGGAGTCCATCACCCATCCCCCACCCGTTCTGACCTGAACTTTGGATTTGGTGGCCGACACTATGCACTTTATTTCGGGCTACTTTCAAAAAACACCCACAACGGAGACGTCCTGCTCACCAAAAAAGCAGCTGTTGGTCTTATAACTTGGCTTCTGAATGTCCTAGAGAAGTCAGGTCTGTTTTAAAATACTCCAATTAACAGCCCCTACTACCAGAAAAAGGACTTAAGTCAATAGCACTTATGGGTTTTAAATGGGACCCAGAACTATGTTGCACCAAGCACAATTTCACATTATTATGGGTCCAGTTCACTGAAAAAAGATTCAATCAGGCTGAAACACCACAGGAAAGTAGAATCTTTTTAGTTATAAGTGATTCCAACGTTTCATGATGATAGCTCATTCCTAAGATGGTCAAATGGTGTCACAAAGGTCATCGGATCACTTGTTCTTTAAAGGTGTAGTTCGTATCACACATTTGTGGGCTTATAACTTTTCTTCTGAATGTCCTAGAGAGATCAGGTCTGTTTTAAAATACTCCAATTAACAGCCCCTACTACCAGAAAAAGGAATCAAGTCAATAGCACTTATGGGGTTTAAATGGGACCCAGACCCCAGACCTATGTTTCACCAAGCACAATTTCACATTATTATGGATCCAGTTCTCTGAAAAAAGCTTCAATCAGGCTGAAACACCACAGAAAGGTAGAATCTATTGAGTTGTAAGTGATCTGAACTTTTCATGATGATAGCACCTTCCTAAGGGGGTCAAACCATGGCCCAAAGGTCACCGAGCATGGTGTCACCTAAAGAAAAATGTCCGGATACACCTTTGGAGGCTCATAACTTGGCTTATGAATGTCCTAGAGAGGTCAAATTTGTTTTAAGATACTCCAAATAATGGTCTGTATCGATAACAGAAGGAGTGGAGTGGATAGGATGTACAGTTTTTAAATGGCATACACATAATTATGTTGCACCAAGCACAATTTCACATAATTTTGGTTCCAGTTCCCTCAAACAAGGTCCAATCTGGCTGAAACACCACAGGAAGGTAGAATCTATTGAGTTGTAAGTTATCTGTACATTTCATGATGATAGCACATTCCTAAGGGGGTCAGATGATGTCCCAAAGGTCACCGGATCACTTCTGCCTTAAAGACAAATGTCCGGATACACCTTTGGAGGCTCAGAACTTGGCTTCTGAATGTCCTAGAGAGGTCAGGTTGGGTTTAAATGACTCCAATTAACAGCCCCTATCACCAGCAGAAGGAATGGAGTCGTCAGCACTTATGGTTTTTAAATGGCACCCAGAAATATGTCGCACCAAGCACAATTTCTGATCTGTCTAGGACATTCAGAAGCCAAGTTATAAGCCCACAAATGTGTAACTGGACTACTTCTTTAAATTGACACCAGATCCGGTGACCTTTGGGACATGGTTTGACCCCCTTAGGAAAGTGCTATCATCATGAAACGTTCAGATCACTTACAACTCAATAGATTCTACCTTCCTGTAACGTTTCAGCCTGATTGGACCATGTTTTCACACAAATGAACCCAGAATGATGTGAAATTGTGCTTAGTGCAGCATAATTCTGGGTGCCATTTACAAACCATAAGTGCTAATGACTCCATTCCGTTTTGAGGTTGTAGGGTATGTTGATTGGAGTACACCAAAACAAACCTGACCTCTCTAGGACATTCAGAAGCCAAGTTATAAGCCCACAAAGGTGTAACTGGACAACTTCTTTAAAGTGACACCAGGCCCGGTGACCTTTGGGACATGGTTTTACCCCCATAGGGATGTGCGATCATCTTGAAACATTCAGATCACTTACAACTCAATAGATTCTACCTTCTTGTAGCGTTTCAGCCTGATTGGACCTTGTTTTCACACAAATGGACCCAGAATAATGTGAAATTGTGCTTCGTGCAACACAATTATGGGTGCCATTTACAAACCATAAGTGCTAATGACTCCATTCCTTTTTGTGGTTGTAGGGGCTGTTGATTGGAGTACATTAAAACAAACCTGATCTCTCTAGGACATCCAGAAGCCAAGTTATAAGCCCACAAATGTGTAACTGGACTACTTCTTTAAATTGACACCAGATCCGGTGACCTTTGGGACATGGTTTGACCCCCTTAGGAAAGTGCTATCATCATGAAACGTTCAGATCACTTACACCTCAATAGAGTCTACCTTCCTGTAACGTTTCAGCCTGATTGGACCTTGTTTTCACACAAATGAACCCAGAATGATGTGAAATTGTGCTTCGTGCAACATAATTCTGGGTGCCATTTAAAAACCATAAGTGCTAATGACTCCCTTCCTTTTTAGGGTAATGGGGGCTGTTAATTGGAGTACGCTAAAACAAACCTGATCTCTCTAGGACATTCAGAAGCCAAGTTATAAGCCCACAAATGTGTAACTGGACTACTTCTTTAAATTGACACCAGTTCCGGTGACCTTTGGGACATGGTTTGACCCCCTTAGGAAAGTGCTATCATCATGAAACGTTCAGATCACTTACAACTCAGTAGATTCTACCTTCCTGTAACGTTTCAGCCTGATTGGACCTTGTTTTCACACAAATGAACCCAGAATGATGTGAAATTGTGCTTCGTGCAACATAATTCTGGGTGCCATTTACAAACCATAAGTGCTAATGACTCCATTCCTTTTTGTGGTTGTAGGGGCTGTTGATTGGAGTACATTAAAACAAACCTGATCTCTCTAGGACATTCAGAAGCCAAGTTATAAGCCCACAAATGTGTATCTGGACTACTTCTTTAAATTGACACCAGATCCGGTGACCTTTGGGACATAGTTTGACCCCCTTAGGAAAGTGCTATCATCATGAAACGTTCAGATCACTTACAACTCAATAGATTCTACCTTCCTGTAACGTTTCAGCCTGATTGGACCTTGTTTTCACACAAATGAACCCAGAATGATGTGAAATTGTGCTTCGTGCAACATAATTCTGGGTGCCATTTACAAACCATAAGTGCTAATGACTCCATTCCTTTTTGTGGTTGTAGGGGCTGGTGATTGGAGTACACTAAAACAAACCTAACCTCACTAGCACATTCAGAAGCCAAGTTATAAGCCCACAAAGGTGTAACTGGACTACTTCTTTAAAGTGACACCAGGCCCGGTGACCTTTGGGACATGGTTTTACCCCCTATAGGAATGTGCGATCATCTTAAAACGTTCAGATCACTTACAACTCAATAGATTCTACCTTCTTGTAGCGTTTCAGCCAGATTGGACCTTGTTTTCACACAAATGGACCCAGAATGATGTGAAATTGTGCTTTGTGCAACATAATTCTGGGTGCCATTTACAAACCTTAAGTGCTAATGACTCCATTCCTTTTTGTGGTTGTAGGGGCTGTTGATTGGAGTACACTAAAACAAACCTGATCTCTCTAAAACATTCAGAAGCCAAGTTATAAGCCCACTAATGTGTAACTGGACTACTTCTTTAAATTGACACCAGATCCGGTGACCTTTGGGACATGGTTTGACCCCCTTAGGAAAGTGCTATCATCATGAAACGTTAAGATCACTTACAACTCAATAGATTCTACCTTCTTGTAACGTTTCAGCCTGATTGGACCTTGTTTTCACACAAATGAACCCAGAATGATGTGAAATTGTGCTTCGTGAAGCATAATTCTGGGTGCCATTTACAAACCATAAGTGCTAATGACTCCATTCCGTTTTGAGGTTGTAGGGTATGTTGATTGGAGTACACCAAAACAAACCTGACCTCTCTAGGACATTCAGAAGCCAAGTTATAAGCCCACAAAGGTGTAACTGGACAACTTCTTTAAAGTGAAACCAGGCCCGGTGACCTTTGGGACATGGTTTTACACCCATAGGGATGTGCGATCATCTTAAAACATTCAGATCACTTACAACTCAATAGATTCTACCTTCTTGTAGCGTTTCAGCCTGATTGGACCTTGTTTTCACACAAATGGACCCAGAATAATGTGAAATTGTGCTTCGTGCAACACAATTCTGGGTGCCATTTACAAACCATAAGTGCTAATGACTCCATTCCTTTTTGTGGTTGTAGGGGCTGTTGATTGGAGTACATTAAAACAAACCTGATCTCTCTAGGACATCCAGAAGCCAAGTTATAAGCCCACAAATGTGTAACTGGACTACTTCTTTAAATTGACACCAGATCCGGTGACCTTTGGGACATGGTTTGACCCCCTTAGGAAAGTGCTATCATCATGAAACGTTCAGATCACTTACACCTCAATAGATTCTACCTTCCTGTAACGTTTCAGCCTGATTGGACCTTGTTTTCACACAAATGAACCCAGAATGATGTGAAATTGTGCTTCGTGCAACATAATTCTGGGTGCCATTTAAAAACCATAAGTGCTAATGACTCCATTCCTTTTTGGGGTAATGGGGGCTGTTAATTGGAGTACGCTAAAACAAACCTGATCTCTCTAGGACATTCAGAAGCCAAGTTATAAGCCCACAAATGTGTAACTGGACTACTTCTTTAAATTGACACCAGATCCGGTGACCTTTGGGACATAGTTTGACCCCCTTAGGAAAGTGCTATCATCATGAAACGTTCAGATCACTTACAACTCAATAGATTCTACCTTCCTGTAACGTTTCAGCCTGATTGGACCTTGTTTTCACACAAATGAACCCAGAATGATGTGAAATTGTGCTTCGTGCAACATAATTCTGGGTGCCATTTACAAACCATAAGTGCTAATGACTCCATTCCTTTTTGTGGTTGTAGGGGCTGTTGATTGGAGTACACTAAAACAAACCTAACATCTCTAGCACATTCAGAAGCCAAGTTATAAGCCCACAAAGGTGTAACTGGACTACTTCTTTAAAGTGACACCAGGCCCGGTGACCTTTGGGACATGGTTTTACCCCCTATAGGAATGTGCGATCATCTTGAAACGTTCAGATCACTTACAACTCAATAGATTCTACCTTCTTGTAGCGTTTCAGCCAGATTGGACCTTGTTTTCACACAAATGGACCCAGAATGATGTGAAATTGTGCTTTGTGCAACATAATTCTGGGTGCCATTTACAAACCTTAAGTGCTAATGACTCCATTCCTTTTTGTGGTTGTAGGGGCTGTTGATTGGAGTACACTAAAACAAACCTGATCTCTCTAAAATATTCAGAAGCCAAGTTATAAGCCCACTAATGTGTAACTGGACTACTTCTTTAAATTGACACCAGATCCGGTGACCTTTGGGACATGGTTTGACCCCCTTAGGAAAGTGCTATCATCATGAAACGTTCAGATCACTTACAACTCAATAGATTCTACCTTCCTGTAACGTTTCAGCCTGATTGGACCTTGTTTTCACACAAATGAACCCAGAATGATGTGAAATTGTGCTTCGTGCAGCATAATTCTGGGTGCCATTTACAAACCATAAGTGCTAATGACTCCATTCCGTTTTGAGGTTGTAGGGTATGTTGATTGGAGTACACCAAAACAAACCTGACCTCTCTAGGACATTCAGAAGCCAAGTTATAAGCCCACAAAGGTGTAACTGGACTACTTCTTTAAAGTGACACCAGGCCCGGTGACCTTTGGGACATGGTTTTACCCCCATAGGGATGTGCGATCATCTTGAAACATTCAGATCACTTACAACTCAATAGATTCTACCTTCTTGTAGCGTTTCAGCCTGATTGGACCTTGTTTTCACACAAATGGACCCAGAATAATGTGAAATTGTGCTTCGTGCAACACAATTCTGGGTGCCATTTACAAACCATAAGTGCTAATGACTCCATTCCTTTTTGTGGTTGTAGGGGCTGTTGATTGGAGTACATTAAAACAAACCTGATCTCTCTAGGACATCCAGAAGCCAAGTTATAAGCCCACAAATGTGTAACTGGACTACTTCTTTAAATTGACACCAGATCCGGTGACTTTTGGGACATGGTTTGACCCCTTTAGGAAAGTGCTATCATCATGAAACATTCAGATCACTTACACCTCAATAGACTCTACCTTCCTGTAACGTTTCAGCCTGATTGGATCTTGTTTTCACACAAATGAACCCAGAATGATGTGAAATTGTGCTTCGTGCAACATAATTCTGGGTGCCATTTACAAACCATAAGTGCTAAAAACTCCATTCCTTTTTGTGGTTGTAGGGGCTGTTGATTGGAGTACATTAAAACAAACCTGATCTCTCTAGGACATTCAGAAGCCAAGTTATAAGCCCACAAATGTGTATCTGGACTACTTCTTTAAATTGACACCAGATCCGGTGACCTTTGGGACATAGTTTGACCCCCTTAGGAAAGTGCTATCATCATGAAACGTTCAGATCACTTACAACTCAATAGATTCTACCTTCCTGTAACGTTTCAGCCTGATTGGACCTTGTTTTCACACAAATGAACCCAGAATGATGTGAAATTGTGCTTCGTGCAACATAGTTCTGGGTGCCATTTACAAACCATAAGTGCTAATGACTCCATTCCTTTTTGTGGTTGTAGGGGCTGTTGATTGGAGTACACTAAAACAAACCTAACCTCTCTAGCACATTCAGAAGCCAAGTTATAAGCCCACAAAGGTGTAACTGGACTACTTCTTTAAAGTGACACCAGGCCCGGTGACCTTTGGGACATGGTTTTACCCCCTATAGGAATGTGCGATCATCTTGAAACGTTCAGATCACTTACAACTCAATAGATTCTACCTTCTTGTAGCGTTTCAGCCAGATTGGACCTTGTTTTCACACAAATGGACCCAGAATGATGTGAAATTGTGCTTTGTGCAACATAATTCTGGGTGCCATTTACAAACCTTAAGTGCTAATGACTCCATTCCTTTTTGTGGTTGTAGGGGCTGTTGATTGGAGTACACTAAAACAAACCTGATCTCTCTAAAACATTCAGAAGCCAAGTTATAAGCCCACTAATGTGTAACTGGACTACTTCTTTAAATTGACACCAGATCCGGTGACCTTTGGGACATGGTTTGACCCCCTTAGGAAAGTGCTATCATCATGAAACGTTCAGATCACTTACAACTCAATAGATTCTACCTTCCTGTAACGTTTCAGCCTGATTGGACCTTGTTTTCACACAAATGAACACAGAATGATGTGAAATTGTGCTTCGTGCAGCATAATTCTGGGTGCCATTTACAAACCATAAGTGCTAATGACTCCATTCCGTTTTGAGGTTGTAGGGTATGTTGATTGGAGTACACCAAAACAAACCTGACCTCTCTAGGACATTCAGAAGCCAAGTTATAAGCCCACAAAGGTGTAACTGGACTACTTCTTTAAAGTGACACCAGGCCCGGTGACCTTTGGGACATGGTTTTACCCCCATAGGGATGTGCGATCATCTTGAAACATTCAGATCACTTACAACTCAATAGATTCTACCTTCTTGTGGCGTTTCAGCCTGATTGGACCTTGTTTTCACACAAATGGACCCAGAATAATGTGAAATTGTGCTTCGTGCAACACAATTCTGGGTGCCATTTACAATCCATAAGTGCTAATGACTCCATTCCTTTTTGTGGTTGTAGGGGCTGTTGATTGGAGTACATTAAAACAAACCTGATCTCTCTAGGACATCCAGAAGCCAAGTTATAAGCCCACAAATGTGTAACTGGACTACTTCTTTAAATTGACACCAGATCCGGTGACTTTTGGGACATGGTTTGACCCCCTTAGGAAAGTGCTATCATCATGAAACGTTCAGATCACTTACACCTCAATAGATTCTACCTTCCTGTAACGTTTCAGCCTGATTGGATCTTGTTTTCACACAAATGAACCCAGAATGATGTGAAATTGTGCTTCGTGCAACATAATTCTGGGTGCCATTTAAAAACCATAAGTGCTAATGACTCCATTCCTTTTTGGGGTAATGGGGGCTGTTAATTGGAGTACGCTAAAACAAACCTGATCTCTCTAGGACATTCAGAAGCCAAGTTATAAGCCCACAAATGTGTAACTGGACTACTTCTTTAAATTGACACCATTTCCGGTGACCTTTGGGACATGGTTTGACCCCCTTAGGAAAGTGCTATCATCATGAAACGTTCAGATCACTTACAACTCAGTAGATTCTACCTTCCTGTAAGGTTTCAGCCTGATTGGACATTGTTTTCACACAAATAAACCCAGAATGATGTGAAATTGTGCTTCATGCAACATAATTCTGGGTGCCATTTACAAACCATAAGACCTAATGACTCAATTCCTTTTTGTGGTTGTAGGGGCTGTTTATTGGAGTACACTAAATTAAACCTGATCTCTCTACGACATTCAGAAGCCAAGTTATAAGCCCACAAATGTGTAACTGGACTACTTCTTTAAATTGACACCAGATCCGGTGACCTTTGGGACATAGTTTGACCTCCTTGGGAAAGTGCTATCAGCATGAAACGTTCAGATCACTTACAACTCAATAGATTCTACCTTCCTGTAACGTTTCAGCCTGATTGGACCTTGTTTTCACACAAATGGACCCCGAATGATTTGAAATTGTGCTTCGTACAACATAATTCTGGATGCCATTTACAAACCATAAGTGCTAATGACTCCATTCCTTTGTGTGGTTGTAGGGGCTGTTGATTGGAGTACACTAAAACAAACCTGATCTCTCCAGGACATTCAGAAGCCAAGTTATAAGCCCACAAATGTGTAACTGGACTACTTCTTTAAATTGACACCAGATCCGGTGACCTTTGGGACATGGTTTGACCCCCTTAGGAAAGTGCTATCAGCATGAAACGTTCAGATCACTTACAACTCAATAGATTCTACCTTCCTGTAACGTTTCAGCCTGATTGGACCTTGTTTTCACACAAATGAACCCAGAATGATGTGAAATTGTGCTTCGTGCAACATAATTCTGGGTGCCATTTAAAAACCATAAGTGCTAATGACTCCATTCCTTTTTGGGGTAATGGGGGCTGTTAACTGGAGTACTCTAAAACAAACCTGACCTCTTTTGGATATTCAGAAGCCAAGTTATAAGCCCACAAATGTGTAACTGGACTACTTCTTTAAATTGACACCAGATCCGGTGACCTTTGGGACATGGTTTGACCCCCTTAGGAAAGTGCTATCATCATGAAACGTTCAGATCACTTACAACTCAATAGATTCTACCTTCCTGTAACGTTTCAGCCTGATTGGACCTTGTTTTCACACAAATGAACCCAGAATGATGTGAAATTGTGCTTCGTGCAACATAATTCTGGGTGCCATTTACAAACCATAAGTGCTAATGACTCCATTCCTTTTTGTGGTTGTAGGGGCTGTTTATTGGAGTACACTAAATTAAACCTGATCTCTCTAGGACATTCAGAAGCCAAGTTATAAGCCCACAAATGTGTAACTGGACTACTTCTTTAAATTGACACCAGATCCGGAGACCTTTGGGACATGGTTTGACCTCCTTAGGAAAGTGCTATCAGCATGAAACGTTCAGATCACTTACAACTCAATAGATTCTACCTTCCTGTAACGTTTCAGCCTGATTAGACCTTGTTTTCACACAAATGAACCCAGAATGATGTGAAATTGTGCTTCGTGCAACATAATTCTGGGTGCCATTTAAAAACCATAAGTGCTAATGACTCCATTCCTTTTTGGGGTAATGGGGGCTGTTAACTGGAGTACTCTAAAACAAACCTGACCTCTTTAGGACATTCAGAAGCCAAGTTATAAGCTCACAAAGGTGTAACTGGACTACTTCTTTAAAGTGACACCAGGCCCGGTGACCTTTGGGACATGGTTTTACCCCCTACAGGAATGTGTGATCATCATGAAACGTTCAGATCACTTACAACTCAATAGATTCTACCTTCTTGTAACGTTTCAGCCTGATTGGACCTTGTTTTCACACAAATGGACCCAGAATGATGTGAAATTGTGCTTCGTGCAACATAATTCTGGGTGCCATTTAAAACCATTAGTGCTAATCACTCCATTCCTTTTTGTGGTGGTAGGGGCTGTTGATTGGAGTACACTAAAACAAGCCTGACCTCTCTAGGACATTCAGAAGCCAAGTTATAAGCCCACAAAGGTGTAACTGGACTACTTCTTTAAATTGACAACAGATCCGGTGACCTTTGGGACATGGTTTGACCCCCTTAGGAAAGTGCTATCATCATGAAACGTTCAGATCACTTACAACTCAATAGATTCTACCTTCCTGTAACGTTTCAGCCTGATTGGACCTTGTTTTCACACAAATGAACCCAGAATGATGTGAAATTGTGCTTCGTGCAACATAATTCTGGGTGCCATTTACAAACCATAAGTGCTAATGACTCCATTCCTTTTTGTGGTTGTAGGGGCTGTTTATTGGAGTACACTAAATTAAACCTGATCTCTCTAGGACATTCAGAAGCCAAGTTATAAGCCCACAAATGTGTAACTGGACTACTTCTTTAAATTGACACCAGATCCGGTGACCTTTGGGACATAGTTTGACCTCCTTAGGAAAGTGCTATCAGCATGAAACGTTCAGATCACTTACAACTCAATAGATTCTACCTTCCTGTAACGTTTCAGCCTGATTGGACCTTGTTTTCACACAAATGAACCCAGAATGATGTGAAATTGTGCTTCGTGCAACATAATTCTGGGTGCCATTTACAAACCATAAGTGCTAATGACTCCATTCCTTTTTGTGGTTGTAGGGGCTGTTTATTGGAGTACACTAAATTAAACCTGATCTCTCTAGGACATTCAGAAGCCAAGTTATAAGCCCACAAAGGTGTAACAGGACTACTTCTTTAAAGTGACACCAGGCCCGGTGACCTTTGGGACATGGTTTGACCCCCTATAGGAATGTGCGATCATCATGAAACGTTCAGATCACTTACAACTCAATAGATTCTACCTTCTTGTAACGTTTCAGCCTGATTGGACCTTGTTTTCACACAAATGGACCCAGAATGATGTGAAATTGTGCTTCGTGCAACATAATTCTGGGTGCCTTTTAAAACCATTAGTGCTAATCACTCCATTCCTTTTTGTGGTGGTAGGGGCTGTTGATTGGAGTACACTAAAACAAGCCTGACCTCTCTAGGACATTCAGAAGTCAAGTTATAAGCCCACAAATGTGTAACTGGACTACTTCTTTAAATTGACACCAGATCCGGTGACCTTTGGGACATGGTTTGACCCCCTTAGGAAAGTGCTATCATCATGAAACGTTCAGATCACTTACAACTCAATAGATTCTACCTTCCTGTAACGTTTCAGCCTGATTGGACCTTGTTTTCACACAAATGAACCCAGAATGATGTGAAATTGTGCTTCGTACAACTTAATTCTGGATGCCATTTACAAACCATAAGTGCTAATGACTCCATTCCTTTTTGTGGTTGTAGGGGCTGTTGACTGGAGTACACTAAAACAAGCCTGACCTCTCTAGGACATTCAGAAGCCAAGTTATAAGCCCACAAATGTTGGTACTGGACTACTTCTTTAAATTGACACCAGATCCGGTGACCTTTGGGACATGGTTTGACCCCCTTAGGAAAGTGCTATCATCATGAAACGTTCAGATCACTTACAACTCAATAGATTCTACCTTCCTGTAACGTTTCAGCCTGATTGGACCTTGTTTTCACACAAATGAACCCAGAATGATGTGAAATTGTGCTTCGTGCAACATAATTCTGGGTGCCATTTACAAACCATAAGTGCTAATGACTCCATTCCTTTTTGTGGTTGTAGGGGCTGTTTATTGGAGTACACTAAATTAAACCTGATCTCCCTAGGACATTCAGAAGCCAAGTTATAAGCCCACAAAGGTGTAACAGGACTACTTCTTTAAAGTGACACCAGGCCCGGTGACCTTTGGGACATGGTTTGACCCCCTATAGGAATGTGCGATCATCATGAAACGTTCAGATCACTTACAACTCAATAGATTCTACCTTCTTGTAACGTTTCAGCCTGATTGGACCTTGTTTTCACACAAATGGACCCAGAATGATGTGAAATTGTGCTTCGTGCAACATATTTCTGGGTGCCATTTACAAACCATAAGTGCTAATCACTCCATTCCTTTTTGTGGTTGTAGGGGCTGTTGACTGGAGTACACTAAAACAAGTCTGACCTCTCTAGGACATTCAGAAGCCAAGTTATAAGCCCACAAATGTGTAACTGGACTACTTCTTTAAATTGACACCAGATCCGATGACCTTTGGGACATGGTTTGACCCCCTTAGGAAAGTGCTATCATCATGAAACGTTCAGATCACTTACAACTCAATAGATTCTACCTTCCTGTAACGTTTCAGCCTGATTGGACCTTGTTTTCACACAAATGAACCCAGAATGATGTGAAATTGTGCTTCGTGCAACATAATTCTGGGTGCCATTTACAAACCATAAGTGCTAATGACTCCATTCCTTTTTGTGGTTGTAGGGGCTGTTTATTGGAGTACACTAAATTAAACCTGATCTCTCTAGGACATTCAGAAGCCAAGTTATAAGCCCACAAATGTGTAACTGGACTACTTCTTTAAATTGACACCAGATCCGGTGACCTTTGGGACATAGTTTGACCTCCTTAGGAAAGTGCTATCAGCATGAAACGTTCAGATCACTTACAACTCAATAGATGCTACCTTCCTGTAACGTTTCAGCCTGATTGGACCTTGTTTTCACACAAATGGACCCAGAATGATTTGAAATTGTGCTTCGTACAACTTAATTCTGGATGCCATTTACAAACCATAAGTGCTAATGACTCCATTCCTTTTTGTGGTTGTAGGGGCTGTTGACTGGAGTACACTAAAACAAGCCTGACCTCTCTAGGACATTCAGAAGCCAAGTTATAAGCCCACAAAGGTGTAACTGGACTACTTCTTTAAAGTGACACCAGGCCCGGTGACCTTTGGGACATGGTTTTACCCCCATAGGGATGTGCGATCATCTTGAAACATTCAGATCACTTACAACTCAATAGATTCTACCTTCTTGTGGCGTTTCAGCCTGATTGGACCTTGTTTTCACACAAATGGACCCAGAATAATGTGAAATTGTGCTTCGTGCAACACAATTCTGGGTGCCATTTACAATCCATAAGTGCTAATGACTCCATTCCTTTTTGTGGTTGTAGGGGCTGTTGATTGGAGTACATTAAAACAAACCTGATCTCTCTAGGACATCCAGAAGCCAAGTTATAAGCCCACAAATGTGTAACTGGACTACTTCTTTAAATTGACACCAGATCCGGTGACTTTTGGGACATGGTTTGACCCCCTTAGGAAAGTGCTATCATCATGAAACGTTCAGATCACTTACACCTCAATAGATTCTACCTTCCTGTAACGTTTCAGCCTGATTGGATCTTGTTTTCACACAAATGAACCCAGAATGATGTGAAATTGTGCTTCGTGCAACATAATTCTGGGTGCCATTTAAAAACCATAAGTGCTAATGACTCCATTCCTTTTTGGGGTAATGGGGGCTGTTAATTGGAGTACGCTAAAACAAACCTGATCTCTCTAGGACATTCAGAAGCCAAGTTATAAGCCCACAAATGTGTAACTGGACTACTTCTTTAAATTGACACCAGTTCCGGTGACCTTTGGGACATGGTTTGACCCCCTTAGGAAAGTGCTATCATCATGAAACGTTCAGATCACTTACAACTCAGTAGATTCTACCTTCCTGTAAGGTTTCAGCCTGATTGGACATTGTTTTCACACAAATGAACCCAGAATGATGTGAAATTGTGCTTCGTGCAACATAATTCTGGGTGCCATTTACAAACCATAAGACCTAATGACTCCATTCCTTTTTGTGGTTGTAGGGGCTGTTTATTGGAGTACACTAAATTAAACCTGATCTCTCTACGACATTCAGAAGCCAAGTTATAAGCCCACAAATGTGTAACTGGACTACTTCTTTAAATTGACACCAGATCCGGTGACCTTTGGGACATAGTTTGACCTCCTTGGGAAAGTGCTATCAGCATGAAACGTTCAGATCACTTACAACTCAATAGATTCTACCTTCCTGTAACGTTTCAGCCTGATTGGACCTTGTTTTCACACAAATGAACCCAGAATGATGTGAAATTGTGCTTCGTGCAACATAATTCTGGGTGCCATTTACAAACCATAAGTGCTAATGACTCCATTCCTTTTTGGGGTAATGGGGGCTGTTAACTGGAGTACTCTAAAACAAACCTGACCTCTTTTGGATATTCAGAAGCCAAGTTATAAGCCCACAAATGTGTAACTGGACTACTTCTTTAAATTGACACCAGATCCGGTGACCTTTGGGACATGGTTTGACCCCCTTAGGAAAGTGCTATCATCATGAAACGTTCAGATCACTTACAACTCAATAGATTCTACCTTCCTGTAACGTTTCAGCCTGATTGGACCTTGTTTTCACACAAATGAACCCAGAATGATGTGAAATTGTGCTTCGTGCAACATAATTCTGGGTGCCATTTACAAACCATAAGTGCTAATGACTCCATTCCTTTTTGTGGTTGTAGGGGCTGTTTATTGGAGTACACTAAATTAAATCTGATCTCTCTAGGACATTCAGAAGCCAAGTTATAAGCCCACAAATGTGTAACTGGACTACTTCTTTAAATTGACACCAGATCCGGTGACCTTTGGGACATAGTTTGACCTCCTTAGGAAAGTGCTATCAGCATGAAACGTTCAGATCACTTACAACTCAATAGATTCTACCTTCCTGTAACGTTTCAGCCTGATTGGACCTTGTTTTCACACAAATGAACCCAGAATGATGTGAAATTGTGCTTCGTGCAACATAATTCTGGGTGCCATTTACAAACCATAAGTGCTAATGACTCCATTCCTTTTTGTGGTTGTAGGGGCTGTTTATTGGAGTACACTAAATTAAACCTGATCTCTCTAGGACATTCAGAAGCCAAGTTATAAGCCCACAAAGGTGTAACAGGACTACTTCTTTAAAGAGACACCAGGCCCGGTGACCTTTGGGACATGGTTTGACCCCCTATAGGAATGTGCGATCATCATGAAACGTTCAGATCACTTACAACTCAATAGATTCTACCTTCTTGTAACGTTTCAGCCTGATTGGACCTTGTTTTCACACAAATGGACCCAGAATGATGTGAAATTGTGCTTCGTGCAACATATTTCTGGGTGCCATTTACAAACCATAAGCGCTAATCACTCCATTCCTTTTTGTGGTTGTAGGGGCTGTTGATTGGAGTACACTAAAACAAGCCTGACCTCTCTAGGACATTCAGAAGCCAAGTTATAAGCCCACAAATGTGTAACTGGACTACTTCTTTAAATTGACACCAGATCCGGTGACCTTTGGGACATGGTTTGACCCCCTTAGGAAAGTGCTATCATCATGAAACGTTCAGATCACTTACAACTCAATAGATTCTACCTTCCTGTAACGTTTCAGCCTGATTGGACCTTGTTTTCACACAAATGAACCCAGAATGATGTGAAATTGTGCTTCGTGCAACATAATTCTGGGTGCCATTTACAAACCATAAGTGCTAATGACTCCATTCCTTTTTGTGGTTGTAGGGGCTGTTTATTGGAGTACACTAAATTAAACCTGATCTCTCTAGGGCATTCAGAAGCCAAGTTATAAGCCCACAAAGGTGTAACAGGACTACTTCTTTAAAGAGACACCAGGCCCGGTGACCTTTGGGACATGGTTTGACCCCCTATAGGAATGTGCGATCATCATGAAACGTTCAGATCACTTACAACTCAATAGATTCTACCTTCTTGTAACGTTTCAGCCTGATTGGACCTTGTTTTCACACAAATGGACCCAGAATGATGTGAAATTGTGCTTCGTGCAACATATTTCTGGGTGCCATTTACAAACCATAAGCGCTAATCACTCCATTCCTTTTTGTGGTTGTAGGGGCTGTTGATTGGAGTACACTAAAACAAGCCTGACCTCTCTAGGACATTCAGAAGCCAAGTTATAAGCCCACAAATGTGTAACTGGACTACTTCTTTAAATTGACACCAGATCCGGTGACCTTTGGGACATGGTTTGACCCCCTTAGGAAAGTGCTATCATCATGAAACGTTCAGATCACTTACAACTCAATAGATTCTACCTTCCTGTAACGTTTCAGCCTGATTGGACCTTGTTTTCACACAAATGAACCCAGAATGATGTGAAATTGTGCTTCGTGCAACATAATTCTGGGTGCCATTTACAAACCATAAGTGCTAATGACTCCATTCCTTTTTGTGGTTGTAGGGGCTGTTTATTGGAGTACACTAAATTAAACCTGATCTCTCTAGGACATTCAGAAGCCAAGTTATAAGCCCACAAATGTGTAACTGGACTACTTCTTTAAATTGACACCAGATCCGGAGACCTTTGGGACATGGTTTGACCTCCTTAGGAAAGTGCTATCAGCATGAAACGTTCAGATCACTTACAACTCAATAGATTCTACCTTCCTGTAACGTTTCAGCCTGATTAGACCTTGTTTTCACACAAATGAACCCAGAATGATGTGAAATTGTGCTTCGTGCAACATAATTCTGGGTGCCATTTAAAAACCATAAGTGCTAATGACTCCATTCCTTTTTGGGGTAATGGGGGCTGTTAACTGGAGTACTCTAAAACAAACCTGACCTCTTTAGGACATTCAGAAGCCAAGTTATAAGCTCACAAAGGTGTAACTGGACTACTTCTTTAAAGTGACACCAGGCCCGGTGACCTTTGGGACATGGTTTTACCCCCTACAGGAATGTGCTATCATCATGAAACGTTCAGATCACTTACAACTCAATAGATTCTACCTTCTTGTAACGTTTCAGCCTGATTGGACCTTGTTTTCACACAAATGGACCCAGAATGATGTGAAATTGTGCTTCGTGCAACATAATTCTGGGTGCCATTTAAAACCATTAGTGCTAATCACTCCATTCCTTTTTGTGGTGGTAGGGGCTGTTGATTGGAGTACACTAAAACAAGCCTGACCTCTCTAGGACATTCAGAAGCCAAGTTATAAGCCCACAAATGTGTAACTGGACTACTTCTTTAAATTGACAACAGATCCGGTGACCTTTGGGACATGGTTTGACCCCCTTAGGAAAGTGCTATCATCATGAAACGTTCAGATCACTTACAACTCAATAGATTCTACCTTCCTGTAACGTTTCAGCCTGATTGGACCTTGTTTTCACACAAATGAACCCAGAATGATGTGAAATTGTGCTTCGTGCAACATAATTCTGGGTGCCATTTACAAACCATAAGTGCTAATGACTCCATTCCTTTTTGTGGTTGTAGGGGCTGTTTATTGGAGTACACTAAATTAAACCTGATCTCTCTAGGACATTCAGAAGCCAAGTTATAAGCCCACAAATGTGTAACTGGACTACTTCTTTAAATTGACACCAGATCCGGTGACCTTTGGGACATAGTTTGACCTCCTTAGGAAAGTGCTATCAGCATGAAACGTTCAGATCACTTACAACTCAATAGATTCTACCTTCCTGTAACGTTTCAGCCTGATTGGACCTTGTTTTCACACAAATGAACCCAGAATGATGTGAAATTGTGCTTCGTGCAACATAATTCTGGGTGCCATTTACAAACCATAAGTGCTAATGACTCCATTCCTTTTTGTGGTTGTAGGGGCTGTTTATTGGAGTACACTAAATTAAACCTGATCTCTCTAGGACATTCAGAAGCCAAGTTATAAGCCCACAAAGGTGTAACAGGACTACTTCTTTAAAGTGACACCAGGCCCGGTGACCTTTGGGACATGGTTTGACCCCCTATAGGAATGTGCGATCATCATGAAACGTTCAGATCACTTACAACTCAATAGATTCTACCTTCTTGTAACGTTTCAGCCTGATTGGACCTTGTTTTCACACAAATGGACCCAGAATGATGTGAAATTGTGCTTCGTGCAACATAATTCTGGGTGCCTTTTAAAACCATTAGTGCTAATCACTCCATTCCTTTTTGTGGTGGTAGGGGCTGTTGATTGGAGTACACTAAAACAAGCCTGACCTCTCTAGGACATTCAGAAGTCAAGTTATAAGCCCACAAATGTGTAACTGGACTACTTCTTTAAATTGACACCAGATCCGGTGACCTTTGGGACATGGTTTGACCCCCTTAGGAAAGTGCTATCATCATGAAACGTTCAGATCACTTACAACTCAATAGATTCTACCTTCCTGTAACGTTTCAGCCTGATTGGACCTTGTTTTCACACAAATGAACCCAGAATGATGTGAAATTGTGCTTCGTGCAACATAATTCTGGGTGCCATTTACAAACCATAAGTGCTAATGACTCCATTCCTTTTTGTGGTTGTAGGGGCTGTTTATTGGAGTACACTAAATTAAACCTGATCTCTCTAGGACATTCAGAAGCCAAGTTATAAGCCCACAAATGTGTAACTGGACTACTTCTTTAAATTGACACCAGATCCGGTGACCTTTGGGACATAGTTTGACCTCCTTAGGAAAGTGCTATCAGCATGAAACGTTCAGATCACTTACAACTCAATAGATTCTACCTTCCTGTAACGTTTCAGCCTGATTGGACCTTGTTTTCACACAAATGGACCCAGAATGATTTAAAATTGTGCTTCGTACAACTTAATTCTGGATGCCATTTACAAACCATAAGTGCTAATGACTCACATTCCTTTTTGTGGTTGTAGGGGCTGTTGACTGGAGTACACTAAAACAAGCCTGACCTCTCTAGGACATTCAGAAGCCAAGTTATAAGCCCACAAATGTTGGTACTGGACTACTTCTTTAAATTGACACCAGATCCGGTGACCTTTGGGACATGGTTTGACCCCCTTAGGAAAGTGCTATCATCATGAAACGTTCAGATCACTTACAACTCAATAGATTCTACCTTCCTGTAACGTTTCAGCCTGATTGGACCTTGTTTTCACACAAATGAACCCAGAATGATGTGAAATTGTGCTTCGTGCAACATAATTCTGGGTGCCATTTACAAACCATAAGTGCTAATGACTCCATTCCTTTTTGTGGTTGTAGGGGCTGTTTATTGGAGTACACTAAATTAAACCTGATCTCCCTAGGACATTCAGAAGCCAAGTTATAAGCCCACAAAGGTGTAACAGGACTACTTCTTTAAAGTGACACCAGGCCCGGTGACCTTTGGGACATGGTTTGACCCCCTATAGGAATGTGCGATCATCATGAAACGTTCAGATCACTTACAACTCAATAGATTCTACCTTCTTGTAACGTTTCAGCCTGATTGGACCTTGTTTTCACACAAATGGACCCAGAATGATGTGAAATTGTGCTTCGTGCAACATATTTCTGGGTGCCATTTACAAACCATAAGTGCTAATCACTCCATTCCTTTTTGTGGTTGTAGGGGCTGTTGACTGGAGTACACTAAAACAAGTCTGACCTCTCTAGGACATTCAGAAGCCAAGTTATAAGCCCACAAATGTGTAACTGGACTACTTCTTTAAATTGACACCAGATCCGATGACCTTTGGGACATGGTTTGACCCCCTTAGGAAAGTGCTATCATCATGAAACGTTCAGATCACTTACAACTCAATAGATTCTACCTTCCTGTAACGTTTCAGCCTGATTGGACCTTGTTTTCGCACAAATGAACCCAGAATGATGTGAAATTGTGCTTCGTGCAACATAATTCTGGGTGCCATTTACAAACCATAAGTGCTAATGACTCCATTCCTTTTTGTGGTTGTAGGAGCTGTTTATTGGAGTACACTAAATTAAAACTGATCTCTCTACGACATTCAGAAGCCAAGTTATAAGCCCACAAATGTGTAACTGGACTACTTCTTTAAATTGACACCAGATCCGGTGACCTTTGGGACATAGTTTGACCTCCTTAGGAAAGTGCTATCAGCATGAAACGTTCAGATCACTTACAACTCAATAGATTCTACCTTCCTGTAACGTTTCAGCCTGATTGGACCTTGTTTTCACACAAATGGACCCAGAATGATTTGAAATTGTGCTTCGTACAACATAATTCTGGATGCCATTTACAAACCATAAGTGCTAATGACTCCATTCCTTTTTGTGGTTGTAGGGGCTGTTGACTGGAGTACACTAAAACAAGCCTGACCTCTCTAGGACATTCAGAAGCCAAGTTATAAGCCCACAAATGTTGGTACTGGACTACTTCTTTAAATTGACACCAGATCCGGTGACCTTTGGGACATGGTTTGACCCCCTTAGGAAAGTGCTATCATCATGAAACGTTCAGATCACTTACAACTCAATAGATTCTACCTTCCTGTAACGTTTCAGCCTGATTGGACCTTGTTTTCACACAAATGAACCCAGAATGATGTGAAATTGTGCTTCGTGCAACATAATTCTGGGTGCCATTTACAAACCATAAGTGCTAATGACTCCATTCCTTTTTGTGGTTGTAGGGGCTGTTTATTGGAGTACACTAAATTAAACCTGATCTCTCTAGGACATTCAGAAGCCAAGTTATAAGCCCACAAAGGTGTAACAGGACTACTTCTTTAAAGTGACACCAGGCCCGGTGACCTTTGGGACATGGTTTGACCCCCTATAGGAATGTGCGATCATCATGAAACGTTCAGATCACTTACAACTCAATAGATTCTACCTTCTTGTAACGTTTCAGCCTGATTGGACCTTGTTTTCACACAAATGGACCCAGAATGATGTGAAATTGTGCTTCGTGCAACATATTTCTGGGTGCCATTTACAAACCATAAGTGCTAATCACTCCATTCCTTTTTGTGGTTGTAGGGGCTGTTGACTGGAGTACACTAAAACAAGTCTGACCTCTCTAGGACATTCAGAAGCCAAGTTATAAGCCCACAAATGTGTAACTGGACTACTTCTTTAAATTGACACCAGATCCGGTGACCTTTGGGACATGGTTTGACCCCCTTAGGAAAGTGCTATCATCATGAAACGTTCAGATCACTTACAACTCAATAGATTCTACCTTCCTGTAACGTTTCAGCCTGATTGGACCTTGTTTTCACACAAATGAACCCAGAATGATGTGAAATTGTGCTTTGTGCAACATAATTCTGGGTGCCATTTAAAAACCATAAGTGCTAATGACTCCATTCCTTTTTGGGGTAATGGGGGCTGTTAACTGGAGTACTCTAAAACAAACCTGACCTCTTTAGGACATTCAGAAGCCAAGTTATAAGCTCACAAAGGTGTAACTGGACTACTTCTTTAAAGTGACACCAGGCCCGGTGACCTTTGGGACATGGTTTTACCCCCTACAGGAATGTGTGATCATCATGAAACGTTCAGATCACTTACAACTCAATAGATTCTACCTTCTTGTAACGTTTCAGCCTGATTGGACCTTGTTTTCACACAAATGGACCCAGAATGATGTGAAATTGTGCTTCGTGCAACATAATTCTGGGTGCCATTTAAAACCATTAGTGCTAATCACTCCATTCCTTTTTGTGGTGGTAGGGGCTGTTGATTGGAGTACACTAAAACAAGCCTGACCTCTCTAGGACATTCAGAAGCCAAGTTATAAGCCCACAAATGTGTAACTGGACTACTTCTTTAAATTGACACCAGATCCGGTGACCTTTGGGACATGGTTTGACCCCCTTAGGAAAGTGCTATCATCATGAAACGTTCAGATCACTTACAACTCAATAGATTCTACCTTCCTGTAACGTTTCAGCCTGATTGGACCTTGTTTTCACACAAATGAACCCAGAATGATGTGAAATTGTGCTTCGTGCAACATAATTCTGGGTGCCATTTAAAACCATTAGTGCTAATCACTCCATTCCTTTTTGTGGTGGTAGGGGCTGTTGATTGGAGTACACTATAACAAGCCTGACCTCTCTAGGACATTCAGAAGTCAAGTTATAAGCCCACAAATGTGTAACTGGACTACTTCTTTAAATTGACACCAGATCCGGTGACCTTTGGGACATGGTTTGACCCCCTTAGGAAAGTGCTATCATCATGAAACGTTCAGATCACTTACAACTCAATAGATTCTACCTTCCTGTAACGTTTCAGCCTGATTGGACCTTGTTTTCACACAAATGAACCCAGAATGATGTGAAATTGTGCTTCGTGCAACATAATTCTGGGTGCCATTTACAAACCATAAGTGCTAATGACTCCATTCCTTTTTGTGGTTGTAGGGGCTGTTTATTGGAGTACACTAAATTAAACCTGATCTCTCTAGGACATTCAGAAGCCAAGTTATAAGCCCACAAATGTGTAACTGGACTACTTCTTTAAATTGACACCAGATCCGGTGACCTTTGGGACATAGTTTGACCTCCTTAGGAAAGTGCTATCAGCATGAAACGTTCAGATCACTTACAACTCAATAGATTCTACCTTCCTGTAACGTTTCAGCCTGATTGGACCTTGTTTTCACACAAAAGGACCCAGAATGATTTGAAACTGTGCTTCGTACAACTTAATTCTGGATGCCATTTACAAACCATAAGTGCTAATGACTCCATTCCTTTTTGTGGTTGTAGGGGCTGTTGACTGGAGTACACTAAAACAAGCCTGACCTCTCTAGGACATTCAGAAGCCAAGTTATAAGCCCACAAATGTTGGTACTGGACTACTTCTTTAAATTGACACCAGATCCGGTGACCTTTGGGACATGGTTTGACCCCCTTAGGAAAGTGCTATCATCATGAAACGTTCAGATCACTTACAACTCAATAGATTCTACCTTCCTGTAACGTTTCAGCCTGATTGGACCTTGTTTTCACACAAATGAACCCAGAATGATGTGAAATTGTGCTTCGTGCAACATAATTCTGGGTGGCATTTACAAACCATAAGTGCTAATGACTCCATTCCTTTTTGTGGTTGTAGGGGCTGTTTATTGGAGTACACTAAATTAAACCTGATCTCTCTAGGACATTCAGAAGCCAAGTTATAAGCCCACAAAGGTGTAACAGGACTACTTCTTTAAAGTGACACCAGGCCCGGTGACCTTTGGGACATGGTTTGACCCCCTATAGGAATGTGCGATCATCATGAAACGTTCAGATCACTTACAACTCAATAGATTCTACCTTCTTGTAACGTTTCAGCCTGATTGGACCTTGTTTTCACACAAATGGACCCAGAATGATGTGAAATTGTGCTTCGTGCAACATATTTCTGGGTGCCATTTACAAACCATAAGTGCTAATCACTCCATTCCTTTTTGTGGTTGTAGGGGCTGTTGACTGGAGTACACTAAAACAAGCCTGACCTCTCTAGGACATTCAGAAGCCAAGTTATAAGCCCACAAATGTGTAACTGGACTACTTCTTTAAATTGACACCAGATCCGGTGACCTTTGGGACATGGTTTGACCCCCTTAGGAAAGTGCTATCATCATGAAACTTTCAGATCACTTACAACTCAATAGATTCTACCTTCCTGTAACGTTTCAGCCTGATTGGACCTTGTTTTCACACAAATGAACCCAGAATGATGTGAAATTGTGCTTCGTGCAACATAATTCTGGGTGCCATTTACAAACCATAAGTGCTAATGACTCCATTCCTTTTTGTGGTTGTAGGGGCTGTTTATTGGAGTACACTAAATTAAATCTGATCTCTCTAGGACATTCAGAAGCCAAGTTATAAGCCCACAAATGTGTAACTGGACTACTACTTTAAATTGACACCAGATCCGGTGACCTTTGGGACATAGTTTGACCTCCTTAGGAAAGTGCTATCAGCATGAAACGTTCAGATCACTTACAACTCAATAGATTCTACCTTCCTGTAACGTTTCAGCCTGATTGGACCTTGTTTTCACACAAATGAACCCAGAATGATGTGAAATTGTGCTTCGTGCAACATAATTCTGGGTGCCATTTAAAAACCATAAGTGCTAATGACTCCATTCCTTTTTGGGGTAATGGGGGCTGTTAATTGGAGTACGCTAAAACAAACCTGATCTCTCTAGGACATTCAGAAGCCAAGTTATAAGCCCACAAATGTGTAACTGGACTACTTCTTTAAATTGACACCAGTTCCGGTGACCTTTGGGACATGGTTTGACCCCCTTAGGAAAGTGCTATCATCATGAAACGTTCAGATCACTTACAACTCAGTAGATTCTACCTTCCTGTAACGTTTCAGCCTGATTGGACCTTGTTTTCACACAAATGAACCCAGAATGATGTGAAATTGTGCTTCGTGCAACATAATTCTGGGTGCCATTTACAAACCATAAGTGCTAATGACTCCATTCCTTTTTGTGGTTGTAGGGGCTGTTTATTGGAGTACACTAAATTAAACCTGATCTCTCTACGACATTCAGAAGCCAAGTTATAAGCCCACAAATGTGTAACTGGACTACTTCTTTAAATTGACACCAGATCCGGTGACCTTTGGGACATAGTTTGACCTCCTTGGGAAAGTGCTATCAGCATGAAACGTTCAGATCACTTACAACTCAATAGATTCTACCTTCCTGTAACGTTTCAGCCTGATTGGACCTTGTTTTCACACAAATGTACCCCGAATGATTTGAAATTGTGCTTCGTACAACATAATTCTGGATGCCATTTACAAACCATAAGTGCTAATGACTCCATTCCTTTGTGTGGTTGTAGGGGCTGATGATTGGAGTACACTAAAACAAACCTGATCTCTCCAGGACATTCAGAAGCCAAGTTATAAGCCCACAAATGTGTAACTGGACTACTTCTTTAAATTGACACCAGATCCGGTGACCTTTGGGACATGGTTTGACCCCCTTAGGAAAGTGCGATCATCATGAAACGTTCAGATCACTTACAACTCAATAGATTCTACCTTCCTGTAACGTTTCAGCCTGATTGGACCTTGTTTTCACACAAATGAACCCAGAATGATGTGAAATTGTGCTTCGTGCAACATAATTCTGGGTGCCATTTAAAAACCATAAGTGCTAATGACTCCATTCCTTTTTGGGATAATGGGGGCTGTTAACTGGAGTACTCTAAAACAAACCTGACCTCTTTAGGATATTCAGAAGCCAAGTTATAAGCTCACAAAGGTGTAACAGGACTACTTCTTTAAAGTGACACCAGGCCCGGTGACCTTTGGGACATGGTTTGACCCCCTATAGGAATGTGAGATCATCATGAAACGTTCAGATCACTTACAACTCAATAGATTCTACCTTCTTGTAACGTTTCAGCCTGATTGGACCTTGTTTTCACACAAATGGACCCAGAATGATGTGAAATTGTGCTTCGTGCAACATATTTCTGGGTGCCATTTACAAACCATAAGTGCTAATCACTCCATTCCTTTTTGTGGTTGTAGGGGCTGTTGATTGGAGTACACTAAAACAAGCCTGACCTCTCTAGGACATTCAGAAGCCAAGTTATAAGCCCACAAATGTGTAACTGGACTACTTCTTTAAATTGACACCAGATCCGGTGACCTTTGGGACATGGTTTGACCCCCTTAGGAAAGTGCTATCATCATGAAACGTTCAGATCACTTACAACTCAATAGATTCTACCTTCCTGTAACGTTTCAGCCTGATTGGACCTTGTTTTCACACAAATGAACCCAGAATGATGTGATATTGTGCTTCGTGCAACATAATTCTGGGTGCCATTTACAAACCATAAGTGCTAATGACTCCATTCCTTTTTGTGGTTGTAGGGGCTGTTTATTGGAGTACACTAAATTAAACCTGATCTCTCTAGGACATTCAGAAGCCAAGTTATAAGCCCACAAATGTGTAACTGGACTACTTCTTTAAATTGACACCAGATCCGGAGACCTTTGGGACATGGTTTGACCTCCTTAGGAAAGTGCTATCAGCATGAAACGTTCAGATCACTTACAACTCAATAGATTCTACCTTCCTGTAACGTTTCAGCCTGATTGGACCTTGTTTTCACACAAATGAACCCAGAATGATGTGAAATTGTGCTTCGTGCAACATAATTCTGGGTGCCATTTAAAAACCATAAGTGCTAATGACTCCATTCCTTTTTGGGGTAATGGGGGCTGTTAACTGGAGTACTCTAAAACAAACCTGACCTCTTTAGGATATTCAGAAGCCAAGTTATAAGCTCACAAAGGTGTAACTGGACTACTTCTTTAAAGTGACACCAGGCCCGGTGACCTTTGGGACATGGTTTTACCCCCTACAGGAATGTGTGATCATCATGAAACGTTCAGATCACTTACAACTCAATAGATTCTACCTTCTTGTAACGTTTCAGCCTGATTGGACCTTGTTTTCACACAAATGGACCCAGAATGATGTGAAATTGTGCTTCGTGCAACATAATTCTGGGTGCCATTTAAAACCATTAGTGCTAATCACTCCATTCCTTTTTGTGGTGGTAGGGGCTGTTGATTGGAGTACACTAAAACAAGCCTGACCTCTCTAGGACATTCAGAAGCCAAGTTATAAGCCCACAAATGTGTAACTGGACTACTTCTTTAAATTGACACCAGATCCGGTGACCTTTGGGACATGGTTTGACCCCCTTAGGAAAGTGCTATCATCATGAAATGTTCAGATCACTTACAACTCAATAGATTCTACCTTCCTGTAACGTTTCAGCCTGATTGGACCTTGTTTTCACACAAATGAACCCAGAATGATGTGAAATTGTGCTTCGTGCAACATAATTCTGGGTGCCATTTACAAACCATAAGTGCTAATGACTCCATTCCTTTTTGTGGTTGTAGGGGCTGTTTATTGGAGTACACTAAATTAAACCTGATCTCTCTAGGACATTCAGAAGCCAAGTTATAAGCCCACAAATGTGTAACTGGATTACTTCTTTAAATTGACACCAGATCCGGTGACCTTTGGGACATAGTTTGACCTCCTTAGGAAAGTGCTATCAGCATGAAACGTTCAGATCATTTACAACTCAATAGATTCTACCTTCCTGTAACGTTTCAGCCTGATTGGACCTTGTTTTCACACAAATGAACCCAGAATGATGTGAAATTGTGCTTCGTGCAACATAATTCTGGGTGCCATTTACAAACCATAAGTGCTAATGACTCCATTCCTTTTTGTGGTTGTAGGGGCTGTTTATTGGAGTACACTAAATTAAACCTGATCTCTCTAGGACATTCAGAAGCCAAGTTATAAGCCCACAAAGGTGTAACAGGACTACTTCTTTAAAGTGACACCAGGCCCGGTGACCTTTGGGATATGGTTTGACCCCCTATAGGAATGTGCTATCAGCATGAAACGTTCAGATCACTTACAACTCAATAGATTCTACCTTCTTGTAACGTTTCAGCCTGATTGGACCTTGTTTTCACACAAATGGACCCAGAATGATGTGAAATTGTGCTTCGTGCAACATATTTCTGGGTGCCATTTACAAACCATGAGTGCTAATCACTCCATTCCTTTTTGTGGTTGTAGGGGCTGTTGATTGGAGTACACTAAAACAAGCCTGACCTCTCTAGGACATTCAGAAGCCAAGTTATAAGCCCACAAATGTGTAACTGGACTACTTCTTTAAATTGACACCAGATCCGGTGACCTTTGGGACATAGTTTGACCTCCTTAGGAAAGTGCTATCAGCATGAAACGTTCAGATCACTTACAACTCAATAGATTCTACCTTCCTGTAACGTTTCAGCCTGATTGGACCTTGTTTTCACACAAATGAACCCAGAATGATGTGAAATTGTGCTTCGTGCAACATAATTCTGGGTGCCATCTAAAAACCATAAGTGCTAATGACTCCATTCCTTTTTGGGGTAATAGGGGCTGTTGATTGGAGTACCCTAAAACAAACCTGACCTCTCTAGGATATTCAGAAGCCAAGTTATAAGCCCACAAATGTGTAACTGGACTACTTCTTTAAAGTGACACCAGGCCCGGTGACCTTTGGGACATGGTTTTACCCCCTACAGGAATGTGTGATCATCATGAAACGTTCAGATCACTTACAACTCAATAGATTCTACCTTCTTGTAACGTTTCAGCCTGATTGGACCTTGTTTTCACACAAATGGACCCAGAATGATGTGAAATTGTGCTTCGTGCAACATAATTCTGGGTGCCATTTAAAACCATTAGTGCTAATCACTCCATTCCTTTTTGTGGTGGTAGGGGCTGTTGATTGGAGTACACTAAAACAAGCCTGACCTCTCTAGGACATTCAGAAGCCAAGTTATAAGCCCACAAATGTGTAACTGGACTACTTCTTTAAATTGACACCAGATCCGGTGACCTTTGGGACATGGTTTGACCCCCTTAGGAAAGTGCTATCATCATGAAACGTTCAGATCACTTACAACTCAATAGATTCTACCTTCCTGTAACGTTTCAGCCTGATTGGACCTTGTTTTCACACAAATGAACCCAGAATGATGTGAAATTGTGCTTCGTGCAACATAATTCTGGGTGCCATTTACAAACCATAAGTGCTAATGACTCCATTCCTTTTTTTGGTTGTAGGGGCTGTTTATTGGAGTACACTAAATTAAACCTGATCCCTCTAGGACATTCAGAAGCCAAGTTATAAGCCCAAAAATGTGTAACTGGACTACTTCTTTAAATTGACACCAGATCCGGTGACCTTTGGGACATAGTTTGACCTCCTTAGGAAAGTGCTATCAGCATGACAGTTCAGATCACTTACAACTCAATAGATTCTACCTTCCTATAACGTTTCAGCCTGATTGGACCTTGTTTTCACACAAATGAACCCAGAATGATGTGAAATTGTGCTTCGTGCAACATAATTCTGGGTGCCATCTAAAAACCATAAGTGCTAATGACTCCATTCCTTTTTGGGGTAATAGGGGCTGTTGATTGGAGTACCCTAAAACAAACCTGACCTCTCTAGGATATTCAGAAGCCAAGTTATAAGCCCACAAATGTGTAACTGGACTACTTCTTTAAAGTGACACCAGGCCCGGTGACCTTTGGGACATGGTTTTACCCCCTACAGGAATGTGTGATCATCATGAAACGTTCAGATCACTTACAACTCAATAGATTCTACCTTCTTGTAACGTTTCAGCCTGATTGGACCTTGTTTTCACACAAATGGACCCAGAATGATGTGAAATTGTGCTTCGTGCAACATAATTCTGGGTGCCATTTAAAACCATTAGTGCTAATCACTCCATTCCTTTTTGTGGTGGTAGGGGCTGTTGATTGGAGTACACTAAAACAAGCCTGACCTCTCTAGGACATTCAGAAGCCAAGTTATAAGCACACAAATGTGTAACTGGACTACTTCTTTAAATTGACACCAGATCCGGTGACCTTTGGGACATGGTTTGACCCCCTTAGGAAAGTGCTATCATCATGAAACGTTCAGATCACTTACAACTCAATAGATTCTACCTTCCTGTAACGTTTCAGCCTGATTGGACCTTGTTTTCACACAAATGAACCCAGAATGATGTGAAATTGTGCTTCGTGCAACATAATTCTGGGTGCCATTTACAAACCATAAGTGCTAATGACTCCATTCCTTTTTTTGGTTGTAGGGGCTGTTTATTGGAGTACACTAAATTAAACCTAATCCCTCTAGGACATTCAGAAGCCAAGTTATAAGCCCACAAATGTGTAACTGGACTACTTCTTTAAATTGACACCAGACCCGGTGACCTTTGGGACATAGTTTGACCTCCTTAGGAAAGTGCTATCAGCATGAAACGTTCAGATCACTTACAACTCAATAGATTCTACCTTCCTGTAACGTTTCAGCCTGATTGGACCTTGTTTTCACACAAATGAACCCAGAATGATGTGAAATTGTGCTTCGTGCAACATAATTCTGGGTGCCATTTACAAACCATAAGTGCTAATGACTCCATTCCTTTTTGTGGTTGTAGGGGCTGTTTATTGGAGTACACTAAATTAAACCTGATCTCTCTAGGACATTCAGAAGCCAAGTTATAAGCCCACAAAGGTGTAACAG
This sequence comes from Nothobranchius furzeri, assembly GCF_043380555.1. Taxonomy (NCBI): domain Eukaryota; kingdom Metazoa; phylum Chordata; class Actinopteri; order Cyprinodontiformes; family Nothobranchiidae; genus Nothobranchius; species Nothobranchius furzeri. Next base: position 38,590,038 of record NC_091742.1, read on the forward strand.
GACTACTTCTTTAAAGTGACACCAGGCCCGGTGACCTTTGGGACATGGTTTGACCCCCTATAGGAATGTGCGATCATCATGAAACGTTCAGATCACTTACAACTCAATAGATTCTACCTTCTTGTAACGTTTCAGCCTGATTGGACCTTGTTTTCACACAAATGGACCCAGAATGATGTGAAATTGTGCTTCGTGCAACATATTTCTGGGTGCCATTTACAAACCATAAGTGCTAATCACTCCATTCCTTTTTGTGGTTGTAGGGGCTGTTGATTGGAGTACACTAAAACAAGCCTGACCTCTCTAGGACATTCAGAAGCCAAGTTATAAGCCCACAAATGTGTAACTGGACTACTTCTTTAAATTGACATCAGATCCGGTGACCTTTGGGACATGGTTTGACCCCCTTAGGAAAGTGCTATCATCATGAAACGTTCAGATCACTTACAACTCAATAGATTCTACCTTCCTGTAACGTTTCAGCCTGATTGGACCTTGTTTTCACACAAATGAACCCAGAATGATGTGAAATTGTGCTTCGTGCAACATAATTCTGGGTGCCATTTACAAACCATAAGTGCTAATGACTCCATTCCTTTTTGTGGTTGTAGGGGCTGTTTATTGGAGTACACTAAATTAAACCTGATCTCTCTAGGACATTCAGAAGCCAAGTTATAAGCCCACAAATGTGTAACTGGACTACTTCTTTAAATTGACACCAGAACCGGTGACCTTTGGGACATAGTTTGACCTCCTTAGGAAAGTGCTATCAGCATGAAACGTTCAGATCACTTACAACTCAATAGATTCTACCTTCCTGTAACGTTTCAGCCTGATTGGACCTTGTTTTCACACAAATGGACCCAGAATGATTTGAAATTGTGCTTCGTACAACTTAATTCTGGATGCCATTTACAAACCATAAGTGCTAATGACTCCATTCCTTTTTGTGGTTGTAGGGGCTGTTGACTGGAGTACACTAAAACAAGCCTGACCTCTCTAGGACATTCAGAAGCCAAGTTATAAGCCCACAAATGTTGGTACTGGACTACTTCATTAAATTGACACCAGATCCGGTGACCTTTGGGACATGGTTTGACCCCCTTAGGAAAGTGCTATCATCATGAAACGTTCAGATCACTTACAACTCAATAGATTCTACCTTCCTGTAACGTTTCAGCCTGATTGGACCTTGTTTTCACACAAATGAACCCAGAATGATGTGAAATTGTGCTTCGTGCAACATAATTCTGGGTGCCATTTACAAACCATAAGTGCTAATGACTCCATTCCTTTTTGTGGTTGTAGGGGCTGTTAATTGGAGTACACTAAAACAAACCTGATCGCTCTAGGACATTCAGAAGCCAAGTTATAAGCCCACAAATGTGTAACTGGTCTACTTCTTTAAATTGACACCAGATCCGGTGACCTTTGGGACATGGTTTGACCCCCTTAGGAAAGTGCTATCATCATGAAACGTTCAGATCACTTACAACTCAATAGATTCTACCTTCCTGTAACGTTTCAGCCTGATTGGACCTTGTTTTCACACAAATGAACCCAGAATGATGTGAAATTGTGCTTCGTGCAACATAATTCTGGGTGCCATTTACAAACCATAAGTGCTAATGACTCCATTCATTTTTGTGGTTGTAGGGGCTGTTGATTGGAGTACTCTAAAACAAACCTGATCTCTCTAGGACATTCAGAAGCCAAGTTATAAGCCCACAAAGGTGTAACTGGACTACTTCTTTAAATTGACACCAGATCCGGTGACCTTTGGGACATGGTTTGACCCCCTTAGGAAAGTTCTATCATCATGAAACGTTCAGATCACTTACAACGCAATAGATTCTACCTTCCTGTTACGTTTCAGCCTGATTGGACCTTGTTTTCACACAAATGAACCCAGAATGATGTGAAATTGTGCTTCGTGCAACATAATTCTGGGTGCCATTCAAAAACCATAAGTGCTAATGACTCCATTCCTTTTTGAGGTTGTAGGGGCGGTTGATTGGAGTACACTAAAACAAACCTGATCTCTCTAGGACATTCAGAAGCCAAGTTATAAGCCCACAAATGTGTAACTGGACTACTTCTTTAAATTGACACCAGATCCGGTGACCTTTGGGACATGGTTTGACCCCCTTAGGAAAGTGCTATCATCATGAAACGTTCAGATCACTTACAACTCAATAGATTCTACCTTCCTGTAACGTTTCAACCTGATTGGACCTTGTTTTCACACAAATGAACCCAGAATGATGTGAAATTGTGCTTCGTGCAACATAATTCTGGGTGCCATTTAAAAACCATAAGTGCTAATGACTCCATTCCTTTTTGTGGTTGTAGGGGCTGTTGATTGGAGTACACTAAAACAAACCTAATCGCTCTAGGACATTCAGAAGCCAAGTTATAAGTCCACAAATGTGTAACTGGACTACTTCTTTAAAGTGACACCAGATCCGGTGACCTTTGGGACATGATTTGACCCCCTTAGGAAAGTGCTATCATCATGAAACGTTCAGATCACTTACATCTCAATAGATTCTACCTTCCTGTAACGTTTCAGCCTGATTGGACCTTGTTTTCACACAAATGAACCCAGAATGATGTGAAATTGTGCTTCGTGCAACATAATTCTGGGTGCCATTTACAAACCATAAGTGCTAATGACTCCATTCCTTTTAGTGGTAACGGGGGCTGTTAATTGGAGTACTCTAAAACAAACCTGACCTCCCTAGGATATTCAGAAGCCAAGTTATAAGCCCACAAAGGTGTAACTGGACTACTTCTTTAAAGTGACACCAGGCCCGGTGACCTTTGGGACATGGTTTTACCCCCTATAGGAATGTGCGATCATCTTGAAACGTTCAGATCACTTACAACTCAATAGATTCTACCTTCTTGTAATGTTTCAGCCTGATTGGACCTTGTTTTCACACAAATGGACCCAGAATGATGTGAAATTGTGCTTCATGCAACATAATTCTGGGTGCCATTTAAAAACCATAAGTGCTAATGACTCCATTCCTTTTTGTGGTTGTAGGGGCTGTTGATTGGAGTATACTAAAACAAACCTGATCTCTCTAGGACATTCAGAAGCCAAGTTATAAGCCCACAAATGTGTAACTGGACTACTTCTTTAAATTGACACCAGATCCGGTGACCTTCGGGACATTGTTTGACCCCCTTAGGAAAGTGTGATCATCTTGAAACGTTCAGATCACTTACAACTCAATAGATTCTACCTTCTTGTAGCGTTTCAGCCTGATTGGACCTTGTTTTCACACAAATGGACCCAGAATGATGTGAAATTGTGCTTCGTGCAACATAATTCTGGGTGCCATTTACAAACCATAAGTGCTAATGACTCCATTCCTTTTTGTGGTTGTAGGGGCTGTTGATTGGAGTACATTAAAACAAACCTGATCTCTCTAGGACATTCAGAAGCCAAGTTATAAGCCCACAAATGTGTAACTGTACCACTTCTTTAAATTGACACCAGATCCGGTGACCTTTGGGACATGTTTTGACCCCCTATAGGAATGTGCGATCATCTTGAAAACTTTCAGATCACTTACAACTCAATAGATTCTACCTTCTTGTAGCGTTTCAGCCTGATTGGACCTTGTTTTCACACAAATGGACCCAGAATGATGTGAAATTGTGCTTCGTGCAACATAATTCTGGGTGCCATTTACAAACCTTAAGTGCTAATGACTCCATTCCTTTTTGTGGTTGTAGGGGCTGTTGTTTGGAGTACACTAAAACAAACCTGATCTCTCTAGGACATTCAGAAGCAAAGTTATAAGCTCACAAATGTGTAACTGGACTACTTTAAATTGACACCAGATCCGGTGACCTTCGGGACATTGTTTGACCCCCTTAGGAAAGTGCGATCATCTTGAAACGTTCAGATCACTTACAACTCAATAGATTCTACCTTCTTGTAGCGTTTCAGCCTGATTGGACCTTGTTTTCACACAAATGGACCCAGAATGATGTGAAATTGTGCTTCGTGCAACATAATTCTGGGTGCCATTTACAAACCATAAGTGCTAATGACTCCATTCCTTTTTGTGGTTGTAGGGGCTGTTGATTGGAGTACATTAAAACAAACCTGATCTCTCTAGGACATTCAGAAGCCAAGTTATAAGCCCACAAATGTGTAACTGTACCACTTCTTTAAATTGACACCAGATCCGGTGACCTTTGGGACATGTTTTGACCCCCTATAGGAATGTGCGATCATCTTGAAAACTTTCAGATCACTTACAACTCAATAGATTCTACCTTCTTGTAGCGTTTCAGCCTGATTGGACCTTGTTTTCACACAAATGGACCCAGAATGATGTGAAATTGTGCTTCGTGCAACATAATTCTGGGTGCCATTTACAAACCTTAAGTGCTAATGACTCCATTCCTTTTTGTGGTTGTAGGGGCTGTTGTTTGGAGTACACTAAAACAAACCTGATCTCTCTAGGACATTCAGAAGCAAAGTTATAAGCCCACAAATGTGTAACTGGACTACTTTAAATTGACACCAGATCCGGTGACCTTTGGGACATGGTTTGACCCCCTTAGGAAAGTGCTATCATCATGAAACGTTCAGATCATTTACAACTCAATAGATTCTACCTTCCTGTAACGTTTCAGCCTGATTGGACCTTGTTTTCACACAAATGAACCCAGAATGATGTGAAATTTTGCTTCGTGCAACATAATTCTGGGTGCCATTTAAAAACCATAAGTGCTAATGACTCCATTCCTTTTTGTGGTTGTGGGGGCTGTTGATTGGAGTATACTAAAACAAACCTGATCTCTCTAGGACATTCAGAAGCCAAGTTATAAGCCCACAAAGGTGTAACTGGACTACTTCTTTAAATTGACACCAGATCCGGTGACCTTTGGGACATGGTTTGACCCCCTTAGGAAAGTGCTATCATCATGAAACGTTCAGATCACTTACAACGCAATAGATTCTACCTTCCTGTAACGTTTCAGCCTGATTGGACCTTGTTTTCACACAAATGAACCCAGAATGATGTGAAATTGTGCTTCGTGCAACATAATTCTGGGTGCCATTTAAAAACCATTCCTTTTTGAGGTTGTAGGGGCGGTTGATTGGAGTACACTAAAACAAACCTGATCTCTCTAGGACATTCAGAAGCCAAGTTATAAGCCCACAAATGTGTAACTGGACTACTTCTTTAAATTCACACCAGATCCGGTGACCTTTGGGACATGGTTTGACCCCCTTAGGAAAGTGCTATCATCATGAAACGTTAAGATCACTTACAACTCAATAGATTCTACCTTCCTGTAACGTTTCAGCCTGATTGGACCTTGTTTTCACACAAATGAACCCAGAATGATGTGAAATTGTGCTTCGTGCAACATAATTCTGGGTGCCATTTAAAAACCATAAGTGCTAATGACTCCATTCCTTTTTGTGGTTGTAGGGGCTGTTTATTGGAGTACACTAAAACAAACCTGATCGCTCTAGGACATTCAGAAGCCAAGTTATAAGCCCACAAATGTGTAACTGGACTACTTCTTTAAATTGACACCAGATCCGGTGACCTTTGGGACATGATTTGACCCCCTTTGGAAAGTGCTATCATCATGAAACGTTCAGATCACTTACAACTCAATAGATTCTACCTTCCTGTAACGTTTCAGCCTGATTGGACCTTGTTTTCACACAAATGAACCCAGAATGATGTGAAATTGTGCTTCGTGCAACATAATTCTGGGTGCCATTTAAAAACCATAAGTGCTAATGACTCCATTCCTTTTTGGGGTAATAAGGGCTGTTGATTGGAGTACACTAAGACAAACCTGACCTCTCTGAGACATTCAGAAGCTAAGTTATAAGCCCCCAAATGTGTTTTTGGAACCCCGCCTTCAAGGAACAAGTGATCCGGTGACCTTTATGACCTGATTTGACGCCCTTAGGAATCTGCTATCATCATGAAACACAGGAATCATTTACAACTCAATATATTCTACTTTTCTGTGACATTTCAGCCTGATTGAAGCTTTTTTCTGTGAAATGGACCCGGAATGATGTGAAATTGTGCTTTGTGCAACATAATTCTGGGTGCCATTTAAAAACCATAAGTGCTAAAGACTCCATTCCTTTTTGGGGTTGTAGGGGATGTTAATTGTAGTACTCTAAAACAAACCTGACCTCTCTAGGACATTCAGAAGAAACGTTATAAGCCCACAAAGGTGTAACTGGACTACTTCTTTAAAGTGACACCAGGCCCGGTGACCTTTGGGACATGGTTTGACCCCCTATAGGAATGTGCGATCATCATGAAACGTTCAGATCACTTACAACTCAATAGATTCTACCATCCTGTAACATTTAAGCCTGATTGGACCTTGTTTTCACACAAATGGACCCAGAATGATGTGAAATTGTGCTTCGTGCAACATAATTCTGGGTGCCATCTAAAAACCATAAGTGCTAATGACTCCATTCCTTTTTGGGGTAATAGGGGCTGTTGATTGGAGTACCCTAAAACAAACCTGACCTCTCTAGGACATTCAGAAGCCAAGTTATAAGCCCACAAATGTGTAACTGGACTACTTCTTTAAAGTGAAACCAGGCCCGGTGACCTTTGGGACATGGTTTTACCCCCTATAGGAATGTGCGATCATCATGAAACGTTAAGATCACTTACAACTCAATAGATTCTACCTTCCTGTAACGTTTCAGCCTGATTGGACCTTGTTTTCACACAAATGAACCTAGAATGATGTGAAATTGTGCTTCGTGCAACATAATTCTGGGTGCCATTTGAAAACCATAAGTGCTAATGACTCCATTCCTTTTTGTGGTTGTAGGGGCTGTTGATTGGAGTACACTAAAACAAACCTGATCTCTCTAGAACATTCAGAAGCCAAGTTATAAGCCCACAAATGTGTAACTGGACTACTTCTTTAAAGTGACACCAGATCTGGTGACCTTTGGGACATGGTTTGACCCCCTTAGGAAAGTGCTATCATCATGAAACATTCAGATCACTTACAACTCAATAGATTCTACCTTCCTGCAACGTTTCAGCCTGATTGGACCTTGTTTTCACACAAATGGACCCAGAATGATGTGAAATTGTGCTTTGTGCAACATAATTCTGGGTGCCATTTAAAAACCATAAGTGCTAATGTCTACATTCCTTTTTGGGTAATGGGGGCTGTTAATTGGAGTACTCTAAAACAAACCTGACCTCTCTAGGATATTCAGAAGCCAAGTTATAAGCCCACAAAGGTGTAACTGGACTACTTCTTTAAAGTGACACCAGGCCCGGTGACCTTTGGGACATGGTTTGACCCCCTATAGGAATGTGCGATCATCTTGAAACGTTCAGATCACTTACAACTCAATAGATTCTACCTTCTTGTAACGTTTCAGCCTGATTGGACCTTGTTTTCACACAAATGGACCCAGAATGATATGAAATTGTGCTTCGTGCAACATAATTCTGGGTGCCATTTACAAACCATAAGTGCTAATGACTCCATTCCTTTTTGTTGTTGTAGTGGCTGTTGATTGGAGTATACTAAAACAAACCTGATCTCTCTAGGACATTCAGAAGCCAAGTTATGAGCCCACAAATGTGTAACTGGACTACTTCTTTAAATTGACACCAGAACCGGTGACCTTTGGGACATGGTTTGACCCCCTATAGGAATGTGCTATCATCATGAAACGTTCAGATCACTTACAACTCAATAGATTCTACCTTCCTGTAACGTTTCAGCCTGATTGGACCTTGTTTTCACACAAATGGACCCAGAATGATGTGAAATTGTGCTTCGTGCAAAATAATTCTGGGAGCCATTTACAAACCATAAGTGCTAATGACTACTTCTTTAAATTGACACCAGTTCCGGTGACCTTTGGGACATGGTTTGACCCCCTTAGGAAAGTGCTATCATCATGAAACGTTCAGATCACTTACATCTCAATAGATTCTACCTTCTTGTAATGTTTCAGCCTGATTGGACCTTGTTTTCACACAAATGGACCCAGAATGATGTGAAATTGTGCTTCATGCAACATAATTCTGGGTGCCATTTAAAAACCATAAGTGCTAATGACTCCATTCCTTTTTGTGGTTGTAGGGGCTGTTGATTGGAGTATACTAAAACAAACCTGATCTCTCTAGGACATTCAGAAGCCAAGTTATAAGCCCACAAATGTGTAACTGGACTACTTCTTTAAATTGACACCAGATCCGGTGACCTTCGGGACATTGTTTGACCCCCTTAGGAAAGTGTGATCATCTTGAAACGTTCAGATCACTTACAACTCAATAGATTCTACCTTCTTGTAGCGTTTCAGCCTGATTGGACCTTGTTTTCACACAAATGGACCCAGAATGATGTGAAATTGTGCTTCGTGCAACATAATTCTGGGTGCCATTTACAAACCATAAGTGCTAATGACTCCATTCCTTTTTGTGGTTGTAGGGGCTGTTGATTGGAGTACATTAAAACAAACCTGATCTCTCTAGGACATTCAGAAGCCAAGTTATAAGCCCACAAATGTGTAACTGTACCACTTCTTTAAATTGACACCAGATCCGGTGACCTTTGGGACATGTTTTGACCCCCTATAGGAATGTGCGATCATCTTGAAAACTTTCAGATCACTTACAACTCAATAGATTCTACCTTCTTGTAGCGTTTCAGCCTGATTGGACCTTGTTTTCACACAAATGGACCCAGAATGATGTGAAATTGTGCTTCGTGCAACATAATTCTGGGTGCCATTTACAAACCTTAAGTGCTAATGACTCCATTCCTTTTTGTGGTTGTAGGGGCTGTTGTTTGGAGTACACTAAAACAAACCTGATCTCTCTAGGACATTCAGAAGCAAAGTTATAAGCTCACAAATGTGTAACTGGACTACTTTCAATTGACACCAGATCCGGTGACCTTCGGGACATTGTTTGACCCCCTTAGGAAAGTGCGATCATCTTGAAACGTTCAGATCACTTACAACTCAATAGATTCTACCTTCTTGTAGCGTTTCAGCCTGATTGGACCTTGTTTTCACACAAATGGACCCAGAATGATGTGAAATTGTGCTTCGTGCAACATAATTCTGGGTGCCATTTACAAACCATAAGTGCTAATGACTCCATTCCTTTTTGTGGTTGTAGGGGCTGTTGATTGGAGTACATTAAAACAAACCTGATCTCTCTAGGACATTCAGAAGCCAAGTTATAAGCCCACAAATGTGTAACTGTACCACTTCTTTAAATTGACACCAGATCCGGTGACCTTTGGGACATGTTTTGACCCCCTATAGGAATGTGCGATCATCTTGAAAACTTTCAGATCACTTACAACTCAATAGATTCTACCTTCTTGTAGCGTTTCAGCCTGATTGGACCTTGTTTTCACACAAATGGACCCAGAATGATGTGAAATTGTGCTTCGTGCAACATAATTCTGGGTGCCATTTACAAACCTTAAGTGCTAATGACTCCATTCCTTTTTGTGGTTGTAGGGGCTGTTGTTTGGAGTACACTAAAACAAACCTGATCTCTCTAGGACATTCAGAAGCAAAGTTATAAGCCCACAAATGTGTAACTGGACTACTTTAAATTGACACCAGATCCGGTGACCTTTGGGACATGGTTTGACCCCCTTAGGAAAGTGCTATCATCATGAAACGTTCAGATCATTTACAACTCAATAGATTCTACCTTCCTGTAACGTTTCAGCCTGATTGGACCTTGTTTTCACACAAATGAACCCAGAATGATGTGAAATTTTGCTTCGTGCAACATAATTCTGGGTGCCATTTAAAAACCATAAGTGCTAATGACTCCATTCCTTTTTGTGGTTGTGGGGGCTGTTGATTGGAGTATACTAAAACAAACCTGATCTCTCTAGGACATTCAGAAGCCAAGTTATAAGCCCACAAAGGTGTAACTGGACTACTTCTTTAAATTGACACCAGATCCGGTGACCTTTGGGACATGGTTTGACCCCCTTAGGAAAGTGCTATCATCATGAAACGTTCAGATCACTTACAACGCAATAGATTCTACCTTCCTGTAACGTTTCAGCCTGATTGGACCTTGTTTTCACACAAATGAACCCAGAATGATGTGAAATTGTGCTTCGTGCAACATAATTCTGGGTGCCATTTAAAAACCATTCCTTTTTGAGGTTGTAGGGGCGGTTGATTGGAGTACACTAAAACAAACCTGATCTCTCTAGGACATTCAGAAGCCAAGTTATAAGCCCACAAATGTGTAACTGGACTACTTCTTTAAATTCACACCAGATCCGGTGACCTTTGGGACATGGTTTGACCCCCTTAGGAAAGTGCTATCATCATGAAACGTTAAGATCACTTACAACTCAATAGATTCTACCTTCCTGTAACGTTTCAGCCTGATTGGACCTTGTTTTCACACAAATGAACCCAGAATGATGTGAAATTGTGCTTCGTGCAACATAATTCTGGGTGCCATTTAAAAACCATAAGTGCTAATGACTCCATTCCTTTTTGTGGTTGTAGGGGCTGTTTATTGGAGTACACTAAAACAAACCTGATCGCTCTAGGACATTCAGAAGCCAAGTTATAAGCCCACAAATGTGTAACTGGACTACTTCTTTAAATTGACACCAGATCCGGTGACCTTTGGGACATGATTTGACCCCCTTTGGAAAGTGCTATCATCATGAAACGTTCAGATCACTTACAACTCAATAGATTCTACCTTCCTGTAACGTTTCAGCCTGATTGGACCTTGTTTTCACACAAATGAACCCAGAATGATGTGAAATTGTGCTTCGTGCAACATAATTCTGGGTGCCATTTAAAAACCATAAGTGCTAATGACTCCATTCCTTTTTGGGGTAATAAGGGCTGTTGATTGGAGTACACTAAGACAAACCTGACCTCTCTGAGACATTCAGAAGCTAAGTTATAAGCCCCCAAATGTGTTTTTGGAACCCCGCCTTCAAGGAACAAGTGATCCGGTGACCTTTATGACCTGATTTGACGCCCTTAGGAATCTGCTATCATCATGAAACACAGGAATCATTTACAACTCAATATATTCTACTTTTCTGTGACATTTCAGCCTGATTGAAGCTTTTTTCTGTGAAATGGACCCGGAATGATGTGAAATTGTGCTTTGTGCAACATAATTCTGGGTGCCATTTAAAAACCATAAGTGCTAAAGACTCCATTCCTTTTTGGGGTTGTAGGGGATGTTAATTGTAGTACTCTAAAACAAACCTGACCTCTCTAGGACATTCAGAAGAAACGTTATAAGCCCACAAAGGTGTAACTGGACTACTTCTTTAAAGTGACACCAGGCCCGGTGACCTTTGGGACATGGTTTGACCCCCTATAGGAATGTGCGATCATCATGAAACGTTCAGATCACTTACAACTCAATAGATTCTACCATCCTGTAACATTTAAGCCTGATTGGACCTTGTTTTCACACAAATGGACCCAGAATGATGTGAAATTGTGCTTCGTGCAACATAATTCTGGGTGCCATCTAAAAACCATAAGTGCTAATGACTCCATTCCTTTTTGGGGTAATAGGGGCTGTTGATTGGAGTACCCTAAAACAAACCTGACCTCTCTAGGACATTCAGAAGCCAAGTTATAAGCCCACAAATGTGTAACTGGACTACTTCTTTAAAGTGAAACCAGGCCCGGTGACCTTTGGGACATGGTTTTACCCCCTATAGGAATGTGCGATCATCATGAAACGTTAAGATCACTTACAACTCAATAGATTCTACCTTCCTGTAACGTTTCAGCCTGATTGGACCTTGTTTTCACACAAATGAACCTAGAATGATGTGAAATTGTGCTTCGTGCAACATAATTCTGGGTGCCATTTGAAAACCATAAGTGCTAATGACTCCATTCCTTTTTGTGGTTGTAGGGGCTGTTGATTGGAGTACACTAAAACAAACCTGATCTCTCTAGAACATTCAGAAGCCAAGTTATAAGCCCACAAATGTGTAACTGGACTACTTCTTTAAAGTGACACCAGATCTGGTGACCTTTGGGACATGGTTTGACCCCCTTAGGAAAGTGCTATCATCATGAAACATTCAGATCACTTACAACTCAATAGATTCTACCTTCCTGCAACGTTTCAGCCTGATTGGACCTTGTTTTCACACAAATGGACCCAGAATGATGTGAAATTGTGCTTTGTGCAACATAATTCTGGGTGCCATTTAAAAACCATAAGTGCTAATGTCTACATTCCTTTTTGGGTAATGGGGGCTGTTAATTGGAGTACTCTAAAACAAACCTGACCTCTCTAGGATATTCAGAAGCCAAGTTATAAGCCCACAAAGGTGTAACTGGACTACTTCTTTAAAGTGACACCAGGCCCGGTGACCTTTGGGACATGGTTTGACCCCCTATAGGAATGTGCGATCATCTTGAAACGTTCAGATCACTTACAACTCAATAGATTCTACCTTCTTGTAACGTTTCAGCCTGATTGGACCTTGTTTTCACACAAATGGACCCAGAATGATATGAAATTGTGCTTCGTGCAACATAATTCTGGGTGCCATTTACAAACCATAAGTGCTAATGACTCCATTCCTTTTTGTTGTTGTAGTGGCTGTTGATTGGAGTATACTAAAACAAACCTGATCTCTCTAGGACATTCAGAAGCCAAGTTATGAGCCCACAAATGTGTAACTGGACTACTTCTTTAAATTGACACCAGAACCGGTGACCTTTGGGACATGGTTTGACCCCCTATAGGAATGTGCTATCATCATGAAACGTTCAGATCACTTACAACTCAATAGATTCTACCTTCCTGTAACGTTTCAGCCTGATTGGACCTTGTTTTCACACAAATGGACCCAGAATGATGTGAAATTGTGCTTCGTGCAAAATAATTCTGGGAGCCATTTACAAACCATAAGTGCTAATGACTACTTCTTTAAATTGACACCAGTTCCGGTGACCTTTGGGACATGGTTTGACCCCCTTAGGAAAGTGCTATCATCATGAAACGTTCAGATCACTTACAACTCAGTAGATTCTACCTTCCTGTAACGTTTCAGCCTGATTGGACCTTGTTTTCACACAAATGAACCCAGAATGATGTGAAATTGTGCTTCGTGCAACATAATTCTGGGTGCCATTTACAAACCATAAGTGCTAATGACTCCATTCCTTTTATTGGTTGTAGGGGCTGTTGATTGGAGTACATTAAAACAAACCTGATATCTCTAGGACATTCAGAAGCCAAGTTAAAAGCCCACAAATGTGTATCTGGACTACTTCTTTAAATTGACACCAGATCCGGTGACCTTTGGGACATAGTTAGACCCCCTTAGGAAAGTGCTATCATCATGAAACGTTCAGATCACTTACAACTCAATAGATTCTACCTTCCTGTAACGTTTCAGCCTGATTGGACCTTGTTTTCACACAAATGAACCCAGAATGATGTGAAATTGTGCTTCGTGCAACATAATTCTGGGTGCCATTTACAAACCATAAGTGCTAATGACTCCATTCCTTTTTGTGGTTGTAGGGGCTGTTGATTGGAGTACACTAAAACAAACCTAACCTCTCTAGCACATTCAGAAGCCAAGTTATAAGCCCACAAAGGTGTAACTGGACTACTTCTTTAAAGTGACACCAGGCCCGGTGACCTTTGGGACATGGTTTTACCCCCTATAGGAATGTGCGATCATCTTGAAACGTTCAGATCACTTACAACTCAATAGATTCTACCTTCTTGTAGCGTTTCAGCCAGATTGGACCTTGTTTTCACACAAATGGACCCAGAATGATGTGAAATTGTGCTTTGTGCAACATAATTCTGGGTGCCATTTACAAACCTTAAGTGCTAATGACTCCATTCCTTTTTGTGGTTGTAGGGGCTGTTGATTGGAGTACACTAAAACAAACCTGATCTCTCTAAAACATTCAGAAGCCAAGTTATAAGCCCACTAATGTGTAACTGGACTACTTCTTTAAATTGACACCAGATCCGGTGACCTTTGGGACATGGTTTGACCCCCTTAGGAAAGTGCTATCATCATGAAACGTTCAGATCACTTACAACTCAATAGATTCTACCTTCCTGTAACGTTTCAGCCTGATTGGACCTTGTTTTCACACAAATGAACCCAGAATGATGTGAAATTGTGCTTCGTGCAACATAATTCTGGGTGCCATTTAAAAACCATCAGTGCTAATGACTCCATTCCTTTTTGTGGTTGTAGGGGCTGTTGATTGGAGTACACTAAAACAAACCTGATCGCTCTAGGACATTCAGAAGCCAAGTTATAAGTCCACAAATGTGTAACTGGACTACTTCTTTAAAGTGACACCAGATCCGGTGACCTTTGGGACATGATTTGACCCCCTTAGGAAAGTGCTATCATCATGAAATGTTCAGATCACTTACAACTCAATAGATTCTACCTTCCTGTAACGTTTCAGCCTGATTGGACCTTGTTTTCACACAAATGAACCCAGAATGATGTGAAATTGTGCTTCGTGCAACATAATTCTGGGTGCCATTTACAAACCATAAGTGCTAATGACTCCATTCCTTTTAGTGTTAACGGGGGCTGTTAATTGGAGTACTCTAAAACAAACCTGACCTCCCTAGGATATTCAGAAGCCAAGTTATAAGCCCACAAAGGTGTAACTGGACTACTTCTTTAAAGTGACACCAGGCCCGGTGACCTTTGGGACATGGTTTTACCCCCTATAGGAATGTGCGATCATCTTGAAACGTTCAGATCACTTACAACTCAATAGATTCTACCTTCTTGTAATGTTTCAGCCTGATTGGACCTTGTTTTCACACAAATGGACCCAGAATGATGTGAAATTGTGCTTCGTGCAACATAATTCTGGGTGCCATTTAAAAACCATAAGTGCTAATGACTCCATTCCTTTTTGTGGTTGTAGGGGCTGTTGATTGGAGTATACTAAAACAAACCTGATCTCTCTAGGACATTCAGAAGCCAAGTTATAAGCCCACAAATGTGTAACTGGACTACTTCTTTAAATTGACACCAGATCCGGTGACCTTCGGGACATTGTTTGACCCCCTTAGGAAAGTGCGATCATCTTGAAACGTTCAGATCACTTACAACTCAATAGATTCTACCTTCTTGTAGCGTTTCAGCCTGATTGGACCTTGTTTTCACACAAATGGACCCAGAATGATGTGAAATTGTGCTTCGTGCAACATAATTCTGGGTGCCATTTACAAACCATAAGTGCTAATGACTCCATTCCTTTTTGTAGTTGTAGGGGCTGTTGATTGGAGTACATTAAAACAAACCTGATCTCTCTAGGACATTCAGAAGCCAAGTTATAAGCCCACAAATGTGTAACTGGACCACTTCTTTAAATTGACACCAGATCCGGTGACCTTTGGGACATGTTTTGACCCCCTATAGGAATGTGCGATCATCTTGAAAACTTTCAGATCACTTACAACTCAATAGATTCTACCTTCTTGTAGCGTTTCAGCCTGATTGGATCTTGTTTTCACACAAATGGACCCAGAATGATGTGAAATTGTGCTTCGTGCAACATAATTCTGGGTGCCATTTACAAACCTTAAGTGCTAATGACTCCATTCCTTTTTGTGGTTGTAGGGGCTGTTGATTGGAGTACACTAAAACAAACCTGATCTCTCTAGGACATTCAGAAGCCAAGTTATAAGCCCACAAATGTGTAACTGGACTACTTTAAATTGACACCAGATCCGGTGACCTTTGGGACATGGTTTGACCCCCTTAGGAAAGTGCTATCATCATGAAACGTTCAGATCATTTACAACTCAATAGATTCTACCTTCCTGTAACGTTTCAGCCTGATTGGACCTTGTTTTCACACAAATGAACCCAGAATGATGTGAAATTGTGCTTCGTGCAACATAATTCTGGGTGCCATTTAAAAACCATAAGTGCTAATGACTCCATTCCTTTTTGTGGTTGTGGGGGCTGTTGATTGGAGTATACTAAAACAAACCTGATCTCTCTAGGACATTCAGAAGCCAAGTTATAAGCCCACAAAGGTGTAACTGGACTACTTCTTTAAATTGACACCAGATCCGGTGGGCTTTGGGACATGGTTTGACCCCCTTAGGAAAGTGCTATCATCATGAAACGTTCAGATCACTTACAACGCAATAGATTCTACCTTCCTGTAACGTTTCAGCCTGATTGGACCTTGTTTTCACACAAATGAACCCAGAATGATGTGAAATTGTGCTTCGTGCAACATAATTCTGGGTGCCATTTAAAAACCATAAGTGCTAATGACTCCATTCCTTTTTGAGGTTGTAGGGGCGGTTGATTGGAGTACACTAAAACAAACCTGATCTCTCTAGGACATTCAGAAGCCAAGTTATAAGCCCACAAATGTGTAACTGGACTACTTCTTTAAATTCACACCAGATCCGGTGACCTTTGGGACATGGTTTGACCCCCTTAGGAAAGTGCTATCATCATGAAACGTTCAGATCACTTACAACTCAATAGATTCTACCTTCCTGTAACGTTTCAGCCTGATTGGACCTTGTTTTCACACAAATGAACCCAGAATGATGTGAAATTGTGCTTCGTGCAACATAATTCTGGGTGCCATTTAAAAACCATAAGTGCTAATGACTCCATTCCTTTTTGTGGTTGTCGGGGCTGTTTATTGGAGTACACTAAAACAAACCTGATCGCTCTAGGACATTCAGAAGCCAAGTTATAAGCCCACAAATGTGTAACTGGACTACTTCTTTAAATTGACACCAGATCCGGTGACCTTTGGGACATGATTTGACCCCCTTTGGAAAGTGCTATCATCATGAAACGTTCAGATCACTTACAACTCAATAGATTCTACCTTCCTGTAACGTTTCAGCCTGATTGGACCTTGTTTTCACACAAATGAACCCAGAATGATGTGAAATTGTGCTTCGTGCAACATAATTCTGGGTGCCATTTAAAAACCATAAGTGCTAATGACTCCATTCCTTTTTGGGGTAATAAGGGCTGTTGATTGGAGTACACTAAGACAAAACTGACCTCTCTGAGACA
The DNA here is from genome assembly GCF_043380555.1 of Nothobranchius furzeri. NCBI lineage: Eukaryota > Metazoa > Chordata > Actinopteri > Cyprinodontiformes > Nothobranchiidae > Nothobranchius > Nothobranchius furzeri. Next base: position 38,607,144 of record NC_091742.1, read on the forward strand.
TTCAGAAGCTAAGTTATAAGCCCCCAAATGTGTTTTTGGAACCCCGCCTTCAAGGAACAAGTGATCCGGTGACCTTTATGACCTGATTTGACGCCCTTAGGAATCTGCTATCATCATGAAACACAGGAATCATGTACAACTCAATATATTCTACTTTTCTGTGACATTTCAGCCTGATTGAAGCTTTTTTCTGTGAAATGGACCCGGAATGATGTGAAATTGTGCTTTGTGCAACATAATTCTGGGTGCCATTTAAAAACCATAAGTGCTAAAGACTCCATTCCTTTTTGGGGTTGTAGGGGATGTTAATTGTAGTACTCTAAAACAAACCTGACCTCTCTAGGACATTCAGAAGAAACGTTATAAGCCCACAAAGGTGTAACTGGACTACTTCTTTAAAGTGACACCAGGCCCGGTGACCTTTGGGACATGGTTTGACCCCCTATAGGAATGTGCGATCATCATGAAACGTTCAGATCACTTACAACTCAATAGATTCTACCATCCTGTAACGTTTAAGCCTTATTGGACCTTGTTTTCACACAAATGGACCCAGAATGATGTGAAATTGTGCTTCGTGCAACATAATTCTGGGTGCCATCTAAAAACCATAAGTGCTAATGACTCCATTCCTTTTTGGGGTAATAGGGGCTGTTGATTGGAGTACCCTAAAACAAACCTGACCTCTCTAGGATATTCAGAAGCCAAGTTATAAGCCCACAAATGTGTAACTGGACTACTTCTTTAAAGTGAAACCAGGCCCGGTGACCTTTGGGACATGGTTTTACCCCCTATAGGAATGTGCGATCATCATGAAACGTTCAGATCACTTACAACTCAATAGATTCTACCTTCCTGTAACGTTTCAGCCTGATTGGACCTTGTTTTCACACAAATGAACCTAGAATGATGTGAAATTGTGCTTCGTGCAACATAATTCTGGGTGCCATTTGAAAACCATAAGTGCTAATGACTCCATTCCTTTTTGTGGTTGTAGGGGCTGTTGATTGGAGTACACTAAAACAAACCTGATCTCTCTAGAACATTCAGAAGCCAAGTTATAAGCCCACAAATGTGTAACTGGACTACTTCTTTAAAGTGACACCAGATCCGGTGACCTTTGGGACATAGTTTGACCCCCTTAGGAAAGTGCTATCATCATGAAACGTTCAGATCACTTACAACTCAATAGATTCTACCTTCCTGCAACGTTTCAGCCTGATTGGACCTTGTTTTCACACAAATGGACCCAGAATGATGTGAAATTGTGCTTTGTGCAACATAATTCTGGGTGCCATTTAAAAACCATAAGTGCTAATGTCTACATTCCTTTTTGGGTAATGGGGGCTGTTAATTGGAGTACTCTAAAACAAACCTGACCTCTCTAGGATATTCAGAAGCCAAGTTATAAGCCCACAAAGGTGTAACTGGACTACTTCTTTAAAGTGACACCAGGCCCGGTGACCTTTGGGACATGGTTTGACCCCCTATAGGAATGTGCGATCATCTTGAAACGTTCAGATCACTTACAACTCAATAGATTCTACCTTCTTGTGACGTTTCAGCCTGATTGGACCTTGTTTTCACACAAATGGACCCAGAATGATGTGAAATTGTGCTTCGTGCAACATAATTCTGGGTGCCATTTACAAACCATAAGTGCTAATGACTCCATTCCTTTTTGTGGTTGTAGTGGCTGTTGACTGGAGTATACTAAAACAAACCTGATCTCTCTAGGACATTCAGAAGCCAAGTTATGAGCCCACAAATGTGTAACTGGACTACTTCTTTAAATTGACACCAGATCCGGTGACCTTTGGGACATGGTTTGACCCCCTATAGGAATGTGCTATCATCATGAAACGTTCAGATCACTTACAACTCAATAGATTCTACCTTCCTGTAACGTTTCAGCCTGATTGGACCTTGTTTTCACACAAATGGACCCAGAATGATGTGAAATTGTGCTTCGTGCAAAATAATTCTGGGTGCCATTTACAAACCATAAGTGCTAATGACTACTTCTTTAAATTGACACCAGTTCCGGTGACCTTTGGGACATGGTTTGACCCCCTTAGGAAAGTGCTATCATCATGAAACGTTCAGATCACTTACAACTCAGTAGATTCTACCTTCCTGTAACGTTTCAGCCTGATTGGACCTTGTTTTCACACAAATGAACCCAGAATGATGTGAAATTGTGCTTCGTGCAACATAATTCTGGGTGCCATTTACAAACCATAAGTGCTAATGACTCCATTCCTTTTATTGGTTGTAGGGGCTGTTGATTGGAGTACATTAAAACAAACCTGATATCTCTAGGACATTCAGAAGCCAAGTTAAAAGCCCACAAATGTGTATCTGGACTACTTCTTTAAATTGACACCAGATCCGGTGACCTTTGGGACATCGTTTGACCCCCTTAGGAAAGTGCTATCATCATGAAACGTTCAGATCACTTACAACTCAATAGATTCTACCTTCCTGTAACATTTCAGCCTGATTGGACCTTGTTTTCACACAAATGAACCCAGAATGATGTGAAATTGTGCTTCGTGCAACATAATTCTGGGTGCCATTTACAAACCATAAGTGCTAATGACTCCACTCCTTTTTGTGGTTGTAGGGGCTGTTGATTGGAGTACACTAAAACAAACCTAACCTCTCTAGCACATTCAGAAGCCAAGTTATAAGCCCACAAAGGTGTAACTGGACTACTTCTTTAAAGTGACACCAGGCCCGGTGACCTTTGGGACATGGTTTTACCCCCTATAGGAATGTGCGATCATCTTGAAACGTTCAGATCACTTACAACTCAATAGATTCTACCTTCTTGTAGCGTTTCAGCCAGATTGGACCTTGTTTTCACACAAATGGACCCAGAATGATGTGAAATTGTGCTTTGTGCAACATAATTCTGGGTGCCATTTACAAACCTTAAGTGCTAATGACTCCATTCCTTTTTGTGGTTGTAGGGGCTGTTGATTGGAGTACACTAAAACAAACCTGATCTCTCTAAAACATTCAGAAGCCAAGTTATAAGCCCACTAATGTGTAACTGGACTACTTCTTTAAATTGACACCAGATCCGGTGACCTTTGGGACATGGTTTGACCCCCTTAGGAAAGTGCTATCATCATGAAACGTTCAGATCACTTACAACTCAATAGATTCTACCTTCCTGTAACGTTTCAGCCTGATTGGACCTTGTTTTCACACAAATGAACCCAGAATGATGTGAAATTGTGCTTCGTGCAACATAATTCTGGGTGCCATTTAAAAACCATAAGTGCTAATGACTCCATTCCTTTTTGTGGTTGTAGGTGGTGTTGATTGGAGTATACTAAAACAAACCTGATATCTCTAGGACATTCAGAGGCCAGGTTATAAGCCCAAAAAGGTGTAACTGGACTACTTCTTTAAATTGACACCAGATCCGGTGACCTTTGGGACATGGTTTGACCCCCTTAGGAATGTGCTATCATCATGAAACGTTCAGATCACTTACAACTCAATAGATTCTACCTTCTTGTAACGTTTCGGCCTGATTGGACCTTGTTTTCACACAAATGGACCCAGAATGATGTGAAATTGTGCTTCGTGCAACATAATTCTGGGTGCCATTTACAAACCATAAGTGCTAATGACTCCATTCCTTTTTGTGGTTGTAGGGGCTGTTGATTGGAGTACACTAAAACAAACCTGATCTCTCTAGGACATTCAGAAGCCAAGTTATAAGCCCACAAATGTGTAACTGGACTACTTCTTTAAATTGACACCAGATCCGGTGACCTTTGGGACATGGTTTGACCCCCTTAGGAAAGTGCTATCATCATGAAACATTCAGATCACTTACAACTCAATAGATTCTACCTTCCTGTAACGTTTCAGCCTGATTGGACCTTGTTTTCACACAAATGAACCCAGAATGATGTGAAATTGTGCTTCGTGCAACATAATTCTGGGTGCCATTTAAAAACCATAAGTGCTAATGACTCCATTCCTTTTTGGGGTAATGGGGGCTGTTAATTGGAGTACGCTAAAACAAACCTGATCTCTCTAGGACATTCAGAAGCCAAGTTATAAGCCCACAAATGTGTAACTGGACTACTTCTTTAAATTGACACTAGTTCCGGTGACCTTTGGGACATGGTTTGACCCCCTTAGGAAAGTGCTATCATCATGAAACGTTCAGATCACTTAAAACTCAGTAGATTCTACCTTTCTGTAACGTTTCAGCCTGATTGGACCTTGTTTTCACACAAATGAACCCAGAATGATGTGAAATTGTGCTTCGTGCAACATAATTCTGGGTGCCATTTACAAACCATAAGTGCTAATGACTCCATTCCTTTTTGTGAATGTAGGGGCTGTTGATTGGAGTACATTAAAACAAACCTGATCTCTCTAGGACATTCAGAAGCCAAGTTATAAGCCCACAAATGTGTATCTGGACTACTTCTTTAAATTGACACCAGATCCGGTGACCTTTGGGATATAGTTTGACCCCCTTAGGAAAGTGCTATCATCATGAAACGTTCATATCACTTACAACTCAATAGATTCTACCTTCCTGTAACGTTTCAGCCTGATTGGACCTTGTTTTCACACAAATGAACCCAGAATGATGTGAAATTGTGCTTCGTGCAACATAATTCTGGGTGCCATTTACAAACCATAAGTGCTAATGACTCCATTCCTTTTTGTGGTTGAAGGGGCTGTTGATTGGAGTACACTAAAACAAACCTAACCTCTCTAGCACATTCAGAAGCCAAGTTATAAGCCCACAAAGGTGTAACTGGACTACTTCTTTAAAGTGACACCAGGCCCGGTGACCTTTTGGACATGGTTTTACCCCCTATAGGAATGTGCGATCATCTTGAAACGTTCAGATCACTTACAACTCAATAGATTCTACCTTCTTGTAGCAATTCAGCCAGATTGGACCTTGTTTTCACACAAATGGACCCAGAATGATGTGAAATTGTGCTTTGTGCAACATAATTCTGGGTGCCATTTACAAACCTTAAGTGCTAATGACTCCATTCCTTTTTGTGGTTGTAGGGGCTGTTGATTGGAGTACACTAAAACAAACCTGATCTCTCTAAAACATTCAGAAGCCAAGTTATAAGCCCACTAATGTGTAACTGGACTACTTCTTTAAATTGACACCAGATCCGGTGACCTTTGGGACATGGTTTGACCCCCTTAGGAAAGTGCTATCATCATGAAACGTTCAGATCACTTACAACTCAATAGATTCTACCTTCCTGTAACGTTTCAGCCTGATTGGACCTTGTTTTCACACAAATGAACCCAGAATGATGTGAAATTGTGCTTCGTGCAGCATAATTCTGGGTGCCATTTACAAACCATAAGTGCTAATGACTCCATTCCGTTTTGAGGTTGTAGGGTATGATGATTGGAGTACACCAAAACAAACCTGACCTCTCTAGGACATTCAGAAGCCAAGTTATAAGCCCACAAAGGTGTAACTGGACTACTTCTTTAAAGTGACACCAGGCCCGGTGACCTTTGGGACATGGTTTTACCCCCATAGGGATGTGCGATCATCTTGAAACATTCCGATCACTTACAACTCAATAGATTCTACCTTCTTGTAGCGTTTCAGCCTGATTGGACCTTAATTTCACACAAATGGACCCAGAATAATGTGAAATTGTGCTTCGTGCAACACAATTATGGGTGCCATTTACAAACCATAAGTGCTAATGACTCCATTCCTTTTTGTGGTTGTAGGGGCTGTTGATTGGAGTACATTAAAACAAACCTGATCTCTCTAGGACATCCAGAAGCCAAGTTATAAGCCCACAAATGTGTAACTGGACGACTTCTTTAAATTGACACCAGATCCGGTGACTTTTGGGACATGGTTTGACCCCCTTAGGAAAGTGCTATCATCATGAAACGTTCAGATCACTTACACCTCAATAGATTCTACCTTCCTGTAACGTTTCAGCCTGATTGGATCTTGTTTTCACACAAATGAACCCAGAATGATGTGAAATTGTGCTTCGTGCAACATAATTCTGGGTGCCATTTAAAAACCATAAGTGCTAATGACTCCATTCCTTTTTGGGGTAATGGGGGCTGTTAATTGGAGTACGCTAAACAAACCTGATCTCTCTAGGACATTCAGAAGCCAAGTTATAAGCCCACAAATGTGTAACTGGACTACTTCTTTAAATTGACACCAGTTCCGGTGACCTTTGGGACATGGTTTGACCCCCTTAGGAAAGTGCTATCATCATGAAACGTTCAGATCACTTACAACTCAGTAGATTCTACCTTCCTGTAACGTTTCAGCCTGATTGGACATTGTTTTCACACAAATGAACCCAGAATGATGTGAAATTGTGCTTCGTGCAACATAATTCTGGGTGCCATTTACAAACCATAAGTGCTAATGACTCCATTCCTTTTTGTGGTTGTAGGGGCTGTTTATTGGAGTACACTAAATTAAACCTGATCTCTCTACGACATTCAGAAGCCAAGTTATAAGCCCACAAATGTGTAACTGGACTACTTCTTTAAATTGACACCAGATCCGGTGACCTTTGGGACATGGTTTGACCCCCTTAGGAAAGTGCGATCATCATGAAACGTTCAGATCACTTACAACTCAATAGATTCTACCTTCCTGTAACGTTTCAGCCTGATTGGACCTTGTTTTCACACAAATGAACCCAGAATGATGTGAAATTGTGCTTCGTGCAACATAATTCTGGGTGCCATTTAAAAACCATAAGTGCTAATGACTCCATTCCTTTTTGGGGTAATGGGGGCTGTTAACTGGAGTACTCTAAAACAAACCTGACCTCTTTAGGATATTCAGAAGCCAAGTTATAAGCTCACAAAGGTGTAACTGGACTACTTCTTTAAAGTGACACCAGTCCCGGTGACCTTTGGGACATGGTTTTAGCCCCTACAGGAATGTGTGATCATCATGAAATGTTCAGATCACTTACAACTCAATAGATTCTACCTTCTTGTAACGTTTCAGCCTGATTGGACCTTGTTTTCACACAAATGGACCCAGAATGATGTGAAATTGTGCTTCGTGCAACATAATTCTGGGTGCCATTTACAAACCATAAGTGCTAATGACTCCATTCCTTTTTGTGGTTGTAGGGGCTGTTGATTGGAGTACACTAAAACTAGCCTGACCTCTCTAGGACATTCAGAAGCCAAGTTATAAGCCCACAAATGTGTAACTGGACTACTTCTTTAAATTGACACCAGATCCGGTGACCTTTGGGACATGGTTTGACCCCCTTAGGAAAGTGCTATCATCATGAAACGTTCAGATCACTTACAACTCAATAGATTCTACCTTCCTGTAACGTTTCAGCCTGATTGGACCTTGTTTTCACACAAATGAACCCAGAATGATGTGAAATTGTGCTTCGTGCAACATAATTCTGGGTGCCATTTACAAACCATAAGTGCTAATGACTCCATTCCTTTTTGTGGTTGTAGGGGCTGTTTATTGGAGTACACTAAATTAAATCTGATCTCTCTAGGACATTCAGAAGCCAAGTTATAAGCCCACAAATGTGTAACTGGACTACTTCTTTAAATTGACACCAGATCCGGTGACCTTTGGGACATAGTTTGACCTCCTTAGGAAAGTGCTATCAGCATGAAACGTTCAGATCACTTACAACTCAATAGATTCTACCTTCCTGTAACGTTTCAGCCTGATTGGACCTTGTTTTCACACAAATGAACCCAGAATGATGTGAAATTGTGCTTCGTGCAACATAATTCTGGGTGCCATTTACAAACCATAAGTGCTAATGACTCCATTCCTTTTTGTGGTTGTACGGGCTGTTTATTGGAGTACACTAAAGTAAACCTGATCTCTCTAGGACATTCAGAAGCCAAGTTATAAGCCCACAAAGGTGTAACAGGACTACTTCTTTAAAGTGACACCAGGCCCGGTGACTTTTGGGACATGGTTTGACCCCCTATAGGAATGTGCGATCATCATGAAACGTTCAGATCACTTACAACTCAATAGATTCTACCTTCTTGTAACGTTTCGGCCTGATTGGACCTTGTTTTCACACAAATGGACCCAGAATGATGTGAAATTGTGCTTCGTGCAACATAATTCTGGGTGCCATTTACAAACCATAAGTGCTAATGACTCCATTCCTTTTTGTGGTTGTAGGGGCTGTTGATTGGAGTACACTAAAACAAACCTGATCTCTCTAGGACATTCAGAAGCCAAGTTATAAGCCCACAAATGTGTAACTGGACTACTTCTTTAAATTGACACCAGATCCGGTGACCTTTGGGACATGGTTTGACCCCCTTAGGAAAGTGCTATCATCATGAAACATTCAGATCACTTACAACTCAATAGATTCTACCTTCCTGTAACGTTTCAGCCTGATTGGACCTTGTTTTCACACAAATGAACCCAGAATGATGTGAAATTGTGCTTCGTGCAACATAATTCTGGGTGCCATTTAAAAACCATAAGTGCTAATGACTCCATTCCTTTTTGGGGTAATGGGGGCTGTTAATTGGAGTACGCTAAAACAAACCTGATCTCTCTAGGACATTCAGAAGCCAAGTTATAAGCCCACAAATGTGTATCTGGACTACTTCTTTAAATTGACACCAGATCCGGTGACCTTTGGGACATAGTTTGACCCCCTTAGGAAAGTGCTATCATCATGAAACGTTCAGATCACTTACAACTCAATAGATTCTACCTTCCTGTAACGTTTCAGCCTGATTGGACCTTGTTTTCACACAAATGAACCCAGAATGATGTGAAATTGTGCTTCGTGCAACATAATTCTGGGTGCCATTTACAAACCATAAGTGCTAATGACTCCATTCCTTTTTGTGGTTGTAGGGGCTGTTGATTGGAGTACACTAAAACAAACCTAACCTCTCTAGCACATTCAGAAGCCAAGTTATAAGCCCACAAAGGTGTAACTGGACTACTTCTTTAAAGTGACACCAGGCCCGGTGACCTTTTGGACATGGTTTTACCCCCTATAGGAATGTGCTATCATCTTGAAACGTTCAGATCACTTACAACTCAATAGATTCTACCTTCTTGTAGCAATTCAGCCAGATTGGACCTTGTTTTCACACAAATGGACCCAGAATGATGTGAAATTGTGCTTTGTGCAACATAATTCTGGGTGCCATTTACAAACCTTAAGTGCTAATGACTCCATTCCTTTTTGTGGTTGTAGGGGCTGTTGATTGGAGTACACTAAAACAAACCTGATCTCTCTAAAACATTCAGAAGCCAAGTTATAAGCCCACTAATGTGTAACTGGACTACTTCTTTAAATTGACACCAGATTCTGTGACCTTTGGGACATGGTTTGACCCCCCTAGGAAAGTGCTATCATCATGAAACGTTCAGATCACTTACAACTCAATAGATTCTACCTTCCTGTAACGTTTCAGCCTGATTGGACCTTGTTTTCACACAAATGAACCCAGAATGATGTGAAATTGTGCTTCGTGCAGCATAATTCTGGGTGCCATTTACAAACCATAAGTGCTAATGACTCCATTCCGTTTTGAGGTTGTAGGGTATGATGATTGGAGTACACCAAAACAAACCTGACCTCTCTAGGACATTCAGAAGCCAAGTTATAAGCCCACAAAGGTGTAACTGGACTACTTCTTTAAAGTGACACCAGGCCCGGTGACCTTTGGGACATGGTTTTACCCCCATAGGGATGTGCGATCATCTTGAAACATTCCGATCACTTACAACTCAATAGATTCTACCTTCTTGTAGCGTTTCAGCCTGATTGGACCTTGTTTTCACACAAATGGACCCAGAATAATGTGAAATTGTGCTTCGTGCAACACAATTCTGGGTGCCATTTACAAACCATAAGTGCTAATGACTCCATTCCTTTTTGTGGTTGTAGGGGCTGTTGATTGGAGTACATTAAAACAAACCTGATCTCTCTAGGACATCCAGAAGCCAAGTTATAAGCCCACAAATGTGTAACTGGACTACTTCTTTAAATTGACACCAGATCCGGTGACCTTTGGGACATGATTTGACCCCCTTAGGAAAGTGCTATCATCATGAAACGTTCAGATCACTTACAACTCAATAGATTCTACCTTCCTGTAACGTTTCAGCCTGATTGGACCTTGTTTTCACACAAATGAACCCAGAATGATGTGAAATTGTGCTTCGTGCAACATAATTCTGGGTGCCATTTACAAACCATAAGTGCTAATGACTCCATTCCTTTTAGTGGTAACGGGGGCTGTTAATTGGAGTACTCTAAAACAAACCTGACCTCCCTAGGATATTCAGATGCCAAGTTATAAGCCCACAAAGGTGTAACTGGACTACTTCTTTAAAGTGACACCAGGCCCGGTGACCTTTGGGACATGGTTTTACCCCCTATAGGAATGTGCGATCATCTTGAAACGTTCAGATCACTTACAACTCAATAGATTCTACCTTCTTGTAATGTTTCAGCCTGATTGGACCTTGTTTTCACACAAATGGACCCAGAATGATGTGAAATTGTGCTTCGTGCAACATAATTCTGGGTGCCATTTAAAAACCATAAGTGCTAATGACTCCATTCCTTTTTGTGGTTGTAGGGGCTGTTGATTGGAGTATACTAAAACAAACCTGATCTCTCTAGGACATTCAGAAGCCAAGTTATAAGCCCACAAATGTGTAACTGGACTACTTCTTTAAATTGACACCAGATCCGGTGACCTTCGGGACATTGTTTGACCCCCTTAGGAAAGTGCGATCATCTTGAAACGTTCAGATCACTTACAACTCAATAGATTCTACCTTCTTGTAGCGTTTCAGCCTGATTGGACCTTGTTTTCACACAAATGGACCCAGAATGATGTGAAATTGTGCTTCGTGCAACATAATTCTGGGTGCCATTTACAAACCATAAGTGCTAATGACTCCATTCCTTTTTGTGGTTGTAGGGGCTGTTGATTGGTGTATACTAAAACAAACCTGATCTCTCTAGGACATTCAGAAGCCAAGTTATAAGCCCACAAAGGTGTAACTGGACTACTTCTTTAAATTGACACCAGATCCGGTGACCTTTGGGACATGGTTTGACCCCCTTAGGAAAGTGCTATCATCATGAAACGTTCAGATCACTTACAACGCAATAGATTCTACCTTCCTGTAACGTTTCAGCCTGATTGGACCTTGTTTTCACACAAATGAACCCAGAATGATGTGAAATTGTGCTTCGTGCAACATAATTCTGGGTGCCATTTAAAAACCATAAGTGCTAATGACTCCATTCCTTTTTGAGGTTGTAGGGGCGGTTGATTGGAGTACACTAAAACAAACCTGATCTCTCTAGGACATTCAGAAGCCAAGTTATAAGCCCACAAATGTGTAACTGGACTACTTCTTTAAATTCACACCAGATCCGGTGACCTTTGGGACATGGTTTGACCCCCTTAGGAAAGTGCTATCATCATGAAACGTTCAGATCACTTACAACTCAATAGATTCTACCTTCCTGTAACGTTTCAGCCTGATTGGACCTTGTTTTCACACAAATGAACCCAGAATGATGTGAAATTGTGCTTCGTGCAACATAATTCTGGGTGCCATTTAAAAACCATAAGTGCTAATGACTCCATTCCTTTTTGTGGTTGTAGGGGCTGTTTATTGGAGTACACTAAAACAAACCTGATCGCTCTAGGACATTCAGAAGCCAAGTTATAAGCCCACAAATGTGTAACTGGACTACTTCTTTAAATTGACACCAGATCCGGTGACCTTTGGGACATGATTTGACCCCCTTTGGAAAGTGCTATCATCATGAAACGTTCAGATCACTTACAACTCAATAGATTCTACCTTCCTGTAACGTTTCAGCCTGATTGGACCTTGTTTTCACACAAATGAACCCAGAATGATGTGAAATTGTGCTTCGTGCAACATAATTCTGGGTGCCATTTAAAAACCATAAGTGCTAATGACTCCATTCCTTTTTGGGGTAATAAGGGCTGTTGATTGGAGTACACTAAGACAAACCTGACCTCTCTGAGACATTCAGAAGCTAAGTTATAAGCCCCCAAATGTGTTTTTGGAACCCCGCCTTCAAGGAACAAGTGATCCGGTGACCTTTATGACCTGATTTGACGCCCTTAGGAATCTGCTATCATCATGAAACACAGGAATCATTTACAACTCAATATATTCTACTTTTCTGTGACATTTCAGCCTGATTGAAGCTTTTTTCTGTGAAATGGACCCGGAATGATGTGAAATTGTACTTTGTGCAACATAATTCTGGGTGCCATTTAAAAACCATAAGTGCTAAAGACTCCATTCCTTTTTGGGGTTGTAGGGGATGTTAATTGTAGTACTCTAAAACAAACCTGACCTCTCTAGGACATTCAGAAGAAACGTTATAAGCCCACAAAGGTGTAACTGGACTACTTCTTTAAAGTGACACCAGGCCCGGTGACCTTTGGGACATGGTTTGACCCCCTATAGGAATGTGCGATCATCATGAAACGTTCAGATCACTTACAACTCAATAGATTCTACCATCCTGTAACATTTAAGCCTGATTGGACCTTGTTTTCACACAAATGGACTCAGAATGATGTGAAATTGTGCTTCGTGCAACATAATTCTGGGTGCCATCTAAAAACCATAAGTGCTAATGACTCCATTCCTTTTTGGGGTAATAGGGGCTGTTGATTGGAGTACCCTAAAACAAACCTGACCTCTCTAGGATATTCAGAAGCCAAGTTATAAGCCCACAAATGTGTAACTGGACTACTTCTTTAAAGTGAAACCAGGCCCGGTGACCTTTGGGACATGGTTTTACCCCCTATAGGAATGTGCGATCATCATGAAACGTTCAGATCACTTACAACTCAATAGATTCTACCTTCCTGTAACGTTTCAGCCTGATTGGACCTTGTTTTCACACAAATGAACCTAGAATGATGTGAAATTGTGCTTCGTGCAACATAATTCTGGGTGCCATTTGAAAACCATAAGTGCTAATGACTCCATTCCTTTTTGTGGTTGTAGGGGCTGTTGATTGGAGTACACTAAAACAAACCTGATCTCTCTAGAACATTCAGAAGCCAAGTTATAAGCCCACAAATGTGTAACTGGACTACTTCTTTAAAGTGACACCAGATCTGGTGACCTTTGGGACATGGTTTGACCCCCTTAGGAAAGTGCTATCATCATGAAACGTTCAGATCACTTACAACTCAATAGATTCTACCTTCCTGCAACGTTTCAGCCTGATTGGACCTTGTTTTCACACAAATGGACCCAGAATGATGTGAAATTGTGCTTTGTGCAACATAATTCTGGGTGCCATTTAAAAACCATAAGTGCTAATGTCTACATTCCTTTTTGGGTAATGGGGGCTGTTAATTGGAGTACTCTAAAACAAACCTGACCTCTCTAGGATATTCAGAAGCCAAGTTATAAGCCCACAAAGGTGTAACTGGACTACTTCTTTAAAGTGACACCAGGCCCGGTGACCTTTGGGACATGGTTTGACCCCCTATAGGAATGTGCGATCATCTTGAAACGTTCAGATCACTTACAACTCAATAGATTCTACCTTCTTGTAACGTTTCAGCCTGATTGGACCTTGTTTTCACACAAATGGACCCAGAATGATATGAAATTATGCTTCGTGCAACATAATTCTGGGTGCCATTTACAAACCATAAGTGCTAATGACTCCATTCCTTTTTGTTGTTGTAGTGGCTGTTGATTGGAGTATACTAAAACAAACCTGATCTCTCTAGGACATTCAGAAGCCAAGTTATGAGCCCACAAATGTGTAACTGGACTACTTCTTTAAATTGACACCAGATCCGGTGACCTTTGGGACATGGTTTGACCCCCTATAGGAATGTGCTATCATCATGAAACGTTCAGATCACTTACAACTCAATAGATTCTACCTTCCTGTAACGTTTCAGCCTGATTGGACCTTGTTTTCACACAAATGGACCCAGAATGATGTGAAATTGTGCTTCGTGCAAAATAATTCTGGGTGCCATTTACAAACCATAAGTGCTAATGACTCCATTCCTTTTTGTGGTTGTAGGGGCTGTTGATTGGAGTACACTAAAACAAACCTAACCTCTCTAGCACATTCAGAAGCCAAGTTATAAGCCCACAAAGGTGTAACTGGACTACTTCTTTAAAGTGACACCAGGCCCGGTGACCTTTGGGACATGGTTTGACCCCCTATAGGAATGTGCGATCATCATGAAACGTTCAGATCACTTACAACTCAATAGATTCTACCTTCCTGTAACGTTTCAGCCTGATTGGACCTTGTTTTCACACAAATGAACCCAGAATGATGTGAAATTGTGCTTCGTGCAACATAATTCTGGGTGCCATTTAAAAACCATAAGTGCTAATGACTCCATTCCTTTTTGGGGTAATAAGGGCTGTTGATTGGAGTACACTAAGACAAACCTGACCTCTCTGAGACATTCAGAAGCTAAGTTATAAGCCCCCAAATGTGTTTTTGGAACCCAGCTTCAAGGAACAAGTGATCCGGTGACCTTTATGACCTGATTTGACGCCCTTAGGAATCTGCTATCATCATGAAACACAGGAATCATTTACAACTCAATATAATCTACTTTTCTGTGACATTTCAGCCTGATTGAAGCTTTTTTCTGTGAAATGGACCCGGAATGATGTGAAATTGTGCTTTGTGCAACATAATTCTGGGTGCCATTTAAAAACCATAAGTGCTAAAGACTCCATTCCTTTTTGGGGTTGTAGGGGATGTTAATTGTAGTACTCTAAAACAAACCTGACCTCTCTAGGACATTCAGAAGAAACGTTATAAGCCCACAAAGGTGTAACTGGACTACTTCTTTAAAGTGACACCAGGCCCGGTGACCTTTGGGACATGGTTTGACCCCCTATAGGAATGTGCGATCATCATGAAACGTTCAGATCACTTACAACTCAATAGATTCTACCATCCTGTAACATTTAAGCCTGATTGGACCTTGTTTTCACACAAATGGACTCAGAATGATGTGAAATTGTGCTTCGTGCAACATAATTCTGGGTGCCATCTAAAAACCATAAGTGCTAATGACTCCATTCCTTTTTGGGGTAATAGGGGCTGTTGATTGGAGTACCCTAAAACAAACCTGACCTCTCTAGGATATTCAGAAGCCAAGTTATAAGCCCACAAATGTGTAACTGGACTACTTCTTTAAAGTGAAACCAGGCCCGGTGACCTTTGGGACATGGTTTTACCCCCTATAGGAATGTGCGATCATCATGAAACGTTCAGATCACTTACAACTCAATAGATTCTACCTTCCTGTAACGTTTCAGCCTGATTGGACCTTGTTTTCACACAAATGAACCTAGAATGATGTGAAATTGTGCTTCGTGCAACATAATTCTGGGTGCCATTTGAAAACCATAAGTGCTAATGACTCCATTCCTTTTTGTGGTTGTAGGGGCTGTTGATTGGAGTACACTAAAACAAACCTGATCTCTCTAGAACATTCAGAAGCCAAGTTATAAGCCCACAAATGTGTAACTGGACTACTTCTTTAAAGTGACACCAGATCTGGTGACCTTTGGGACATGGTTTGACCCCCTTAGGAAAGTGCTATCATCATGAAACGTTCAGATCACTTACAACTCAATAGATTCTACCTTCCTGCAACGTTTCAGCCTGATTGGACCTTGTTTTCACACAAATGGACCCAGAATGATGTGAAATTGTGCTTTGTGCAACATAATTCTGGGTGCCATTTAAAAACCATAAGTGCTAATGTCTACATTCCTTTTTGGGTAATGGGGGCGGTTAATTGGAGTACTCTAAAACAAACCTGACCTCTCTAGGATATTCAGAAGCCAAGTTATAAGCCCACAAAGGTGTAACTGGACTACTTCTTTAAAGTGACACCAGGCCCGGTGACCTTTGGGACATGGTTTGACCCCCTATAGGAATGTGCGATCATCTTGAAACGTTCAGATCACTTACAACTCAATAGATTCTACCTTCTTGTAACGTTTCAGCCTGATTGGACCTTGTTTTCACACAAATGGACCCAGAATGATATGAAATTGTGCTTCGTGCAACATAATTCTGGGTGCCATTTACAAACCATAAGTGCTAATGACTCCATTCCTTTTTGTTGTTGTAGTGGCTGTTGATTGGAGTATACTAAAACAAACCTGATCTCTCTAGGACATTCAGAAGCCAAGTTATGAGCCCACAAATGTGTAACTGGACTACTTCTTTAAATTGACACCAGATCCGGTGACCTTTGGGACATGGTTTGACCCCCTATAGGAATGTGCTATCATCATGAAACGTTCAGATCACTTACAACTCAATAGATTCTACCTTCCTGTAACGTTTCAGCCTGATTGGACCTTGTTTTCACACAAATGGACCCAGAATGATGTGAAATTGTGCTTCGTGCAAAATAATTCTGGGTGCCATTTACAAACCATAAGTGCTAATGACTACTTCTTTAAATTGACACCAGTTCCGGTGACCTTTGGGACATGGTTTGACCCCCTTAGGAAAGTGCTATCATCATGAAACGTTCAGATCACTTACAACTCAGTAGATTCTACCTTCCTGTAACGTTTCAGCCTTATTGGACCTTGTTTTCACACAAATGAACCCAGAATGATGTGAAATTGTGCTTCGTGCAACATAATTCTGGGTGCCATTTACAAACCATAAGTGCTAATGACTCCATTCCTTTTATTGGTTGTAGGGGCTGTTGATTGGAGTACATTAAAACAAACCTGATATCTCTAGGACATTCAGAAGCCAAGTTAAAAGCCCACAAATGTGTATCTGGACTACTTCTTTAAATTGACACCAGATCCGGTGACCTTTGGGACATAGTTTGACCCCCTTAGGAAAGTGCTATCATCATGAAACGTTCAGATCACTTACAACTCAATAGATTCTACCTTCCTGTAACGTTTCAGCCTGATTGGACCTTGTTTTCACACAAATGAACCCAGAATGATGTGAAATTGTGCTTCGTGCAACATAATTCTGGGTGCCATTTACAAACCATAAGTGCTAATGACTCCATTCCTTTTTGTGGTTGTAGGGGCTGTTGATTGGAGTACACTAAAACAAACCTAACCTCTCTAGCACATTCAGAAGCCAAGTTATAAGCCCACAAAGGTGTAACTGGACTACTTCTTTAAAGTGACACCAGGCCCGGTGACCTTTGGGACATGGTTTGACCCCCTATAGGAATGTGCGATCATCTTGAAACGTTCAGATCACTTACAACTCAATAGATTCTACCTTCTTGTAACGTTTCAGCCTGATTGGACCTTGTTTTCACACAAATGGACCCAGAATGATATGAAATTGTGCTTCGTGCAACATAATTCTGGGTGCCATTTACAAACCATAAGTGCTAATGACTCCATTCCTTTTTGTTGTTGTAGTGGCTGTTGATTGGAGTATACTAAAACAAACCTGATCTCTCTAGGACATTCAGAAGCCAAGTTATGAGCCCACAAATGTGTAACTGGACTACTTCTTTAAATTGACACCAGATCCGGTGACCTTTGGGACATGGTTTGACCCCCTATAGGAATGTGCTATCATCATGAAACGTTCAGATCACTTACAACTCAATAGATTCTACCTTCCTGTAACGTTTCAGCCTGATTGGACCTTGTTTTCACACAAATGGACCCAGAATGATGTGAAATTGTGCTTCGTGCAAAATAATTCTGGGTGCCATTTACAAACCATAAGTGCTAATGACTACTTCTTTAAATTGACACCAGTTCCGGTGACCTTTGGGACATGGTTTGACCCCCTTAGGAAAGTGCTATCATCATGAAACGTTCAGATCACTTACAACTCAGTAGATTCTACCTTCCTGTAACGTTTCAGCCTGATTGGACCTTGTTTTCACACAAATGAACCCAGAATGATGTGAAATTGTGCTTCGTGCAACATAATTCTGGGTGCCATTTACAAACCATAAGTGCTAATGACTCCATTCCTTTTATTGGTTGTAGGGGCTGTTGATTGGAGTACATTAAAACAAACCTGATATCTCTAGGACATTCAGAAGCCAAGTTAAAAGCCCACAAATGTGTATCTGGACTACTTCTTTAAATTGACACCAGATCCGGTGACCTTTGGGACATAGTTTGACCCCCTTAGGAAAGTGCTATCATCATGAAACGTTCAGATCACTTACAACTCAATAGATTCTACCTTCCTGTAACGTTTCAGCCTGATTGGACCTTGTTTTCACACAAATGAACCCAGAATGATGTGAAATTGTGCTTCGTGCAACATAATTCTGGGTGCCATTTACAAACCATAAGTGCTAATGACTCCATTCCTTTTTGTGGTTGTAGGGGCTGTTGATTGGAGTACACTAAAACAAACCTAACCTCTCTAGCACATTCAGAAGCCAAGTTATAAGCCCACAAAGGTGTAACTGGACTACTTCTTTAAAGTGACACCAGGCCCGGTGACCTTTGGGACATGGTTTTACCCCCTATAGGAATGTGCGATCATCTTGAAACGTTCAGATCACTTACAACTCAATAGATTCTACCTTCTTGTAGCGTTTCAGCCAGATTGGACCTTGTTTTCACACAAATGGACCCAGAATGATGTGAAATTGTGCTTCGTGCAACATAATTCTGGGTGCCATTTACAAACCTTAAGTGCTAATGACTCCATTCCTTTTTGTGGTTGTAGGGGCTGTTGATTGGAGTACACTAAAACAAACCTGATCTCTCTAAAACATTCAGAAGCCAAGTTATAAGCCCACTAATGTGTAACTGGACTACTTCTTTAAATTGACACCAGATCCGGTGACCTTTGGGACATGGTTTGACCCCCTTAGGAAAGTGCTATCATCATGAAACGTTCAGATCACTTACAACTCAATAGATTCTACCTTCCTGTAACGTTTCAGCCTGATTGGACCTTGTTTTCACACAAATGAACCCAGAATGATGTGAAATTGTGCTTCGTGCAACATAATTCTGGGTGCCATTTAAAAACCATCAGTGCTAATGACTCCATTCCTTTTTGTGGTTGTAGGGGCTGTTGATTGGAGTACACTAAAACAAACCTGATCGCTCTAGGACATTCAGAAGCCAAGTTATAAGTCCACAAATGTGTAACTGGACTACTTCTTTAAAGTGACACCAGATCCGGTGACCTTTGGGACATGATTTGACCCCCTTAGGAAAGTGCTATCATCATGAAATGTTCAGATCACTTACAACTCAATAGATCCTACCTTCCTGTAACGTTTCAGCCTGATTGGACCTTGTTTTCACACAAATGAACCCAGAATGATGTGAAATTGTGCTTCGTGCAACATAATTCTGGGTGCCATTTACAAACCATAAGTGCTAATGACTCCATTCCTTTTAGTGTTAACGGGGGCTGTTAATTGGAGTACTCTAAAACAAACCTGACCTCCCTAGGATATTCAGAAGCCAAGTTATAAGCCCACAAAGGTGTAACTGGACTACTTCTTTAAAGTGACACCAGGCCCGGTGACCTTTGGGACATGGTTTTACCCCCTATAGGAATGTGCGATCATCTTGAAACGTTCAGATCACTTACAACTCAATAGATTCTACCTTCTTGTAATGTTTCAGCCTGATTGGACCTTGTTTTCACACAAATGGACCCAGAATGATGTGAAATTGTGCTTCGTGCAACATAATTCTGGGTGCCATTTAAAAACCATAAGTGCTAATGACTCCATTCCTTTTTGTGGTTGTAGGGGCTGTTGATTGGAGTATACTAAAACAAACCTGATCTCTCTAGGACATTCAGAAGCCAAGTTATAAGCCCACAAATGTGTAACTGGACTACTTCTTTAAATTGACACCAGATCCGGTGACCTTCGGGACATTGTTTGACCCCCTTAGGAAAGTGCGATCATCTTGAAACGTTCAGATCACTTACAACTCAATAGATTCTACCTTCTTGTAGCGTTTCAGCCTGATTGGACCTTGTTTTCACACAAATGGACCCAGAATGATGTGAAATTGTGCTTCGTGCAACATAATTCTGGGTGCCATTTACAAACCATGAGTGCTAATGACTCCATTCCTTTTTGTAGTTGTAGGGGCTGTTGATTGGAGTACATTAAAACAAACCTGATCTCTCTAGGACATTCAGAAGCCAAGTTATAAGCCCACAAATGTGTAACTGTACCACTTCTTTAAATTGACACCAGATCCGGTGACCTTTGGGACATGTTTTGACCCCCTATAGGAATGTGCGATCATCTTGAAAACTTTCAGATCACTTACAACTCAATAGATTCTACCTTCTTGTAGCGTTTCAGCCTGATTGGATCTTGTTTTCACACAAATGGACCCAGAATGATGTGAAATTGTGCTTCGTGCAACATAATTCTGGGTGCCATTTACAAACCTTAAGTGCTAATGACTCCATTCCTTTTTGTGGTTGTAGGGGCTGTTGATTGGAGTACACTAAAACAAACCTGATCTCTCTAGGACATTCAGAAGCCAAGTTATAAGCCCACAAATGTGTAACTGGACTACTTTAAATTGACACCAGATCCGGTGACCTTTGGGACATGGTTTGACCCCCTTAGGAAAGTGCTATCATCATGAAACGTTCAGATCATTTACAACTCAATAGATTCTACCTTCCTGTAACGTTTCAGCCTGATTGGACCTTGTTTTCACACAAATGAACCCAGAATGATGTGAAATTGTGCTTCGTGCAACATAATTCTGGGTGCCATTTAAAAACCATAAGTGCTAATGACTCCATTCCTTTTTGTGGTTGTGGGGGCTGTTGATTGGAGTATACTAAAACAAACCTGATCTCTCTAGGACATTCAGAAGCCAAGTTATAAGCCCACAAAGGTGTAACTGGACTACTTCTTTAAATTGACACCAGATCCGGTGAGCTTTGGGACATGGTTTGACCCCCTTAGGAAAGTGCTATCATCATGAAACGTTCAGATCACTTACAACGCAATAGATTCTACCTTCCTGTAACGTTTCAGCCTGATTGGACCTTGTTTTCACACAAATGAACCCAGAATGATGTGAAATTGTGCTTCGTGCAACATAATTCTGGGTGCCATTTAAAAACCATAAGTGCTAATGACTCCATTCCTTTTTGAGGTTGTAGGGGCGGTTGATTGGAGTACACTAAAACAAACCTGATCTCTCTAGGACATTCAGAAGCCAAGTTATAAGCCCACAAATGTGTAACTGGACTACTTCTTTAAATTCACACCAGATCCGGTGACCTTTGGGACATGGTTTGACCCCCTTAGGAAAGTGCTATCATCATGAAACGTTCAGATCACTTACAACTCAATAGATTCTACCTTCCTGTAACGTTTCAGCCTGATTGGACCTTGTTTTCACACAAATGAACCCAGAATGATGTGAAATTGTGCTTCGTGCAACATAATTCTGGGTGCCATTTAAAAACCATAAGTGCTAATGACTCCATTCCTTTTTGTGGTTGTAGGGGCTGTTTATTGGAGTACACTAAAACAAACCTGATCACTCTAGGACATTCAGAAGCCAAGTTATAAGCCCACAAATGTGTAACTGGACTACTTCTTTAAATTGACACCAGATCCGGTGACCTTTGGGACATGATTTGACCCCCTTTGGAAAGTGCTATCATCATGAAACGTTCAGATCACTTACAACTCAATAGATTCTACCTTCCTGTAACGTTTCAGCCTGATTGGACCTTGTTTTCACACAAATGAACCCAGAATGATGTGAAATTGTGCTTCGTGCAACATAATTCTGGGTGCCATTTAAAAACCATAAATGCTAATGACTCCATTCCTTTTTGGGGTAATAAGGGCTGTTGATTGGAGTACACTAAGACAAACCTGACCTCTCTGAGACATTCAGAAGCTAAGTTATAAGCCCCCAAATGTGTTTTTGGAACCCAGCTTCAAGGAACAAGTGATCCGGTGACCTTTATGACCTGATTTGACGCCCTTAGGAATCTGCTATCATCATGAAACACAGGAATCATTTACAACTCAATACATTCTACTTTTCTGTGACATTTCAGCCTGATTGAAGCTTTTTTCTGTGAAATGGACCCGGAATGATGTGAAATTGTGCTTTGTGCAACATAATTCTGGGTGCCATTTAAAAACCATAAGTGCTAAAGACTCCATTCCTTTTTGGGGTTGTAGGGGATGTTAATTGTAGTACTCTAAAACAAACCTGACCTCTCTAGGACATTCAGAAGAAACGTTATAAGCCCACAAAGGTGTAACTGGACTACTTCTTTAAAGTGACACCAGGCCCGGTGACCTTTGGGACATGGTTTGACCCCCTATAGGAATGTGCGATCATCATGAAACGTTCAGATCACTTACAACTCAATAGATTCTACCATCCTGTAACATTTAAGCCTGATTGGACCTTGTTTTCACACAAATGGACTCAGAATGATGTGAAATTGTGCTTCGTGCAACATAATTCTGGGTGCCATCTAAAAACCATAAGTGCTAATGACTCCATTCCTTTTTGGGGTAATAGGGGCTGTTGATTGGAGTACCCTAAAACAAACCTGACCTCTCTAGGATATTCAGAAGCCAAGTTATAAGCCCACAAATGTGTAACTGGACTACTTCTTTAAAGTGACACCAGGCCCGGTGACCTTTGGGACATGGTTTTACCCCCTATAGGAATGTGCGATCATCTTGAAACGTTCAGATCACTTACAACTCAATAGATTCTACCTTCTTGTAGCGTTTCAGCCAGATTGGACCTTGTTTTCACACAAATGGACCCAGAATGATGTGAAATTGTGCTTCGTGCAACATAATTCTGGGTGCCATTTACAAACCTTAAGTGCTAATGACTCCATTCCTTTTTGTGGTTGTAGGGGCTGTTGATTGGAGTACACTAAAACAAACCTGATCTCTCTAAAACATTCAGAAGCCAAGTTATAAGCCCACTAATGTGTAACTGGACTACTTCTTTAAATTGACACCAGATCCGGTGACCTTTGGGACATGGTTTGACCCCCTTAGGAAAGTGCTATCATCATGAAACGTTCAGATCACTTACAACTCAATAGATTCTACCTTCCTGTAACGTTTCAGCCTGATTGGACCTTGTTTTCACACAAATGAACCCAGAATGATGTGAAATTGTGCTTCGTGCAACATAATTCTGGGTGCCATTTAAAAACCATCAGTGCTAATGACTCCATTCCTTTTTGTGGTTGTAGGGGCTGTTGATTGGAGTACACTAAAACAAACCTGATCGCTCTAGGACATTCAGAAGCCAAGTTATAAGTCCACAAATGTGTAACTGGACTACTTCTTTAAAGTGACACCAGATCCGGTGACCTTTGGGACATGATTTGACCCCCTTAGGAAAGTGCTATCATCATGAAATGTTCAGATCACTTACAACTCAATAGATCCTACCTTCCTGTAACGTTTCAGCCTGATTGGACCTTGTTTTCACACAAATGAACCCAGAATGATGTGAAATTGTGCTTCGTGCAACATAATTCTGGGTGCCATTTACAAACCATAAGTGCTAATGACTCCATTCCTTTTAGTGTTAACGGGGGCTGTTAATTGGAGTACTCTAAAACAAACCTGACCTCCCTAGGATATTCAGAAGCCAAGTTATAAGCCCACAAAGGTGTAACTGGACTACTTCTTTAAAGTGACACCAGGCCCGGTGACCTTTGGGACATGGTTTTACCCCCTATAGGAATGTGCGATCATCTTGAAACGTTCAGATCACTTACAACTCAATAGATTCTACCTTCTTGTAATGTTTCAGCCTGATTGGACCTTGTTTTCACACAAATGGACCCAGAATGATGTGAAATTGTGCTTCGTGCAACATAATTCTGGGTGCCATTTAAAAACCATAAGTGCTAATGACTCCATTCCTTTTTGTGGTTGTAGGGGCTGTTGATTGGAGTATACTAAAACAAACCTGATCTCTCTAGGACATTCAGAAGCCAAGTTATAAGCCCACAAATGTGTAACTGGACTACTTCTTTAAATTGACACCAGATCCGGTGACCTTCGGGACATTGTTTGACCCCCTTAGGAAAGTGAGATCATCTTGAAACGTTCAGATCACTTACAACTCAATAGATTCTACCTTCTTGTAGCGTTTCAGCCTGATTGGACCTTGTTTTCACACAAATGGACCCAGAATGATGTGAAATTGTGCTTCGTGCAACATAATTCTGGGTGCCATTTACAAACCATAAGTGCTAATGACTCCATTCCTTTTTGTAGTTGTAGGGGCTGTTGATTGGAGTACATTAAAACAAACCTGATCTCTCTAGGACATTCAGAAGCCAAGTTATAAGCCCACAAATGTGTAACTGTACCACTTCTTTAAATTGACACCAGATCCGGTGACCTTTGGGACATGTTTTGACCCCCTATAGGAATGTGCGATCATCTTGAAAACTTTCAGATCACTTACAACTCAATAGATTCTACCTTCTTGTAGCGTTTCAGCCTGATTGGATCTTGTTTTCACACAAATGGACCCAGAATGATGTGAAATTGTGCTTCGTGCAACATAATTCTGGGTGCCATTTAAAAACCATAAGTGCTAATGACTCCATTCCTTTTTGTGGTTGTGGGGGCTGTTGATTGGAGTATACTAAAACAAACCTGATCTCTCTAGGACATTCAGAAGCCAAGTTATAAGCCCACAAAGGTGTAACTGGACTACTTCTTTAAATTGACACCAGATCCGGTGAGCTTTGGGACATGGTTTGACCCCCTTAGGAAAGTGCTATCATCATGAAACGTTCAGATCACTTACAACGCAATAGATTCTACCTTCCTGTAACGTTTCAGCCTGATTGGACCTTGTTTTCACACAAATGAACCCAGAATGATGTGAAATTGTGCTTCGTGCAACATAATTCTGGGTGCCATTTAAAAACCATAAGTGCTAATGACTCCATTCCTTTTTGAGGTTGTAGGGGCGGTTGATTGGAGTACACTAAAACAAACCTGATCTCTCTAGGACATTCAGAAGCCAAGTTATAAGCCCACAAATGTGTAACTGGACTACTTCTTTAAATTCACACCAGATCCGGTGACCTTTGGGACATGGTTTGACCCCCTTAGGAAAGTGCTATCATCATGAAACGTTCAGATCACTTACAACTCAATAGATTCTACCTTCCTGTAACGTTTCAGCCTGATTGGACCTTGTTTTCACACAAATGAACCCAGAATGATGTGAAATTGTGCTTCGTGCAACATAATTCTGGGTGCCATTTAAAAACCATAAGTGCTAATGACTCCATTCCTTTTTGTGGTTGTAGGGGCTGTTTATTGGAGTACACTAAAACAAACCTGATCACTCTAGGACATTCAGAAGCCAAGTTATAAGCCCACAAATGTGTAACTGGACTACTTCTTTAAATTGACACCAGATCCGGTGACCTTTGGGACATGATTTGACCCCCTTTGGAAAGTGCTATCATCATGAAACGTTCAGATCACTTACAACTCAATAGATTCTACCTTCCTGTAACGTTTCAGCCTGATTGGACCTTGTTTTCACACAAATGAACCCAGAATGATGTGAAATTGTGCTTCGTGCAACATAATTCTGGGTGCCATTTAAAAACCATAAGTGCTAATGACTCCATTCCTTTTTGGGGTAATAAGGGCTGTTGATTGGAGTACACTAAGACAAACCTGACCTCTCTGAGACATTCAGAAGCTAAGTTATAAGCCCCCAAATGTGTTTTTGGAACCCCGCCTTCAAGGAACAAGTGATCCGGTGACCTTTATGACCTGATTTGACGCCCTTAGGAATCTGCTATCATCTTGAAACACAGGAATCATTTACAACTCAATATATTCTACTTTTCTGTGACATTTCAGCCTGATTGAAGCTTTTTTCTGTGAAATGGACCCGGAATGATGTGAAATTGTGCTTTGTGCAACATAATTCTGGGTGCCATTTAAAAACCATAAGTGCTAATGTCTACATTCCTTTTTGGGTAATGGGGGCTGTTAATTGGAGTACTCTAAAACAAACCTGACCTCTCTAGGACATTCAGAAGAAACGTTATAAGCCCACAAAGGTGTAACTGGACTACTTCTTTAAAGTGACACCAGGCCCGGTGACCTTTGGGACATGGTTTGACCCCCTATAGGAATGTGCGATCATCATGAAACGTTCAGATCACTTACAACTCAATAGATTCTACCATCCTGTAACGTTTAAGCCTGATTGGACCTTGTTTTCACACAAATGGACCCAGAATGATGTGAAATTGTGCTTTGTGCAACATAATTCTGGGTGCCATTTAAAAACCATAAGTGCTAATGTCTACATTCCTTTTTGGGTAATGGGGGCTGTTAATTGGAGTACTCTAAAACAAACCTGACCTCTCTAGGATATTCAGAAGCCAAGTTATAAGCCCACAAAGGTGTAACTGGACTACTTCTTTAAAGTGACACCAGGCCCGGTGACCTTTGGGACATGGTTTGACCCCCTATAGGAATGTGCGATCATCTTGAAACGTTCAGATCACTTACAACTCAATAGATTCTACCTTCTTGTGACGTTTCAGCCTGATTGGACCTTGTTTTCACACAAATGGACCCAGAATGATGTGAAATTGTGCTTCGTGCAACATAATTCTGGGTGCCATTTACAAACCATAAGTGCTAATGACTCCATTCCTTTTTGTGGTTGTAGTGGCTGTTGATTGGAGTATACTAAAACAAACCTGATCTCTCTAGGACATTCAGAAGCCAAGTTATGAGCCCACAAATGTGTAACTGGACTACTTCTTTAAATTGACACCAGATCCGGTGACCTTTGGGACATGGTTTGACCCCCTATAGGAATGTGCTATCATCATGAAACGTTCAGATCACTTACAACTCAATAGATTCTACCTTCCTGTAACGTTTCAGCCTGATTGGACCTTGTTTTCACACAAATGGACCCAGAATGATGTGAAATTGTGCTTCGTGCAAAATAATTCTGGGTGCCATTTACAAACCATAAGTGCTAATGACTACTTCTTTAAATTGACACCAGTTCCGGTGACCTTTGGGACATGGTTTGACCCCCTTAGGAAAGTGCTATCATCATGAAACGTTCAGATCACTTACAACTCAGTAGATTCTACCTTCCTGTAACGTTTCAGCCTGATTGGACCTTGTTTTCACACAAATGAACCCAGAATGATGTGAAATTGTGCTTCGTGCAACATAATTCTGGGTGCCATTTACAAACCATAAGTGCTAATGACTCCATTCCTTTTATTGGTTGTAGGGGCTGTTGATTGGAGTACATTAAAACAAACCTGATATCTCTAGGACATTCAGAAGCCAAGTTAAAAGCCCACAAATGTGTATCTGGACTACTTCTTTAAATTGACACCAGATCCGGTGACCTTTGGGACATAGTTTGACCCCCTTAGGAAAGTGCTATCATCATGAAACGTTCAGATCACTTACAACTCAATAGATTCTACCTTCCTGTAACATTTCAGCCTGATTGGACCTTGTTTTCACACAAATGAACCCAGAATGATGTGAAATTGTGCTTCGTGCAACATAATTCTGGGTGCCATTTACAAACCATAAGTGCTAATGACTCCATTCCTTTTTGTGGTTGTAGGGGCTGTTGATTGGAGTACACTAAAACAAACCTAACCTCTCTAGCACATTCAGAAGCCAAGTTATAAGCCCACAAAGGTGTAACTGGACTACTTCTTTAAAGTGACACCAGGCCCGGTGACCTTTGGGACATGGTTTTACCCCCTATAGGAATGTGCGATCATCTTGAAACGTTCAGATCACTTACAACTCAATAGATTCTACCTTCTTGTAGCGTTTCAGCCAGATTGGACCTTGTTTTCACACAAATGGACCCAGAATGATGTGAAATTGTGCTTTGTGCAACATAATTCTGGGTGCCATTTACAAACCTTAAGTGCTAATGACTCCATTCCTTTTTGTGGTTGTAGGGGCTGTTGATTGGAGTACACTAAAACAAACCTGATCTCTCTAAAACATTCAGAAGCCAAGTTATAAGCCCACTAATGTGTAACTGGACTACTTCTTTAAATTGACACCAGATCCGGTGACCTTTGGGACATGGTTTGACCCCCTTAGGAAAGTGCTATCATCATGAAACGTTCAGATCACTTACAACTCAATAGATTCTACCTTCCTGTAACGTTTCAGCCTGATTGGACCTTGTTTTCACACAAATGAACCCAGAATGATGTGAAATTGTGCTTCGTGCAACATAATTCTGGGTGCCATTTAAAAACCATAAGTGCTAATGACTCCATTCCTTTTTGTGGTTGTAGGTGGTGTTGATTGGAGTATACTAAAACAAACCTGATATCTCTAGGACATTCAGAGGCCAAGTTATAAGCCCAAAAAGGTGTAACTGGACTACTTCTTTAAATTGACACCAGATCCGGTGACCTTTGGGACATGGTTTGACCCCCTTAGGAATGTGCTATCATCATGAAACGTTCAGATCACTTACAACTCAATAGATTCTACCTTCTTGTAACGTTTCGGCCTGATTGGACCTTGTTTTCACACAAATGGACCCAGAATGATGTGAAATTGTGCTTCGTGCAACATAATTCTGGGTGCCATTTACAAACCATAAGTGCTAATGACTCCATTCCTTTTTGTGGTTGTAGGGGCTGTTGATTGGAGTACACTAAAACAAACCTGATCTCTCTAGGACATTCAGAAGCCAAGTTATAAGCCCACAAATGTGTAACTGGACTACTTCTTTAAATTGACACCAGATCCGGTGACCTTTGGGACATGGTTTGACCCCCTTAGGAAAGTGCTATCATCATGAAACATTCAGATCACTTACAACTCAATAGATTCTACCTTCCTGTAACGTTTCAGCCTGATTGGACCTTGTTTTCACACAAATGAACCCAGAATGATGTGAAATTGTGCTTCGTGCAACATAATTCTGGGTGCCATTTAAAAACCATAAGTGCTAATGACTCCATTCCTTTTTGGGGTAATGGGGGCTGTTAATTGGAGTACGCTAAAACAAACCTGATCTCTCTAGGACATTCAGAAGCCAAGTTATAAGCCCACAAATGTGTAACTGGACTACTTCTTTAAATTGACACCAGTTCCGGTGACCTTTGGGACATGGTTTGACCCCCTTAGGAAAGTGCTATCATCATGAAACGTTCAGATCACTTAAAACTCAGTAGATTCTACCTTTCTGTAACGTTTCAGCCTGATTGGACCTTGTTTTCACACAAATGAACCCAGAATGATGTGAAATTGTGCTTCGTGCAACATAATTCTGGGTGCCATTTACAAACCATAAGTGCTAATGACTCCATTCCTTTTTGTGAATGTAGGGGCTGTTGATTGGAGTACATTAAAACAAACCTGATCTCTCTAGGACATTCAGAAGCCAAGTTATAAGCCCACAAATGTGTATCTGGACTACTTCTTTAAATTGACACCAGATCCGGTGAACTTTGGGATATAGTTTGACCCCCTTAGGAAAGTGCTATCATCATGAAACGTTCATATCACTTACAACTCAATAGATTCTACCTTCCTGTAACGTTTCAGCCTGATTGGACCTTGTTTTCACACAAATGAACCCAGAATGATGTGAAATTGTGCTTCGTGCAACATAATTCTGGGTGCCATTTACAAACCATAAGTGCTAATGACTCCATTCCTTTTTGTGGTTGAAGGGGCTGTTGATTGGAGTACACTAAAACAAACCTAACCTCTCTAGCACATTCAGAAGCCAAGTTATAAGCCCACAAAGGTGTAACTGGACTACTTCTTTAAAGTGACACCAGGCCCGGTGACCTTTTGGACATGGTTTTACCCCCTATAGGAATGTGCGATCATCTTGAAACGTTCAGATCACTTACAACTCAATAGATTCTACCTTCTTGTAGCAATTCAGCCAGATTGGACCTTGTTTTCACACAAATGGACCCAGAATGATGTGAAATTGTGCTTTGTGCAACATAATTCTGGGTGCCATTTACAAACCTTAAGTGCTAATGACTCCATTCCTTTTTGTGGTTGTAGGGGCTGTTGATTGGAGTACACTAAAACAAACCTGATCTCTCTAAAACATTCAGAAGCCAAGTTATAAGCCCACTAATGTGTAACTGGACTACTTCTTTAAATTGACACCAGATCCGGTGACCTTTGGGACATGGTTTGACCCCCTTAGGAAAGTGCTATCATCATGAAACGTTCAGATCACTTACAACTCAATAGATTCTACCTTCCTGTAACGTTTCAGCCTGATTGGACCTTGTTTTCACACAAATGAACCCAGAATGATGTGAAATTGTGCTTCGTGCAGCATAATTCTGGGTGCCATTTACAAACCATAAGTGCTAATGACTCCATTCCGTTTTGAGGTTGTAGGGTATGATGATTGGAGTACACCAAAACAAACCTGACCTCTCTAGGACATTCAGAAGCCAAGTTATAAGCCCACAAAGGTGTAACTGGACTACTTCTTTAAAGTGACACCAGGCCCGGTGACCTTTGGGACATGGTTTTACCCCCATAGGGATGTGCGATCATCTTGAAACATTCCGATCACTTACAACTCAATAGATTCTACCTTCTTGTAGCGTTTCAGCCTGATTGGACCTTGTTTTCACACAAATGGACCCAGAATAATGTGAAATTGTGCTTCGTGCAACACAATTATGGGTGCCATTTACAAACCATAAGTGCTAATGACTCCATTCCTTTTTGTGGTTGTAGGGGCTGTTGATTGGAGTACATTAAAACAAACCTGATCTCTCTAGGACATCCAGAAGCCAAGTTATAAGCCCACAAATGTGTAACTGGACTACTTCTTTAAATTGACACCAGATCCGGTGACTTTTGGGACATGGTTTGACCCCCTTAGGAAAGTGCTATCATCATGAAACGTTCAGATCACTTACACCTCAATAGATTCTACCTTCCTGTAACGTTTCAGCCTGATTGGATCTTGTTTTCACACAAATGAACCCAGAATGATGTGAAATTGTGCTTCGTGCAACATAATTCTGGGTGCCATTTAAAAACCATAAGTGCTAATGACTCCATTCCTTTTTGGGGTAATGGGGGCTGTTAATTGGAGTACGCTAAAACAAACCTGATCTCTCTAGGACATTCAGAAGCCAAGTTATAAGCCCACAAATGTGTAACTGGACTACTTCTTTAAATTGACACCAGTTCCGGTGACTTTTGGGACATGGTTTGACCCCCTTAGGAAAGTGCTATCATCATGAAACGTTCAGATCACTTACAACTCAGTAGATTCTACCTTCCTGTAACGTTTCAGCCTGATTGGACATTGTTTTCACACAAATGAACCCAGAATGATGTGAAATTGTGCTTCGTGCAACATAATTCTGGGTGCCATTTACAAACCATAAGTGCTAATGACTCCATTCCTTTTTGTGGTTGTAGGGGCTGTTTATTGGAGTACACTAAATTAAACCTGATCTCTCTACGACATTCAGAAGCCAAGTTATAAGCCCACAAATGTGTAACTGGACTACTTCTTTAAATTGACACCAGATCCGGTGACCTTTGGGACATGGTTTGACCCCCTTAGGAAAGTGCGATCATCATGAAACGTTCAGATCACTTACAACTCAATAGATTCTACCTTCCTGTAACGTTTCAGCCTGATTGGACCTTGTTTTCACACAAATGAACCCAGAATGATGTGAAATTGTGCTTCGTGCAACATAATTCTGGGTGCCATTTAAAAACCATAAGTGCTAATGACTCCATTCCTTTTTGGGGTAATGGGGGCTGTTAACTGGAGTACTCTAAAACAAACCTGACCTCTTTAGGATATTCAGAAGCCAAGTTATAAGCTCACAAAGGTGTAACTGGACTACTTCTTTAAAGTGACACCAGGCCCGGTGACCTTTGGGACATGGTTTTACCCCCTACAGGAATGTGTGATCATCATGAAACGTTCAGATCACTTACAACTCAATAGATTCTACCTTCTTGTAACGTTTCAGCCTGATTGGACCTTGTTTTCACACAAATGGACCCAGAATGATGTGAAATTGTGCTTCGTGCAACATAATTCTGGGTGCCATTTACAAACCATAAGTGCTAATGACTCCATTCCTTTTTGTGGTTGTAGGGGCTGTTGATTGGAGTACACTAAAACTAGCCTGACCTCTCTAGGACATTCAGAAGCCAAGTTATAAGCCCACAAATGTGTAACTGGACTACTTCTTTAAATTGACACCAGTTCCGGTGACCTTTGGGACATGGTTTGACCCCCTTAGGAAAGTGCTATCATCATGATACGTTCAGATCACTTACAACTCAGTAGATTCTACCTTTCTGTAACGTTTCAGCCTGATTGGACCTTGTTTTCACACAAATGAACCCAGAATGATGTGAAATTGTGCTTCGTGCAACATAATTCTGGGTGCCATTTACAAACCATAAGTGCTAATGACTCCATTCCTTTTTGTGGTTGTAGGGGCTGTTGATTGGAGTACATTAAAACAAACCTGATCTCTCTAGGACATTCAGAAGCCAAGTTATAAGCCCACAAATGTGTATCTGGACTACTTCTTTAAATTGACACCAGATCCGGTGACCTTTGGGACATAGTTTGACCCCCTTAGGAAAGTGCTATCATCATGAAACGTTCAGATCACTTACAACTCAATAGATTCTACCTTCCTGTAACGTTTCAGCCTGATTGGACCTTGTTTTCACACAAATGAACCCAGAATGATGTGAAATTGTGCTTCGTGCAACATAATTCTGGGTGCCATTTACAAACCATAAGTGCTAATGACTCCATTCCTTTTTGTGGTTGTAGGGGCTGTTGATTGGAGTACACTAAAACAAACCTAACCTCTCTAGCACATTCAGAAGCCAAGTTATAAGCCCACAAAGGTGTAACTGGACTACTTCTTTAAAGTGACACCAGGCCCGGTGACCTTTTGGACATGGTTTTACCCCCTATAGGAATGTGCGATCATCTTGAAACGTTCAGATCACTTACAACTCAATAGATTCTACCTTCTTGTAGCAATTCAGCCAGATTGGACCTTGTTTTCACACAAATGGACCCAGAATGATGTGAAATTGTGCTTTGTGCAACATAATTCTGGGTGCCATTTACAAACCTTAAGTGCTAATGACTCCATTCCTTTTTGTGGTTGTAGGGGCTGTTGATTGGAGTACACTAAAACAAACCTGATCTCTCTAAAACATTCAGAAGCCAAGTTATAAGCCCACTAATGTGTAACTGGACTACTTCTTTAAATTGACACCAGATCCGGTGACCTTTGGGACATGGTTTGACCCCCCTAGGAAAGTGCTATCATCATGAAACGTTCAGATCACTTACAACTCAATAGATTCTACCTTCCTGTAACGTTTCAGCCTGATTGGACCTTGTTTTCACACAAATGAACCCAGAATGATGTGAAATTGTGCTTCGTGCAGCATAATTCTGGGTGCCATTTACAAACCATAAGTGCTAATGACTCCATTCCGTTTTGAGGTTGTAGGGTATGATGATTGGAGTACACCAAAACAAACCTGACCTCTCTAGGACATTCAGAAGCCAAGTTATAAGCCCACAAAGGTGTAACTGGACTACTTCTTTAAAGTGACACCAGGCCCGGTGACCTTTGGGACATGGTTTTACCCCCATAGGGATGTGCGATCATCTTGAAACATTCCGATCACTTACAACTCAATAGATTCTACCTTCTTGTAGCGTTTCAGCCTGATTGGACCTTGTTTTCACACAAATGGACCCAGAATAATGTGAAATTGTGCTTCGTGCAACACAATTCTGGGTGCCATTTACAAACCATAAGTGCTAATGACTCCATTCCTTTTTGTGGTTGTAGGGGCTGTTGATTGGAGTACATTAAAACAAACCTGATCTCTCTAGGACATCCAGAAGCCAAGTTATAAGCCCACAAATGTGTAACTGGACTACTTCTTTAAATTGACACCAGATCCGGTGACTTTTGGGACATGGTTTGACCCCCTTAGGAAAGTGCTATCATCATGAAACGTTCAGATCACTTACACCTCAATAGATTCTACCTTCCTGTAACGTTTCAGCCTGATTGGATCTTGTTTTCACACAAATGAACCCAGAATGATGTGAAATTGTGCTTCGTGCAACATAATTCTGGGTGCCATTTAAAAACCATAAGTGCTAATGACTCCATTCCTTTTTGGGGTAATGGGGGCTGTTAATTGGAGTACGCTAAAACAAACCTGATCTCTCTAGGACATTCAGAAGCCAAGTTATAAGCCCACAAATGTGTAACTTGACTACTTCTTTAAATTGACACCAGTTCCGGTGACCTTTGGGACATGGTTTGACCCCCTTAGGAAAGTGCTATCATCATGAAACGTTCAGATCACTTACAACTCAGTAGATTCTACCTTCCTGTAACGTTTCAGCCTGATTGGACATTGTTTTCACACAAATGAACCCAGAATGATGTGAAATTGTGCTTCGTGCAACATAATTGTGGGTGCCATTTACAAACCATAAGTGCTAATGACTCCATTCCTTTTTGTGGTTGTAGGGGCTGTTTATTGGAGTACACTAAATTAAACCTGATCTCTCTACGACATTCAGAAGCCAAGTTATAAGCCCACAAATGTGTAACTGGACTACTTCTTTAAATTGACACCAGATCCGGTGACCTTTGGGACATGGTTTGACCCCCTTAGGAAAGTGCGATCATCATGAAACGTTCAGATCACTTACAACTCAATAGATTCTACCTTCCTGTAACGTTTCAGCCTGATTGGACCTTGTTTTCACACAAATGAACCCAGAATGATGTGAAATTGTACTTCGTGCAACATAATTCTGGGTGCCATTTAAAAACCATAAGTGCTAATGACTCCATTCCTTTTTGGGGTAATGGGGGCTGTTAACTGGAGTACTCTAAAACAAACCTGACCTCTTTAGGATATTCAGAAGCCAAGTTATAAGCTCACAAAGGTGTAACTGGACTACTTCTTTAAAGTGACACCAGGCCCGGTGACCTTTGGGACATGGTTTTAGCCCCTACAGGAATGTGTGATCATCATGAAACGTTCAGATCACTTACAACTCAATAGATTCTACCTTCTTGTAACGTTTCAGCCTGATTGGACCTTGTTTTCACACAAATGGACCCAGAATGATGTGAAATTGTGCTTCGTGCAACATAATTCTGGGTGCCATTTACAAACCATAAGTGCTAATGACTCCATTCCTTTTTGTGGTTGTAGGGGCTGTTGATTGGAGTACACTAAAACAAGCCTGACCTCTCTAGGACATTCAGAAGCCAAGTTATAAGCCCACAAATGTGTAACTGGACTACTTCTTTAAATTGACACCAGATCCGGTGACCTTTGGGACATGGTTTGACCCCCTTAGGAAAGTGCTATCATCATGAAACGTTCAGATCACTTACAACTCAATAGATTCTACCTTCCTGTAACGTTTCAGCCTGATTGGACCTTGTTTTCACACAAATGAACCCAGAATGATGTGAAATTGTGCTTCGTGCAACATAATTCTGGGTGCCATTTCAAACCATAAGTGCTAATGACTCCATTCCTTTTTGTGGTTGTAGGGGCTGTTTATTGGAGTACACTAAATTAAATCTGATCTCTCTAGGACATTCAGAAGCCAAGTTATAAGCCCACAAATGTGTAACTGGACTACTTCTTTAAATTGACACCAGATCCGGTGACCTTTGGGACATAGTTTGACCTCCTTAGGAAAGTGCTATCAGCATGAAACGTTCAGATCACTTACAACTCAATAGATTCTACCTTCCTGTAACGTTTCAGCCTGATTGGACCTTGTTTTCACACAAATGAACCCAGAATGATGTGAAATTGTGCTTCGTGCAACATAATTCTGGGTGCCATTTACAAACCATAAGTGCTAATGACTCCATTCCTTTTTGTGGTTGTACGGGCTGTTTATAGGAGTACACTAAATTAAACCTGATCTCTCTAGGACATTCAGAAGCCAAGTTATAAGCCCACAAAGGTGTAACAGGACTACTTCTTTAAAGTGACACCAGGCCCGGTGACCTTTGGGACATGGTTTGACCCCCTATAGGAATGTGCGATCATCATGAAACGTTCAGATCACTTACAACTCAATAGATTCTACCTTCTTGTAACGTTTCAGCCTGATTGGACCTTGTTTTCACACAAATGGACCCCGAATGATGTGAAATTGTGCTTCGTGCAACATATTTCTGGGTGCCATTTACAAACCATAAGTGCTAATCACTCCATTCCTTTTTGTGGTTGTAGGGGTTGTTGATTGGAGTACACTAAAACAAGCCTGACCTCTCTAGGACATTCAGAAGCCAAGTTATAAGCCCACAAATGTGTAACTGGACTACTTCTTTAAATTGACACCAGATCCGGTGACCTTTGGGACATGGTTTGACCCCCTTAGGAAAGTGCTATCATCATGAAACGTTCAGATCACTTACAACTCAATAGATTCTACCTTCCTGTAACGTTTCAGCCTGATTGGACCTTGTTTTCACACAAATGAACCCAGAATGATGTGAAATTGTGCTTCGTGCAACATAATTCTGGGTGCCATTTAAAAACCATAAGTGCTAATGACTCCATTCCTTTTTGGGGTAATGGGGGCTGTTAACTGGAGTACTCTAAAACAAACCTGACCTCTTTAGGATATTCAGAAGCCAAGTTATAAGCTCACAAAGGTGTAACTGGACTACTTCTTTAAAGTGACACCAGGCCCGGTGACCTTTGGGACATGGTTTTACCCCCTACAGGAATGTGTGATCATCATGAAACGTTCAGATCACTTACAACTCAATAGATTCTACCTTCTTGTAACGTTTCAGCCTGATTGGACCTTGTTTTCACACAAATGGACCCAGAATGATGTGAAATTGTGCTTCGTGCAACATAATTCTGGGTGCCATTTAAAACCATTAGTGCTAATCACTCCATTCCTTTTTGTGGTGGTAGGGGCTGTTGATTGGAGTACACTAAAACAAGCCTGACCTCTCTAGGACATTCAGAAGCCAAGTTATAAGCCCACAAATGTGTAACTGGACTACTTCTTTAAATTGACAGCAGATCCGGTGACCTTTGGGACATGGTTTGACCCCCTTAGGAAAGTGCTATCATCATGAAACGTTCAGATCACTTACAACTCAATAGATTCTACCTTCCTGTAACGTTTCAGCCTGATTGGACCTTGTTTTCACACAAATGAACCCAGAATGATGTGAAATTGTGCTTCGTGCAACATAATTCTGGGTGCCATTTACAAACCATAAGTGCTAATGACTCCATTCCTTTTTGTGGTTGTAGGGGCTGTTTATTGGAGTACACTAAATTAAACCTGATCTCTCTAGGACATTCAGAAGCCAAGTTATAAGCCCACAAATGTGTAACTGGACTACTTCTTTAAAATGACACCAGATCCGGTGACCTTTGGGACGTAGTTTGACCTCCTTAGGAAAGTGCTATCAGCATGAAACGTTCAGATCACTTACAACTCAATAGATTCTACCTTCCTGTAACGTTTCAGCCTGATTGGACCTTGTTTTCACACAAATGAACCCAGAATGATGTGAAATTGTGCTTCGTGCAACATAATTCTGGGTGCCATTTACAAACCATAAGTGCTAATGACTCCATTCCTTTTTGTGGTTGTAGGGGCTGTTTATTGGAGTACACTAAATTAAACCTGATCTCTCTAGGACATTCAGAAGCCAAGTTATAAGCCCACAAAGGTGTAACAGGACTACTTCTTTAAAGTGACACCAGGCCCGGTGACCTTTGGGACATGGTTTGACCCCCTATAGGAATGTGCGATCATCATGAAATGTTCAGATCACTTACAACTCAATAGATTCTACCTTCTTGTAACGTTTCAGCCTGATTGGACCTTGTTTTCACACAAATGGACCCAGAATGATGTGAAATTGTGCTTCGTGCAACATATTTCTGGGTGCCATTTACAAACCATAAGTGCTAATCACTCCATTCCTTTTTGTGGTTGTAGGGGCTGTTGATTGGAGTACACTAAAACAAGCCTGACCTCTCTAGGACATTCAGAAGCCAATTTATAAGCCCACAAATGTGTAACTGGACTACTTCTTTAAATTGACACCAGATCCGGTGACCTTTGGGACATGGTTTGACCCCCTTAGGAAAGTGCTATCATCATGAAACGTTCAGATCACATACAACTCAATAGATTCTACCTTCCTGTAACGTTTCAGCCTGATTGGACCTTGTTTTCACACAAATGAACCCAGAATGATGTGAAATTGTTCTTCGTGCAACATAATTCTGGGTGCCATTTACAAACCATAAGTGCTAATGACTCCATTCCTTTTTGTGGTTGTAGGGGCTGTTTTTTGGAGTACACTAAATTAAACCTGATCTCTCTAGGACATTCAGAAGCCAAGTTATAAGCCCACAAATGTGTAACTGGACTACTTCTTTAAATTGACACCAGATCCGGTGACCTTTGGGACATAGTTTGACCTCCTTAGGAAAGTGCTATCAGCATGAAACGTTCAGATCACTTACAACTCAATAGATTCTACCTTCCTGTAATGTTTCAGCCTGATTGGACCTTGTTTTCACACAAATGAACCCAGAATGATGTGAAATTGTGCTTCGTGCAACATAATTCTGGGTGCCATTTAAAAACCATAAGTGCTAATGACTCCATTCCTTTTTGGGGTAATGGGGGCTGTTAACTGGAGTACTCTAAAACAAACCTGACCTCTTTAGGATATTCAGAAGCCAAGTTATAAGCTCACAAAGGTGTAACTGGACTACTTCTTTAAAGTGACACCAGGCCCGGTGACCTTTGGGACATGGTTTTACCCCCTACAGGAATGTGTGATCATCATGAAACGTTCAGATCACTTACAACTCAATAGATTCTACCTTCCTGTAACGTTTCAGCCTGATTGGACCTTGTTTTCACACAAATGAACCCAGAATGATGTGAAATTGTGCTTCGTGCAACATAATTCTGGGTGCCATTTACAAACCATAAGTGCTAATGACTCCATTCCTTTTTGTGGTTGTAGGGGCTGTTTATTGGAGTACACTAAATTAAACCTGATCTCTCTAGGACATTCAGAAGCCAAGTTATAAGCCCACAAATGTGTAACTGGACTACTTATTTAAATTGACACCAGACCCGGTGACCTTTGGGACACAGTTTGACCTCCTTAGGAAAGTGTTATCAGCATGAAACGTTCAGATCACTTACAACCCAATAGATTCTACCTTCCTGTAATGTTTCAGCCTGATTGGACCTTGTTTTCACACAAATGAACCCAGAATGATGTGAAATTGTGCTTCGTGCAACATAATTCTGGGTGCCATTTACAAACCATAAGTGCTAATGACTCCATTCCTTTTTGTGGTTGTAGGGGCTGTTTATTGGAGTACACTAAATTAAACCTGATCTCTCTAGGACATTCAGAAGCCAAGTTATAAGCCCACAAAGGTGTAACAGGACTACTTCTTTAAAGTGACACCAGGCCCGGTGACCTTTGGGACATGGTTTGACCCCCTATAGGAATGTGCGATCATCATGAAACGTTCAGATCACTTACAACTCAATAGATTCTACCTTCTTGTAACGTTTCAGCCTGATTGGACCTTGTTTTCACACAAATGGACCCAGAATGATGTGAAATTGTGCTTCGTGCAACATATTTCTGGGTGCCATTTACAAACCATAAGTGCTAATGACTCCATTCCTTTTTGTGGTTGTAGGGGCTGTTGATTGGAGTACACTAAAACAAGCCTGACCTCTCTAGGACATTCAGAAGCCAAGTTATAAGCCCACAAATGTGTAACTGGACTACTTCTTTAAATTGACACCAGATCCGGTGACCTTTGGGACATAGTTTGACCTCCTTAGGAAAGTGCTATCAGCATGAAACGTTCAGATCACTTACAACTCAATAGATTCTACCTTCCTGTAACGTTTCAGCCTGATTGGACCTTGTTTTCACACAAATGAACCCAGAATGATGTGAAATTGTGCTTCGTGCAACATAATTCTGGGTGCCATTTACAAACCATAAGTGCTAATGACTCCATTCCTTTTTGTGGTTGTAGGGGCTGTTTATTGGAGTACACTAAATTAAACCTGATCTCTCTAGGACATTCAGAAGCCAAGTTATAAGCCCACAAAGGTGTAACAGGACTACTTCTTTAAAGTGACACCAGGCCGGGTGACCTTTGGGACATGGTTTGACCCCCTATAGGAATGTG
Source organism: Nothobranchius furzeri (assembly GCF_043380555.1). Classification (NCBI taxonomy): domain Eukaryota; kingdom Metazoa; phylum Chordata; class Actinopteri; order Cyprinodontiformes; family Nothobranchiidae; genus Nothobranchius; species Nothobranchius furzeri. The sequence continues at coordinate 38,647,545 of NC_091742.1, forward strand.
CGATCATCATGAAACGTTCAGATCACTTACAACTCAATAGATTCTACCTTCCTGTAACGTTTCAGCCTGATTGGACCTTGTTTTCACACAAATGAACCCAGAATGATGTGAAATTGTGCTTCGTGCAACATATTTCTGGGTGCCATTTACAAACCATAAGTGCTAATCACTCCATTCCTTTTTGTGGTTGTAGGGGCTGTTGATTGGAGTACACTAAAACAAGCCTGACCTCTCTAGGACATTCAGAAGCCAATTTATAAGCCCACAAATGTGTAACTGGACTACTTCTTTAAATTGACACCAGATCCGGTGACCTTTGGGACATGGTTTGACCCCCTTAGGAAAGTGCTATCATCATGAAACGTTCAGATCACATACAACTCAATAGATTCTACCTTCCTGTAACGTTTCAGCCTGATTGGACCTTGTTTTCACACAAATGAACCCAGAATGATGTGAAATTGTTCTTCGTGCAACATAATTCTGGGTGCCATTTACAAACCATAAGTGCTAATGACTCCATTCCTTTTTGTGGTTGGGGGCTGTTTTTTGGAGTACACTAAATTAAACCTGATCTCTCTAGGACATTCAGAAGCCAAGTTATAAGCCCACAAATGTGTAACTGGACTACTTCTTTAAACTGACACCAGATCCGGTGACCTTTGGGACATAGTTTGACCTCCTTAGGAAAGTGCTATCAGCATGAAACGTTCAGATCACTTACAACTCAATAGATTCTACCTTCCTGTAATGTTTCAGCCTGATTGGACCTTGTTTTCACACAAATGAACCCAGAATGATGTGAAATTGTGCTTCGTGCAACATAATTCTGGGTGCCATTTAAAAACCATAAGTGCTAATGACTCCATTCCTTTTTGGGGTAATGGGGGCTGTTAACTGGAGTACTCTAAAACAAACCTGACCTCTTTAGGATATTCAGAAGCCAAGTTATAAGCTCACAAAGGTGTAACTGGACTACTTCTTTAAAGTGACACCAGGCCCGGTGACCTTTGGGACATGGTTTTACCCCCTACAGGAATGTGTGATCATCATGAAACGTTCAGATCACTTACAACTCAATAGATTCTACCTTCCTGTAACGTTTCAGCCTGATTGGACCTTGTTTTCACACAAATGAACCCAGAATGATGTGAAATTGTGCTTCGTGCAACATAATTCTGGGTGCCATTTACAAACCATAAGTGCTAATGACTCCATTCCTTTTTGTGGTTGTAGGGGCTGTTTATTGGAGTACACTAAATTAAACCTGATCTCTCTAGGACATTCAGAAGCCAAGTTATAAGCCCACAAATGTGTAACTGGACTACTTATTTAAATTGACACCAGACCCGGTGACCTTTGGGACACAGTTTGACCTCCTTAGGAAAGTGTTATCAGCATGAAACGTTCAGATCACTTACAACTCAATAGATTCTACCTTCCTGTAACGTTTCAGCCTGATTGGACCTTGTTTTCACACAAATGAACCCAGAATGATGTGAAATTGTGCTTCGTGCAACATAATTCTGGGTGCCATTTACAAACCATAAGTGCTAATGACTCCATTCCTTTTTGTGGTTGTAGGGGCTGTTTATTGGAGTACACTAAATTAAACCTGATCTCTCTAGGACATTCAGAAGCCAAGTTATAAGCCCACAAAGGTGTAACAGGACTACTTCTTTAAAGTGACACCAGGCCCGGTGACCTTTGGGACATGGTTTGACCCCCTATAGGAATGTGCGATCATCATGAAACGTTCAGATCACTTACAACTCAATAGATTCTACCTTCTTGTAACGTTTCAGCCTGATTGGACCTTGTTTTCACACAAATGGACCCAGAATGATGTGAAATTGTGCTTCGTGCAACATATTTCTGGGTGCCATTTACAAACCATAAGTGCTAATGACTCCATTCCTTTTTGTGGTTGTAGGGGCTGTTGATTGGAGTACACTAAAACAAGCCTGACCTCTCTAGGACATTCAGAAGCCAAGTTATAAGCCCACAAATGTGTAACTGGACTACTTCTTTAAATTGACACCAGATCCGGTGACCTTTGGGACATAGTTTGACCTCCTTAGGAAAGTGCTATCAGCATGAAACGTTCAGATCACTTACAACTCAATAGATTCTACCTTCCTGTAACGTTTCAGCCTGATTGGACCTTGTTTTCACACAAATGAACCCAGAATGATGTGAAATTGTGCTTCGTGCAACATAATTCTGGGTGCCATTTACAAACCATAAGTGCTAATGACTCCATTCCTTTTTGTGGTTGTAGGGGCTGTTTATTGGAGTACACTAAATTAAACCTGATCTCTCTAGGACATTCAGAAGCCAAGTTATAAGCCCACAAAGGTGTAACAGGACTACTTCTTTAAAGTGACACCAGGCCGGGTGACCTTTGGGACATGGTTTGACCCCCTATAGGAATGTGCGATCATCATGAAACGTTCAGATCACTTACAACTCAATAGATTCTACCTTCCTGTAACGTTTCAGCCTGATTGGACCTTGTTTTCACACAAATGGACCCAGAATGATGTGAAATTGTGCTTCGTGCAACATATTTCTGGGTGCCATTTACAAACCATAAGTGCTAATCACTCCATTCCTTTTTGTGGTTGTAGGGGCTGTTGATTGGAGTACACTAAAACAAGCCTGACCTCTCTAGGACATTCAGAAGCCAAGTTATAAGCCCACAAAGGTGTAACAGGACTACTTCTTTAAAGTGACACCAGGCCGGGTGACCTTTGGGACATGGTTTGACCCCCTATAGGAATGTGCGATCATCATGAAACGTTCAGATCACTTACAACTCAATAGATTCTACCTTCCTGTAACGTTTCAGCCTGATTGGACCTTGTTTTCACACAAATGAACCCAGAATGATGTGAAATTGTGCTTCGTGCAACATAATTCTGGGTGCCATTTACAAACCATAAGTGCTAATGACTCAATTCCTTTTTGTGGTTGTAGGGGCTGTTTATTGGAGTACACTAAATTAAACCTGATCTCTCTAGGACATTCAGAAGCCAAGTTATAAGCCCACAAAGGTGTAACAGGACTACTTCTTTAAAGTGACACCAGGCCCGGTGACCTTTGGGACATGGTTTGACCCCCTATAGGAATGTGCGATCATCATGAAATGTTCAGATCACTTACAACTCAATAGATTCTACCTTCTTGTAACGTTTCAGCCTGATTGGACCTTGTTTTCACACAAATGGACCCAGAATGATGTGAAATTGTGCTTCGTGCAACATATTTCTGGGTGCCATTTACAAACCATAAGTGCTAATGACTCCATTCCTTTTTGTGGTTGTAGGGGCTGTTGATTGGAGTACACTAAAACAAGCCTGACCTCTCTAGGACATTCAGAAGCCAAGTTATAAGCCCACAAATGTGTAACTGGACTACTTCTTTAAATTGACACCAGATCCGGTGACCTTTGGGACATAGTTTGACCTCCTTAGGAAAGTGCTATCAGCATGAAACGTTCAGATCACTTACAACTCAATAGATTCTACCTTCCTGTAACGTTTCAGCCTGATTGGACCTTGTTTTCACACAAATGAACCCAGAATGATGTGAAATTGTGCTTCGTGCAACATAATTCTGGGTGCCATTTACAAACCATAAGTGCTAATGACTCCATTCCTTTTTGTGGTTGTAGGGGCTGTTTATTGGAGTACACTAAATTAAACCTGATCTCTCTAGGACATTCAGAAGCCAAGTTATAAGCCCACAAAGGTGTAACAGGACTACTTCTTTAAAGTGACACCAGGCCGGGTGACCTTTGGGACATGGTTTGACCCCCTATAGGAATGTGCGATCATCATGAAACGTTCAGATCACTTACAACTCAATAGATTCTACCTTCCTGTAACGTTTCAGCCTGATTGGACCTTGTTTTCACACAAATGGACCCAGAATGATGTGAAATTGTGCTTCGTGCAACATATTTCTGGGTGCCATTTACAAACCATAAGTGCTAATCACTCCATTCCTTTTTGTGGTTGTAGGGGCTGTTGATTGGAGTACACTAAAACAAGCCTGACCTCTCTAGGACATTCAGAAGCCAATTTATAAGCCCACAAATGTGTAACTGGACTACTTCTTTAAATTGACTCCAGATCCGGTGACCTTTGGGACATGGTTTGACCCCCTTAGGAAAGTGCTATCATCATGAAACGTTCAGATCACATACAACTCAATAGATTCTACCTTCCTGTAACGTTTCAGCCTGATTGGACCTTGTTTTCACACAAATGAACCCAGAATGATGTGAAATTGTTCTTCGTGCAACATAATTCTGGGTGCCATTTACAAACCATAAGTGCTAATGACTCCATTCCTTTTTGTGGTTGTAGGGGCTGTTTTTTGGAGTACACTAAATTAAACCTGATCTCTCTAGGACATTCAGAAGCCAAGTTATAAGCCCACAAATGTGTAACTGGACTACTTCTTTAAATTGACACCAGATCCGGTGACCTTTGGGACATAGTTTGACCTCCTTAGGAAAGTGCTATCAGCATGAAACGTTCAGATCACTTACAACTCAATAGATTCTACCTTCCTGTAACGTTTCAGCCTGATTGGACCTTGTTTTCACACAAATGGACCCAGAATGATTTGAAATTGTGCTTCGTACAACTTAATTCTGGATGCCATTTACAAACCATAAGTGCTAATGACTCCATTCCTTTTTGTGGTTGTAGGGGCTGTTGACTGGAGTACACTAAAACAAGCCTGACCTCTCTAGGACATTCAGAAGCCAAGTTATAAGCCCACAAATGTTGGTACTGGACTACTTCTTTAAATTGACACCAGATCCGGTGACCTTTGGGACATGATTTGACCCCCTTAGGAAAGTGCTATCATCATGAAACGTTCAGATCACTTACAACTCAATAGATTCTACCTTCCTGTAACGTTTCAGCCTGATTGGACCTTGTTTTCACACAAATGAACCCAGAATGATGTGAAATTGTGCTTCGTGCAACATAATTCTGGGTGCCATTTACAAACCATAAGTGCTAATGACTCCATTCCTTTTTGTGGTTGTAGGGGCTGTTTATTGGAGTACACTAAATTAAACCTGATCTCTCTAGGACATTCAGAAGCCAAGTTATAAGCCCACAAAGGTGTAACAGGACTACTTCTTTAAAGTGACACCAGGCCCGGTGACCTTTGGGACATGGTTTGACCCCCTATAGGAATGTGCGATCATCATGAAACGTTCAGATCACTTACAACTCAATAGATTCTACCTTCTTGTAACGTTTCACCCTGATTGGACCTTGTTTTCACACAAATGGACCCAGAATGATGTGAAATTGTGCTTCGTGCAACATATTTCTGGGTGCCATTTACAAACCATAAGTGCTAATCACTCCATTCCTTTTTGTGGTTGTAGGGGCTGTTGACTGGAGTACACTAAAACAAGCCTGACCTCTCTAGGACATTCAGAAGCCAAGTTATAAGCCCACAAATGTGTAACTGGACTACTTCTTTAAATTGACACCAGATCCGGTGACCTTTGGGACATAGTTTGACCTCCTTAGGAAAGTGCTATCAGCATGAAACGTTCAGATCACTTACAACTCAATAGATTCTACCTTCCTGTAATGTTTCAGCCTGATTGGACCTTGTTTTCACACAAATGAACCCAGAATGATGTGAAATTGTGCTTCGTGCAACATAATTCTGGGTGCCATTTAAAAACCATAAGTGCTAATGACTCCATTCCTTTTTGGGGTAATGGGGGCTGTTAACTGGAGTACTCTAAAACAAACCTGACCTCTTTAGGATATTCAGAAGCCAAGTTATAAGCTCACAAAGGTGTAACTGGACTACTTCTTTAAAGTGACACCAGGCCCGGTGACCTTTGGGACATGGTTTTACCCCCTACAGGAATGTGTGATCATCATGAAACGTTCAGATCACTTACAACTCAATAGATTCTACCTTCCTGTAACGTTTCAGCCTGATTGGACCTTGTTTTCACACAAATGAACCCAGAATGATGTGAAATTGTGCTTCGTGCAACATAATTCTGGGTGCCATTTACAAACCATAAGTGCTAATGACTCCATTCCTTTTTGTGGTTGTAGGGGCTGTTTATTGGAGTACACTAAATTAAACCTGATCTCTCTAGGACATTCAGAAGCCAAGTTATAAGCCCACAAATGTGTAACTGGACTACTTATTTAAATTGACACCAGACCCGGTGACCTTTGGGACATAGTTTGACCTCCTTAGGAAAGTGCTATCAGCATGAAACGTTCAGATCACTTACAACTCAATAGATTCTACCTTCCTGTAACGTTTCAGCCTGATTGGACCTTGTTTTCACACAAATTAACCCAGAATGATGTGAAATTGTGCTTCGTGCAACATAATTCTGGGTGCCATTTACAAACCATAAGTGCTAATGACTCCATTCCTTTTTGTGGTTGTAGGGGCTGTTTATTGGAGTACACTAAATTAAACCTGATCTCTCTAGGACATTCAGAAGCCAAGTTATAAGCCCACAAAGGTGTAACAGGACTACTTCTTTAAAGTGACACCAGGCCCGGTGACCTTTGGGACATGGTTTGACCCCCTATAGGAATGTGCGATCATCATGAAACGTTCAGATCACTTACAACTCAATAGATTCTACCTTCTTATAACGTTTCAGCCTGATTGGACCTTGTTTTCACACAAATGGACCCCGAATGATGTGAAATTGTGCTTCGTGCAACATATTTCTGGGTGCCATTTACAAACCATAAGTGCTAATGACTCCATTCCTTTTTGTGGTTGTAGGGGCTGTTTATTGGAGTACACTAAATTAAACCTGATCTCTCTAGGACATTCAGAAGCCAAGTTATAAGCCCACAAATGTGTAACTGGACTACTTCTTTAAATTGACACCAGATCCGGTGACCTTTGGGACATAGTTTGACCTCCTTAGGAAAGTGCTATCAGCATGAAACGTTCAGATCACTTACAACTCAATAGATTCTACCTTCCTGTAACGTTTCAGCCTGATTGGACCTTGTTTTCACACAAATGGACCCAGAATGATTTGAAATTGTGCTTCGTACAACTTAATTCTGGATGCCATTTACAAACCATAAGTGCTAATGACTCCATTCCTTTTTGTGGTTGTAGGGGCTGTTGACTGGAGTACACTAAAACAAGCCTGACCTCTCTAGGACATTCAGAAGCCAAGTTATAAGCCCACAAATGTTGGTACTGGACTACTTCATTAAATTGACACCAGATCCGGTGACATTTGGGACATGGTTTGACCTCCTTAGGAAAGTGCTATCATCATGAAACGTTCAGATCACTTACAACTCAATAGATTCTACCTTCCTGTAACGTTTCAGCCTGATTGGACCTTGTTTTCACACAAATGAACCCAGAATGATGTGAAACTGTGCTTCGTGCAACATAATTCTGGGTGCCATTTACAAACCATAAGTGCTAATGACTCCATTCCTTTTTGTGGTTGTAGGGGCTGTTTATTGGAGTACACTAAATTAAACCTGATCTCTCTAGGACATTCAGAAGCCAAGTTATAAGCCCACAAAGGTGTAACAGGACTACTTCTTTAAAGTGACACCAGGCCCGGTGACCTTTGGGACATGGTTTGACCCCCTATAGGAATGTGCGATCATCATGAAACGTTCAGATCACTTACAACTCAATAGATTCTACCTTCTTGTAACGTTTCACCCTGATTGGACCTTGTTTTCACACAAATGGACCCAGAATGATGTGAAATTGTGCTTCGTGCAACATATTTCTGGGTGCCATTTACAAACCATAAGTGCTAATCACTCCATTCCTTTTTGTGGTTGTAGGGGCTGTTGACTGGAGTACACTAAAACAAGCCTGACCTCTCTAGGACATTCAGAAGCCAAGTTATAAGCCCACAAATGTGTAACTGGACTACTTCTTTAAATTGACACCAGATCCGGTGACCTTTGGGACATGGTTTGACCCCCTTAGGAAAGTGCTATCATCATGAAACGTTCAGATCACTTACAACGCAATAGATTCTACCTTCCTGTAACGTTTCAGCCTGATTGGACCTTGTTTTCACACAAATGAACCCAGAATAATGTGAAATTGTGCTTCGTGCAACATAATTCTGGGTGCCATTTAAAAACCATAAGTGCTAATGACTCCATTCCTTTTTGAGGTTGTAGGGGCGGTTGATTGGAGTACACTAAAACAAACCTGATCTCTCTAGGACATTCAGAAGCCAAGTTATAAGCCCACAAATGTGTAACTGGACTACTTCTTTAAATTGACACCAGATCCGGTGACCTTTGGGACATGGTTTGACCCCCTTAGGAAAGTGCTATCATCATGAAACGTTCAGATCACTTACAACTCAATAGATTCTACCTTCCTGTAACGTTTCAGCCTGATTGGACCTTGTTTTCACACAAATGAACCCAGAATGATGTGAAATTGTGCTTCGTGCAACATAATTCTGGGTGCCATTTAAAAACCATAAGTGCTAATGACTCCATTCCTTTTTGTGGTTGTAGGGGCTGTTGATTGGAGTACACTAAAACAAACCTGATCGCTCTAGGACATTCAGAAGCCAAGTTATAAGTCCACAAATGTGTAACTGGACTACTTCTTTAAAGTGACACCAGATCCGGTGACCTTTGGGACATGATTTGACCCCCTTAGGAAAGTGCTATCATCATGAAACGTTCAGATCACTTACAACTCAATAGATTCTACCTTCCTGTAACGTTTCAGCCTGATTGGACCTTGTTTTCACACAAATGAACCCAGAATGATGTGAAATTGTGCTTCGTGCAACATAATTCTGGGTGCCATTTACAAACCATAAGTGCTAATGACTCCATTCCTTTTAGTGGTAACGGGGGCTGTTAATTGGAGTACTCTAAAACAAACCTGACCTCCCTAGGATATTCAGAAGCCAAGTTATAAGCCCACAAAGGTGTAACTGGACTACTTCTTTAAAGTTACACCAGGCCCGGTGACCTTTGGGACATGGTTTTACCCCCTATAGGAATGTGCGATCATCTTGAAACGTTCAGATCACTTACAACTCAATAGATTCTACCTTCTTGTAATGTTTCAGCCTGATTGGACCTTGTTTTCACACAAATGGACCCAGAATGATGTGAAATTGTGCTTCGTGCAACATAATTCTGGGTGCCATTTAAAAACCATAAGTGCTAATGACTCCATTCCTTTTTGTGGTTGTAGGGGCTGTTGATTGGAGTATACTAAAACAAACCTGATCTCTCTAGGACATTCAGAAGCCAAGTTATAAGCCCACAAATGTGTAACTGGACTACTTCTTTAAATTGACACCAGATCCGGTGACCTTCGGGACATTGTTTGACCCCCTTAGGAAAGTGCGATCATCTTGAAACGTTCAGATCACTTACAACTCAATAGATTCTACCTTCTTGTAGCGTTTCAGCCTGATTGGACCTTGTTTTCACACAAATGGACCCAGAATGATGTGAAATTGTGCTTCGTGCAACATAATTCTGGGTGCCATTTACAAACCATAAGTGCTAATGACTCCATTCCTTTTTGTGGTTGTAGGGGCTGTTGATTGGAGTACATTAAAACAAACCTGATCTCTCTAGGACATTCAGAAGCCAAGTTATAAGCCCACAAATGTGTAACTGTACCACTTCTTTAAATTGACACCAGATCCGGTGACCTTTGGGACATGTTTTTACCCCCTATACGAATGTGCGATCATCTTGAAAACTTTCAGATCACTTACAACTCAATAGATTCTACCTTCTTGTAGCGTTTCAGCCTGATTGGACCTTGTTTTCACACAAATGGACCCTGAATGATGTGAAATTGTGCTTCGTGCAACATAATTCTGGGTGTCATTTACAAACATTAAGTGCTAATGACTCCATTCCTTTTTGTGGTTGTAGGGGCTGTTGATTGGAGTACACTAAAACAAACCTGATCTCTCTAGGACATTCAGAAGCCAAGTTATAAGCCCACAAATGTGTAACTGGACTACTTTAAATTGACACCAGATCCGGTGAACTTTGGGACATGGTTTGACCCCCTTAGGAAAGTGCTATCATCATGAAACGTTCAGATCATTTACAACTCAATAGATTCTACCTTCCTGTAACGTTTCAGCCTGATTGGACCTTGTTTTCACACAAATGAACCCAGAATGATGTGAAATTGTGCTTCGTGCAACATAATTCTGGGTGCCAAATCAGAAACGGGCATGTCAGGATAGACATCACGAGTGATAATGCAGCCAGTATCTGTGTGCGCTTGAGAGCACCTTGTTGTTCTACTGTGGTGCCCACGCCGCCGGGTCTGTAAATGTCATCGACCTTCTTTATATACACATACGCTAAAGACTGTATATTCTCTATGGATTTGAACACGTCCTTTGTTTCGCGTAAGGCTTGAGCTGTCTCAAGCGTGATGTTGTGAGTGTACGCCAGTGTTTCGCGTGCACCGAGATCCGAAAGGGCGTGCGCTACAACTATTAACCTTGGTTTGGGAGTGTGGCGAAACGCTCGCTCCGCTGTAATGGGCGGATGCAATGTTATCACCTGATACATTTCGTTAGTCGGGTCGTAACACACCGGTCCGTCACACGGACCGTCACATTGTATGGGGCACAGTAAGGACAACACGCCGCCGACCGTGACTTCGCACTCGACAGCGGTGGTGTTGTCGATTTGCAAAGGATCACATACGCCTCTCCAGTCGCAATGAGGCACATTGTAGTCGACGCGACCGTCGGTCACCATAGCTTTCGTCAGCCAACACACTCGATTGCCCTTCGAAACATCGGCGATCAACGTGAGCGTAGAGGTCGCCGTCGCTTTACTGTCCGCCATGATATCCGTGTGTGAGTGCACGCTCGACGTCGATTGACAACCGGTCATGTCAGACCTGATCAGACCTTCCGAACACATGACCATTAGTTGTTGTGCGGCCGAGAGTATCGCGATCATACCGTTGAGATGTGTAGAAAGCGCCTACACGCCAGCCTTCCACGTTTCCAAAGTTTCCAGCAGTCTAGAGGGACTTGTCTTAGCGCACACGGCTGTGCTGAATTTGCATTGGGTAGACACAACAGCTTCGACCTCGCTTAGGATCTGTGGGCTGATGTACTCGTGGTAGGCCAAGACGTGTATAGTCGAGCGCGGTGACGCCCCGAACACTTGACCCGGTTTTGTTGTGGCGATATGCGTGTCCAGTAACACGGCAAAGTCCGCATGTCTAGCGTGTATTGATTTTACAGCTCACTCATACCCCAACAGTACGGTCCGTAGAAGTTCGTTTACTTGTTTCCATGCGCTCGTGGAACACAGGACATCGCAACCTCTGTGATACTCAAGTAAAGCGTCACACACCAGCTGCTTGCACGTTGGAAATACAATCGGTAGTAACTTCTTACTCCACTCTATGTTGAACTCGTATAGTATGTAATTGGGCGGTTGCGGCGGTTTGCTCATTTTCTATCCACCCTCCGCTAATATGACTCTGTGGTCTGTCTCCTGAGATGGTGCGGTTGGAACTTGCGAGAGTGCACTATCGACGGTTGGCGTTTCCATTTCGTCAACTGTGCCATTTTCAGCCGCTGGCAAACGGCCGTCGACGGTCGATGCGAGACACCAACATAACGTTAGACCGCGACCCTCATGCCAGTTTTCTGTAGTACTGGTTGTAGTTTCTTGTGCACACTCGAAACGCCATTACGATCACAATTACGTTGATTAATAGATCCAGTGTTGTAGCGACTGCAGCCAGCGCCGTCGTTCAACTCGTGTCGGTGTTATCTCTCGATACTTTCATTCGTATCCGAGCGTATGCAGAATCTACGGATCTGGTGAAGTTGCTTGTCACTAGCTTGTGCACGTTTGATATGGCACTTTGCGCGAGACTCACACAACCTGCAGTGGCGACCGTCGCGTCAGTGCAAAGTTTTTCCGATATATCGCTCGCAACATCGTTTGTCATTTGCTGTACACTGCGCACACTGGCCGCGAGGTCGCGGAGAGGGTTTTCGTTACGAGTTGTGTAATATCCGCTGACTTGCCGATTCAATTCTGGTGGCGATGACCCAAACGAGAACGCTTTTAAGGCTCATGTCGTGGTAACTCTGGTAGCGCCGTGGTTGACGAGGACGATCATCTTTAGCAATAGTTCATCTCGAAGCGCAACGATGGTGAGGGCGACGGGTTGGCCGGTTCCGCCTTCAGGCCACTCGGTTGCCGCTAGATTGCCCAATGCCACACACGCAGACAAACCCTGTACACACTCAATGACCCGTGTGCGATCGTTGATTTCTGCTAGTATGTTTGCTAGTTCTACGTGCTTCCACGGATCGGGCGTGGGCACGCGCTTGTTTTAGAGGCGTTTTCACGCAGCCTCTACCCTGCACGACCGCTCGTGGCCGCACTAGCTATATTTATCTTTATTTGTTTCACACACACACACACACTCACACACACACACACACACACACACACACACACACACACACACACACACACACACACACACACACACACACACACACACAGGCCCTTGCGTGCAAACCCCGGTCAGGCCTGCAGTGTACACATCAGAGACATGATGTTCTTTCAAAGAACTGAGGTTGTTAATTACTAAATGACTTTTACAGGAATATTGTTATTATACTATTCAACAGGTTGATCATAATAATGTGTATTAAACCCACAACCTAGCACTGAGGACAGAGGGACTTTATTTAAATTAGTACTTAATGGAAACGATACATAATGATACATAAGATCCATGTCATACATTCAGCCTAGGAATAGTAGCATTGTGCACTATTAAAAATATACACATCAATTGCTCGAATCCCATTGTTGCAAAGTAAAACTCTAATAAAACTCTAGTCTGACATCAACAGAGAAGACTTAGTGTATGTACTACAAATACAGCATTAGGATTTCGAGTGGACCGTGCACCTTGTGAACCATCAGAGGCTTATGACGCAACATATCTTCCAGTTGCTATTAGACAAGTTATAATTCTCGACCATTTTTCGGAACTGGTTTCTTGGGTCCGTGAGTAAATGCCAAATGAGATGATAGTCCTTAAGTAAGTTCCTGGCGATCCCATGTCACGCTCTTGCCCATCAGCTGGTGAACACTGAGACGGAACTCGATGAGAGCGATGTATTTTTTAAGTGCTCCGAATGTACTTCTAACAAGCGTGCGATTCACTTCGTGAGTAAACCGCAGCTGCAGCTGATTCAAACAGTCGAGCCAACTTTCTACATCACAATATGCGTTTTGTAGTTAGTCGAGTTACCTTTTGTGTGGCGCATGCACGGGTCGTCAGCGTCCAGCTCCCAGCATATAGAGTCCTGTATTGACACAGACGTCAATACATCTCGATGTCATGCAACACACAAAGTCTGTCGCATACAGGTGGGTTAACACATGTACGATACCTTTTGTGTGGCGCATGCACGGGTCGTTAGCGTCCAGCTCCCGGCTTATAGAGAGTCCTGTATTGACAGAGACGTCAATACATCTCGATGTCATGCAACACTCAAAGTCTGTCGCATACAGGTGGGTTAACACACATGTACAATGTGTGCGATGGCGCGCCCGTTTACAATGGGACACGACGATGATCATTGTTAACCAAACTCTTGTTTCTCACGACAGGTGGTAGCGTTGTCTCCTGCACCTGGTCTTCGTGCACAGAGGGTGCTGTAATGTGCTCGTCATAGTCGCGATCGTTGTCACTCGAATCCGTTGTTCTCACGACAGGTGGTAGCGTTGTCTCCTGCATGTTGTCTTCGCGTGCGGCAAGCGTTGTGCTGTGCTCGATATAATGGTTGTCTTCGTACAAAGGGGGTGTTGAATACTCCTTCGCGAGTAGTCTAGGAGGTGGTGTGATGGGACGTATCTCAGAGGCGTTATGTGAGCGTACCACCATTGCCTGAGCAACTGCGACTACTGAGAGTACACCCAGTACAGACAGCGAGATCATTTTTTTCTTGGGTGTTGCACGTGTGGGTACAGCCGCTTTAATGGCAGCGAGAGCAAGTGGGCAAATGTATTTATAGGTCACTAGCAGAAACTAAGGCACGTGGTCAGAGTGCAATCGTAACCACCTAAAGTAGCTCTTGTCATAATTTAATATACATAGAAATCAGAAACGGGCATGTCAGGATAGACATCACGAGTGATAATGCGGCCAGTATCTGTGTGCGCTTGAGAGCACCTTGTTGTTCTACTTTGGTGCCCACGCCGCCGGGTCTGCAAAAGTCATCAACCTTCTTTATATACGCATACGCTAAAGACCGTATATTCTCTATGGATTTGAACACGTCCTTTGTTTCGCGTAACGCTTGAGCTGTCTCGAGCGTGATGTTGTGAGTGTACGCCAGTGTTTCGCGTGCACCGAGGTCCGAAAGGGCGTGCGATGCAACTATTAAACTTGGTTTGGGAGTGTGGCGAAATGCTCGCTCCGCTATAATGGGCGTATGCAATGTTATCACCTGGTACGTTTCGTTAGTCGGGTCGTAACACACCGGTCCGTGACACGGACCGTCACATTGTATGGGGCACAGTAAGGACAACACACCACAGACCGTGACTCCGCACTCGACCGCGGTGGTGTTGTCGATTTGAAAAGGATCACATACGCCTCTCCAGTCGCAATGAGGCACATTGTAGTCGACGCGACCGTCGGTCACCATAGCTTTCGTCAGCCAACACACTCGATTGCCCTTCGAAACATCGGCGATCAACGTGAGCGTAGAGGTCGCTGTCGCTTTACTGTACGCCAGGATATCCGTGTGTGAGTGCACGCTCGACGTCGATTGACAACCGGTCATGTCAGACCTTCCGAACACATGACCATTAGTTGTTGTGCAGCCGAGAGTATCGCGATCATACCGTTGAGATGTGTAGAAAGCACGTACACGCCAGCCTTCCACGCTTCCAAAGTTTCCAGCAGTCTAGAGGGACTTGTCTTAGCGCGCACGGCTGTGCTGAATTTGCGTTGGGTAGACACAACGGCTTCGACCTCGCTTAGGATCTGTGGGCTCATGTACTCGTGGTAGGCCAAGACGTGTATAGTCGAGCGCGGTGACGCCCCGAACACTTGACCCGGTTTTGTTGTGGCGATATGCGTGTCCAGTAACGCGGCAAAGTCCGCGTGTCTAGCGTGTATTGATTTTACAGCTCGCTCATACCCCAACAGTACGGTCCGTAGAAGTTCGTTCACTTGTTTCCATGCACTCGTGGAACACAGGACATCGCAACCTCTGTGATACTCAAGTAAAGCGTCACACACCAGCTGCTTGCACGTTGGAAATACAATCGGTAGTAACTTCTTACTCCACTCTATGTTGAACTCGTATAGTATGTATATGGGCGGTTGCGGCGGTTTGCGCATTTTCTATCTACCCTCCGCTAATATGACTCTGTGGTCTGTCTCCTGAGATGGTGCGGTTGGAACTTGCGAGAGTGCGCTATCGACGGTCGGCGTTTCCATTTCGTCAACTGTGCCATTTTCAGCCGCTGGCAAACGGCCGTGAACGGTCGATGCGAGACACCAACATAACGTTAGACCGCGACCCTCATGCCAGTTTTCTGTAGTACTGGTTGTAGTTTCTGGTGCACACTCGAAACGCCGTTACGATCACAATTACGTTGATTAATAAATCCAGTGTTGTAGCGACTGCAGCCAGCGCCGTCGCGCAACTCGTGTCGGTGTTATCTCTCGATACTTTCATTCGTATCCGAGTGTATGCAGAATCTACGGATCTGGTGAAGTTGCTTGTCACTAGCTTGCGCACGTTTGATATGGCACTTTGCGCGAGACTCACACAACCTGCAGTGGCGACCGTCGCGTCAGTGCAAAGTTTTTCCGATATATCGCTCGCAACATCGTTTGTCATTTGCTGTACACTGCGCACACTGGCCGCGAGGTCGCGGAGAGGGTCTTCGTTACGAGTTGTGTAATATCCGCTGACTTGCCAATTCAATTTTGGTGGCGCTGACCCAAACGAGAACGCTTTTAAGGCGCATGTCGTGGTAACCCTGGTAGCGCCGTGGTTGACGAAGACGATCATCTTTAGCAATAGTTCATCTCGAAGCGCAACGATGGTGAGGGCGACGGGTTGGCCGGTTCCGCCTTCAGGCCACTCGGTTGCCGCTAGATTGTCCAATGCCACACACGCAGACGAACCCTGTACACACTCAATGACCCGTGTGCGATCGTTGATTTCTGCTAGTACGTTTGCTAGTTCTACGTGCTTCCACGGATCGGGCGTGGGCACGCGCTTGTTTTAGAGGCGTTTTCGCGCAGCCTCTACCCTGCACGACCGCTCCTGGCCGCACTAGCTATATTTATCTTTATTTGTTTCACACACACACACACACACACACACACACACACACACACACACACACACACACACACACACACACACAGGCCCTTGCGTGCAAACCCCGGTCAGGCCTGCAGTGTACACATCAGAGACATGATGTTCCTTCACAGAACTGAGGTTGTTCATTACTAAATGACTTTTACAGGAATATTGTTATTATACTATTCAACAGGTTGATCATAATAATGTGTATTAAACCCACAACCTAGCACTGAGGACAGAGGGACTTTATTTAAATTAGTACTTAATGGAAACGATACATAATGATACATAAGAGCCATGCCATACATTCAGCCTAGGAATAGTAGCATTGTGCACTATTAAAAATATACACATCAATTGCTCGAATCCCATTGTTGCAAAGTAAAACTCTAATAAAACTCTAGTCTGACATCAACAGAGAAGACTTAGTGTATGTACTACAAATATAGCATTAGGATTTCGAGTGGACCGTGCACCTTGTGAACCATCAGAGGCTTATGACGCAACATATCTTCCAGTTGCTATTAGACAAGTTATAATTCTCGACCATTTTTCGGAACTGGTTTCTTGGGTCCGTGAGTAAATGCCAAATGAGATGATAGTCCTTAAGTAAGTTCCTGGCGATCCCATGTCACGCTCTTGCCCATCAGCCGGTGAACGCTGAGACGGAACTCGATGAGAGCGATGTATTTTTTAAGTGCTCCGAATGTACTTCTAACAAGCGTGCAATTCACATCGTGAGTAAACCGCAGCTGCAGCTGATTCAAACAGTCGAGCCAACTTTCTACATCACAATATGCGTTTTGTAGTTAGTCGAGTTACCTTTTGTGTGGCGCATGCACGGGTCGTTAGCGTCCAGCTCCCGGATTATAGAGAGTCCTGTATTGACACAGACGTCAATACATCTCGATGTCATGCAACACACAAAGTCTGTCGCACACAGGTGGGTTAACACACATGTACGATGTGTGCGATGGCGCGCCCGTTTACAATGGGACACGACGATGATCATTGTTAACCAAACTCTTGTTTCTCACGACAGGTGGTAGCGTTGTCTCCTGCACCTGGTCTTCGTGCACAGAGGGTGTTGTAATGTGCTCGTCATAGTCGCGATCGTTGTCACTCGAATCCGTTGTTCTCACGACAGGTGGTAGCGTTGTCTCCTGTATGTTGTCTTCGCGTGCGGCAAGCGTTGTGCTGTGCTCGTTATAATGGTTGTCTTCGTACAAAGGGGGTGTTGAATACTCCTTCGTGAGTAGTCTAGGAGGTGGTGTGATGGGACGTATCTCAGAGGCGTTATGTGAGCGTACCACCATGGCCTGAGCAACTGCGACTACTGAGAGTACACCCAGTACAGACAGCGAGATCATTTTTTTTCTTGGGTGTTGTACGTGTGGGTACAGCCGCTTTAATGGCAGTGAGAGCAAGTGGTCAAATGTATTTATAGGTCACTAGCAGAAACTAAGGCACGTGGTCAGAGTGTAATCGTAACCACCGTAGCTCTTGTCATAATTTGATATACATAGAAATCAGAAACGGGCATGTCAGGATAGACATCGCGAGTGATAATGCGGCCAGTATCTGTGTGCGCTTGAGAGCATCTTGTTGTTCTACTGTGGTGCCCACGCCGCCGGGTCTGTAAATGTCATCGACCTTCTTTATATACGCATACTTTAAAGACCGTATATTCTCTATGGATTTGAACACGTCCTTTGTTTCGCGTAACGCTTGAGCTGTCTCGAGCGTGATGTTGTGAGTGTACGCCAGTGTTTCGCGTGCACCGAGGTCCGAGAAGGGCGTGCGCTCCAAATATTAACCTTGGTTTGGGAGTGTGGCGAAACGCTCGCTCCGCTGTAATGGGCAGATGCAATGTTATCACCTGGTACGTTTCGTTAGTCGGGTCGTAACACACCGGTCCGTGACACGGACCGTCACATTGTATGGGTCACAGTAAGGAAAACACGCCGCCGACCGTGACTTCGCACTCGACCGCTGTGGTGTTGTCGATTTGCAAAGGATCACATATGCCTCTCGGGTCGCAATGAGGCACATTGCAACAATGGGTCTGACTGAGCGCCTCCAGGAGAAAGGCCCAAGCAAGAAGCGCCCCGAGGAGCGTCTTGCCACATGTGAACACTGGGTCTGACTGAGCGACTCCAGGAGAGAGGCCCAAGCAAGACGCGCCCCGAGGAGCATCTTGCCACATGTCAACACTGGGTGTGACTGAGAACCTCCAGGAGAGAGGCCCAAGCAAGACGCGCCCCGAGGAGCGTCTTGCCACATGTCAACACTGGGTCTGACTGAGGGCCTCCAGGAGAGAAGCCCAAGCAAGACGCGCCCCGAGGAGCGTCTTGCCACATGTCAACTCTGGGTCTGACTGAGCACCTCCAGGAGAGAGGCCCAAGCAAGATGCGCCCCTAGGAGCGTCTTGTCACATGTCAACACTGGGTCTGACTGAGCGCCTCCGGGAGAGAGGCCCTATCAAGAAACGCCCGAGGAGCGTCTTGACACATGTCAACACTGGGTCTGACTGAGTGCCTCCATGAGAGAAGCCCCAGCAAGACGCGCCCGGAGGAGCGTCTTGTCACATGTCACTACTCGGTCTGACTGAGCGCCTCCAGGAGAGAGGCCCAAGCAAGACGTGTCCCGAGGAGCGTCTTGCCACATGTCACCACTGGGTCTGACTGAGCGCCTCCAGGAGAGAGGCCCAAGCAAGAAGCGCCCCGAGGAGCGTCTTGCCACGTGTCAACACTGGGTCTGATTGAGGGCCTTCTGGAGAGAGGCCCAAGCAAAACGCTCCCCGAGGAGCGTCTTGCCACATGTCAACACTGGGTCTGACAGAGGGCATCCAGGAGAGAGGCCCAAGCAATACGCGCCCCGAGGAGCGTCTTGCCACATGTCACCACTGGGTCTGACTGAGCGCCTCCAGGAGAGAGGCCCAAGCAAGAAGCGCCCCGAGGAGCGTCTTGCCACGTGTCAACACTGGGTCTGATTGAGGGCCTTCTGGAGAGAGGCCCAAGCAAGACGCGCCCCGAGGAGCGTCTTGCCACATGTCAACAATGGGTCTGACTGAGGGCCTCCAGGAGAGAGGCCCAAGCAAGACACGCCCCGAGGAGCTTCTTGCCACATGTCAGCACTCAGTCTGACTGAGCGCCTCCAGGAGAGAGGCCAAAGCAAGACGCGCCCCGAGGAGCGTCTTGACACATGTCAACACTGGGTCTGACAGAGGGCCTCCATGAGAGAGGCCCAAGCAAGACGCACCCCGAGGAGTGTCTTGCCACATGTCAACACTGGGTCTGACTGAGCGCCTCCAGGAGAGAGGCCCAAGCAAGAAGCGCCCCGAGGAGCGTCTTGCCACATGTCAACACTGGGTCTGACTTAGCGCCTCCAGGAGAGAGGCCCAAGCAAGATGCGCCCCGAGGAGCGTCTTGCCACGTGTCACCACTGGGTCTGAATGAGCTCCTCCAGGAGAGAGGCCCAAGCAAGAAGCGCCCCGAGGAGCGTCTTGCCACGTGTCAACACTGGGTCTGATTGAGGGCCTTCTGGAGAGAGGCCCAAGCAAAACGCGCCCCGAGGAGCGTCTTGCCACATGTCAACACTGGGTCTGACAGAGGGCATCCAGGAGAGAGGCCCAAGCAATACGCGCCCCGAGGAGCGTCTTGCCACATGTCAGCAATGGGTCTGACTGAGCGCCTCCAGGAGAGAGGCCCAAGCAAGAAGCGCCCCGAGGAGCGTCTTGCCACGTGTCAACACTGGGTCTGATTGAGGGCCTTCTGGAGAGAGGCCCAAGCAAGACGCGCCCCGAGGAGCGTCTTGCCACATGTCAACAATGGGTCTGACTGAGGGCCTCCAGGAGAGAAGCCCAAGCAAGACACGCCCCGAGGAGCTTCTTGCCACATGTCAGCACTCGGTCTGACTGAGCGCCTCTAGGAGAGAGGCCAAAGCAAGACGCGCCCCGAGGAGCGTCTTGACACATGTCAACACTGGGTCTGACAGAGGGCCTCCATGAGAGAGGCCCAAGCAAGACGCGCCCCGAGGAGTGTCTTGCCACATGTCAACACTGGGTCTGACTGAGCGCCTCCAGGAGAGAGGCCCAAGCAAGAAGCGCCCCGAGGAGCGTCTTGCCACGTGTCAACACTGGGTCTGACTTAGCGCCTCCAGGAGAGAGGCCCAAGCAAGATGCGGCCCGAGGAGCGTCTTGCCACGTGTCACCACTGGGTCTGAATGAGCTCCTCCAGGAGACAGGCCCAAGCAAGACGCTCCCCGAGGAGCGTCTTGCCATGTGTCACCACTGGGTCTGATTGAGCACCTCCAGGAGAGAGGCCCCAGCAAGACGCACCCTGAGGAGCATCTTGCCATATGTCAGCACTCGGTCTGACTGAGCGCATCCAGGAGAGAGGCCCGAGGAGCGTCTTGCCACATGTCACCTCTGGGTCTGACTGAGCGCCTCCAGGAGAGAGGCCCAAGCAAGAAACGCCCGAGGAGCGTCTTGACACATGTCAACACTGGGTCTGGCTGAGCGCCTCCAGGAGAGAGGCCCAAGCAAGACGCGCCCCGAGGAGCGTCTTGCCACATGTCAACACTGGGTCTGACTGAGTGCCTCCATGAGAGAAGCCCCAGCAAGACGCGCCCCGAGGAGCGTCTTGTCACATGTCACTACTCGGTCTGACTGAGCGCCTCCAGGAGAGAGGCCCAAGCAAGACGTGCCCCGAGGAGCGTCTTGTCACATGTAAACACTGGGTCTGACTGAGGGCCTCCATGTGAGAAGCCCAAGCAAGACGCGCCCCGAGGAGAGTCTTGCCACATGTCAACACTGGGTCTGACAGAGGGCATCCAGGAGAGAGGCCCAAGCAATACGCGCCCCGAGGAGCGTCTTGCCACATGTCAACAATGGGTCTGACTGAGGGCCTCCAGGAGAGAAGCCCAAGGAAGACGCGCCCCGAGGAGCTTCTTGCCACATGTCAGCACTCGGTCTGACTGGCGCCTCCAGGAGAGAGGCCAAAGCAAGAAGTGCCCCGAGGAGCGTCTTGACACATGTCAACACTGGGTCTGACAGAGGGCCTCCATGAGAGAGGCCCAAGCAAGATGCGCCCCGAGGAGTGTCTTGCCACATGTCAACACTGGGTCTGACTGAGCGCCTCCAGGAGAGAGGCCCAAGCAAGACGCGCCCCGAGGAGCGTCTTGTCACATGTCAACACTGGGTCTGACTGAGCGCCTCCAGGAGAGAAGCCCCAGCAAGACGTGCCCCGAGGAGCGTCTTGCCACATGTCAGCACTCGGTATGACTGAGCGCCTCCAGGAGAGAGGCCCAAGCAAGATGCGCCCCGAGGAGCATCTTGCCACATGTCAACACTGGGTTTGACAGAGGGCCTCCAGGAGAGAGGCCCAAGCAAGACGCGCCCCGAGGAGTGTCTTGCCACATGTCACCTCTGGGTCTGACTGAGCGCCTCCAGGAGAGAGGCCCAAGAAAGACGCGCCCTGAGGAGCGTCTTGTCACATGTCAACACTGGGTCTGACTGAGCGCCTCCAGGAGAGAAGCCCCAGCAAGACGTGCCCCGAGGAGCGTCTTGCCACATGTCAGCACTCGGTCTGACTGAGCGCCTCCAGGAGAGAGGCCCAAGCAAGATGCGCCCGGAGGAGCGTCTTGCCACATGTCAACAATGGGTCTGAGTGAGGGCCTCCAGGAGAGAAGCCCAAGCAAGGAGCGTCTTGCCACATGTCAGCACTCACTCTGACTGAGCGCCTCCAGGAGAGAGGGCCAAGCAAGACGCGCCCCGAGGAGCGTCTTGCCACATGTCAACGAAGGGTCTGACTGAGGGCCTCCAGGAGAGAAGCCCAAGCAAGAAGCGCCCTGAGGCGCGTCTTGCCACATGTCAGCACTAGGTCTGACTGAGCGCCTCCAGGAGAGAGGCCCAAGCAAGACGCGCCCCGAGGAGCGTCTTGCCACATGTCAACACTGGGTCTGACTGAGCCCCTCCAGGAGAGAAGCCCAAGCTATAAACGCCCGAGGAGCGTCTTGACACATGTCAACACTGGGTCTGACTGATCGCCTCCCCAGGAGAGAGGCCCAAGCAAGACGCGCCCCGAGGAGCGTCTTGCCACATGTCAACACTGGGTCTGACTGAACGCCTCCAGGTGAGAGGCCCAAGCAAGACGCGCCCGGAGGAGCGTCTTGCCACATGTCAACACTGGGTCTGACTGAGCGCCTCCAGGAGAGAGGCCCAAGCAAGACGCGCCCCGAGGAGCTTCTTGCCACATGACAACAATGGGTCTAACTGAGAGCCTCCAGGAGAGAGGCCCAAGAAAGACGCGCCCCGAGGAGCGTCTTGTCACATGTCAACAGTGGGTCTGACTGAGCGCCTCCAGGAGAGAAGCCCCAGCAAGACATGCCCCGAGGAGCGTCTTGCCACATGTCAGCACTCGGTCTGACTGAGCGCCTCCAGGAGAGAGGCCCAAGCAAGATGCGCCCGGAGGAGCGTCTTGCAACATGTCAACAATGGGTCTGAGTGAGGGCCTCCAGGAGAGAAGCCCAAGCAAGGAGCGTCTTGCCACATGTCAGCACTCAGTCTGACTGAGCGCCTCCAGGAGAGAGGGCCAAGCAAGACGCGCCCCGAGGAGCGTCTTGCCACATGTCAACGAAGGGTCTGACTGAGGGCCTCCAGGAGAGAAGCCCAAGCAAGACGCGCCCCGAGGAGCGTCTTGTCACATGTCAACACTGGGTCTGACTGAGCCCCTCCAGGAGAGAAGCCCAAGCTATAAACGCCCGAGGAGCGTCTTGACACATGTCAACACTGGGTCTGACTGATCGCCTCCCCAGGAGAGAGGCCCAAGCAAGACGCGCCCCGAGGAGCGTCTTGCCACATGTCAACACTGGGTCTGACTGAACGCCTCCAGGTGAGAGGCCCAAGCAAGACGCGCCCGGAGGAGCGTCTTGCCACATGTCAACACTGGGTCTGACTGAGCGCCTCCAGGAGAGAGGCCCAAGCAAGACGTGCCCCGAGGAGCTTCTTGCCACATGACAACAATGGGTCTAACTGAGAGCCTCCAGGAGAGAAGCCCAAGCAAGATGCGCCCCGAGGAGCGTCTTGCCACATGTCAGCACTCGGTCTGACTGAGCGCCTCCAGGAGAGAGGCCCAAGCAAGACGCGCCCCGAGGAGCGTCTTGCCACATGTCAGCACTCGGTCTGACTGAGCGCCTCCAGGAGAGAGGCCCAAGCAAGACGCACCCCGAGGAGCGTCTTGCCACATGACAACAATGGGTCTGACTGAGAGCCTCCAGGAGAAAAGCCCAAGCAAGATGCGCCCCGAGGAGCGTCTTGCCACATGTCAGCACTCGGTCTGACTAAGCGCCTCCAGGAGAGAGGCCCAAGCAAGACGTGCCCCGAGGAGCGTCTTGCCACATGTGACCACTGGGTCTGACTGAGCGCCTCCAGGAGAGAGGCCCAAGCAAGAAATGCCCGAGGAGCGTCTTGCCACATGTCAGCACTCGGTCTGACTGAGCGCCTCCAGGAGAGAGGCCCGAGGAGCGTCTTGCCACATGTCACCTCTGGGTCTGACTGAGCGCCTCCAGGAGAGAGGCCCAAGCAAGAAACGCCCGAGGAGCGTCTTGACACATGTCAACACTGGGTCTGGCTGAGCGCCTCCAGGAGAGAGGCCCAAGCAAGACGCGCCCCGAGGAGCGTCTTGCCACATGTCAACACTGGGTCTGACTGAGTGCCTCCATGAGAGAAGCCCCAGCAAGACGCGCCCCGAGGAGCGTCTTGTCACATGTCACTACTCGGTCTGACTGAGCGCCTCCAGGAGAGAGGCCCAAGCAAGACGTGCCCCGAGGAGCGTCTTGTCACATGTAAACACTGGGTCTGACTGAGGGCCTCCATGTGAGAAGCCCAAGCAAGACGCGCCCCGAGGAGAGTCTTGCCACATGTCAACACTGGGTCTGACAGAGGGCATCCAGGAGAGAGGCCCAAGCAATACGCGCCCCGAGGAGCGTCTTGCCACATGTCAACAATGGGTCTGACTGAGGGCCTCCAGGAGAGAAGCCCAAGGAAGACGCGCCCCGAGGAGCTTCTTGCCACATGTCAGCACTCGGTCTGACTGGCGCCTCCAGGAGAGAGGCCAAAGCAAGAAGTGCCCCGAGGAGCGTCTTGACACATGTCAACACTGGGTCTGACAGAGGGCCTCCATGAGAGAGGCCCAAGCAAGATGCGCCCCGAGGAGTGTCTTGCAACATGTCAACACTGGGTCTGACTGAGCGCCTCCAGGAGAGAGGCCCAAGCAAGACGCGCCCCGAGGAGCGTCTTGTCACATGTCAACACTGGGTCTGACTGAGCGCCTCCAGGAGAGAAGCCCCAGCAAGACGTGCCCCGAGGAGCGTCTTGCCACATGTCAGCACTCGGTATGACTGAGCGCCTCCAGGAGAGAGGCCCAAGCAAGATGCGCCCCGAGGAGCATCTTGCCACATGTCAACACTGGGTTTGACAGAGGGCCTCCAGGAGAGAGGCCCAAGCAAGACGCGCCCCGAGGAGTGTCTTGCCACATGTCACCTCTGGGTCTGACTGAGCGCCTCCAGGAGAGAGGCCCAAGAAAGACGCGCCCCGAGGAGCGTCTTGTCACATGTCAACACTGGGTCTGACTGAGCGCCTCCAGGAGAGAAGCCCCAGCAAGACGTGCCCCGAGGAGCGTCTTGCCACATGTCAGCACTCGGTCTGACTGAGCGCCTCCAGGAGAGAGGCCCAAGCAAGATGCGCCCGGAGGAGCGTCTTGCCACATGTCAACAATGGGTCTGAGTGAGGGCCTCCAGGAGAGAAGCCCAAGCAAGGAGCGTCTTGCCACATGTCAGCACTCACTCTGACTGAGCGCCTCCAGGAGAGAGGGCCAAGCAAGACGCGCCCCGAGGAGCGTCTTGCCACATGTCAACGAAGGGTCTGACTGAGGGCCTCCAGGAGAGAAGCCCAAGCAAGAAGCGCCCCGAGGCGCGTCTTGCCACATGTCAGCACTAGGTCTGACTGAGCGCCTCCAGGAGAGAGGCCCAAGCAAGACGCGCCCCGAGGAGCGTCTTGCCACATGTCAACACTGGGTCTGACTGAGCCCCTCCAGGAGAGAAGCCCAAGCTATAAACGCCCGAGGAGCGTCTTGACACATGTCAACACTGGGTCTGACTGATCGCCTCCCCAGGAGAGAGGCCCAAGCAAGACGCGCCCCGAGGAGCGTCTTGCCACATGTCAACACTGGGTCTGACTGAACGCCTCCAGGTGAGAGGCCCAAGCAAGACGCGCCCGGAGGAGCGTCTTGCCACATGTCAACACTGGGTCTGACTGAGCGCCTCCAGGAGAGAGGCCCAAGCAAGACGCGCCCCGAGGAGCTTCTTGCCACATGACAACAATGGGTCTAACTGAGAGCCTCCAGGAGAGAGGCCCAAGAAAGACGCGCCCCGAGGAGCGTCTTGTCACATGTCAACAGTGGGTCTGACTGAGCGCCTCCAGGAGAGAAGCCCCAGCAAGACATGCCCCGAGGAGCGTCTTGCCACATGTCAGCACTCGGTCTGACTGAGCGCCTCCAGGAGAGAGGCCCAAGCAAGATGCGCCCGGAGGAGCGTCTTGCAACATGTCAACAATGGGTCTGAGTGAGGGCCTCCAGGAGAGAAGCCCAAGCAAGGAGCGTCTTGCCACATGTCAGCACTCAGTCTGACTGAGCGCCTCCAGGAGAGAGGGCCAAGCAAGACGCGCCCCGAGGAGCGTCTTGCCACATGTCAACGAAGGGTCTGACTGAGGGCCTCCAGGAGAGAAGCCCAAGCAAGAAGCGCCCCGAGGCGCGTCTTGCCACATGTCAGCACTAGGTCTGACTGAGCGCCTCCAGGAGAGAGGCCCAAGCAAGACGCGCCCCGAGGAGCGTCTTGCCACATGTCAACACTGGGTCTGACTGAGCCCCTCCAGGAGAGAAGCCCAAGCTATAAACGCCCGAGGAGCGTCTTGACACATGTCAACACTGGGTCTGACTGATCGCCTCCCCAGGAGAGAGGCCCAAGCAAGACGCGCCCCGAGGAGCGTCTTGCCACATGTCAACACTGGGTCTGACTGAACGCCTCCAGGTGAGAGGCCCAAGCAAGACGCGCCCGGAGGAGCGTCTTGCCACATGTCAACACTGGGTCTGACTGAGCGCCTCCAGGAGAGAGGCCCAAGCAAGACGCGCCCCGAGGAGCTTCTTGCCACATGACAACAATGGGTCTAACTGAGAGCCTCCAGGAGAGAAGCCCAAGCAAGATGCGCCCCGAGGAGCGTCTTGCCACATGTCAGCACTCGGTCTGACTGAGCGCCTCCAGGAGAGAGGCCCAAGCAAGACGCGCCCCGAGGAGCGTCTTGCCACATGTCAGCACTCGGTCTGACTGAGCGCCTCCAGGAGAGAGGCCCAAGCAAGACGCACCCCGAGGAGCGTCTTGCCACATGACAACAATGGGTCTGACTGAGAGCCTCCAGGAGAAAAGCCCAAGCAAGATGCGCCCCGAGGAGCGTCTTGCCACATGTCAGCACTCGGTCTGACTAAGCGCCTCCAGGAGAGAGGCCCAAGCAAGACGTGCCCCGAGGAGCGTCTTGCCACATGTGACCACTGGGTCTGACTGAGCGCCTCCAGGAGAGAGGCCCAAGCAAGAAATGCCCGAGGAGCGTCTTGCCACATGTCAGCACTCGGTCTGACTGAGCGCCTCCAGGAGAGAGGCCCCAGCAAGACGTGCCCCGAGGAGCGTCTTGCCACATGTCAGCACTCGGTCTGACTGAGCGCCTCCAGGAGAGAGGCCCAAGCAAGATGCGCCCGGAGGAGCATCTTGCCACATGTCAACAATGGGTCTGAGTGAGGGCCTCCAGGAGAGAAGCCCAAGCAAGATGCGCCCCGAGGAGCGTCTTGCCACATGTCAGCACTCAGTCTGACTGAGCGCCTCCAGGAGAGAGGGCCAAGCAAGACGCGCCCCGAGGAGCGTCTTGCCACATGTCAACGAAGGGTCTGACTGAGGGCCTCCAGGAGAGAAGCCCAAGCAAGAAGCGCCCGGAGGAGCGTTTTGCCACATGTCAACACTGGGTCTGACAGAGGGCCTCAAGGAGAGAGGCCCAAGCAAGACGTGCCCCGAGGAGCGTCTAGCCACATGTCAACAATGGGTCTGACTGAGCGCCTCCAGGAGAGAGGCCCAAGCAAGACGTGCCCCGAGGAGCGTCTTGCCACATGTCACCTCTGGGTCTGACTGAGCACCTCCAGGAGAGAGGCCCAAGCAAGACGCGCCCGGAGGAGCGTCTTGCCACATGTCAACACTGGGTCTGACTGAGCGCCTCCAGGAGAGAGGCCCAAGCAAGACGCGCCCCGAGGAGCTTCTTGCCACATGACAACAATGGGTCTAACTGAGAGCCTCCAGGAGAGAAGCCCAAGCAAGATGCGCCCCGAGGAGCGTCTTGCCACATGTCAGCACTCGGTCTGACTGAGCGCCTCCAGGAGAGAGGCCCAAGCAAGACGCGCCCCGAGGAGCGTCTTGCCACATGTCAGCACTCGGTCTGACTGAGCGCCTCCAGGAGAGAGGCCCAAGCAAGACGCACCCCGAGGAGCGTCTTGCCACATGACAACAATGGGTCTGACTGAGAGCCTCCAGGAGAAAAGCCCAAGCAAGATGCGCCCCGAGGAGCGTCTTGCCACATGTCAGCACTCGGTCTGACTAAGCGCCTCCAGGAGAGAGGCCCAAGCAAGACGTGCCCCGAGGAGCGTCTTGCCACATGTGACCACTGGGTCTGACTGAGCTTCTCCAGGAGAGAGGCCCAAGCAAGAAATGCCCGAGGAGCGTCTTGCCACATGTCAGCACTCGGTCTGACTGAGCGCCTCCAGGAGAGAGGCCCCAGCAAGACGTGCCCCGAGGAGCGTCTTGCCACATGTCAGCACTCGGTCTGACTGAGCGCCTCCAGGAGAGAGGCCCAAGCAAGATGCGCCCGGAGGAGCATCTTGCCACATGTCAACAATGGGTCTGAGTGAGGGCCTCCAGGAGAGAAGCCCAAGCAAGATGCGCCCCGAGGAGCGTCTTGCCACATGTCAGCACTCAGTCTGACTGAGCGCCTCCAGGAGAGAGGGCCAAGCAAGACGCGCCCCGAGGAGCGTCTTGCCACATGTCAACGAAGGGTCTGACTGAGGGCCTCCAGGAGAGAAGCCCAAGCAAGAAGCGCCCGGAGGAGCGTTTTGCCACATGTCAACACTGGGTCTGACAGAGGGCCTCAAGGAGAGAGGCCCAAGCAAGACGTGCCCCGAGGAGCGTCTAGCCACATGTCAACAATGGGTCTGACTGAGCGCCTCCAGGAGAGAGGCCCAAGCAAGACGTGCCCCGAGGAGCGTCTTGCCACATGTCACCTCTGGGTCTGACTGAGCACCTCCAGGAGAGAGGCCCAAGCAAGACGCGCCCCGAGGAGCGTCTTGTCACATGTCAACACTGGGTCTGACTGAGCGCCTCCGGGAGAGAGGCCCAAGCAAGAAACGCCCGAGGAGCGTCTTGACACATGTCAACACTGGGTCTGACTGATCGCCTCCCCAGGAGAGAGGCCAAAGCAAGACGCGCCCTGAGGAGCGTCTTGCCACATGTCAACACTGGGTCTGACTGAGTGCCTCCATGAGAGAAGCCCCAGCAAGACGCGCCCCGGGGAGCGTCTTGCCACATGTCAACACTGGGTCTGACTGAGCGCCTCCAGGAGAGAGGCCCAAGCAAGACGCGCCCGGAGGAGCGTTTTGCCACATGTCAACACTGGGTCTGACAGAGGGCCTCAAGGAGAGAGGCCCAAGCAAGATGCGCCCCGAGGAGCATCTTGCCACATGTCAACAATGGGTCTGACTGAGCGCCTCCAGGAGAGAGGCCCAAGCAAAAAGCGCCCCGAGGAGCGTCTTGCCATGTGTCAACACTGGGTCTGATTGAGGGCCTTCTGGAGAGAGGCCCAAGCAAGACGCGCCCCGAGGAGCGTCTTGCCACATGTCAACAATGGGTCTGACTGAGGGCCTCCAGGAGAGAAGCCCAAGCAAGACACGCCCTGAGGAGCTTCTTGCCACATGTCAGCACTCGGTCTGACTGAGCGCCTCCAGGAGAGAGGCCAAAGCAAGATGCGCCCCGAGGAGCGTCTTGACACATGTCAACACTGGGTCCGACAGAGGGCCTCCATGAGAGAGGCCCAAGCAAGACGCGCCCCGAGGAGTGTCTTGCCACATGTCAACACTGGGTCTGACTGAGCGCCTCCAGGAGAGAGGCCCAAGCAAGACGCGCCCCGAGGAGCGTCTTGCCACGTGTAAACACTGGGTCTGACTTAGCGCCTCCAGGAGAGAGGCCCAAGCAAGATGCGCCCTGAGGAGCGTTTTGCCACATGTCAACACTGGGTCTGACAGAGGGCCTCAAGGAGAGAGGCCCAAGCAAGACGTGCCCCGAGGAGCGTCTTGCCACATGTCAACAATGGGTCTGACTGAGCGCCTCCAGGAGAGAGGCCCAAGCAAGAAGCGCCCCGAGGAGCGTCTTGCCACATGTGAACACTGGGTCTGACTGAGCACCTCCAGGAGAGAGGCCCAAGCAAGACGCGCCCCGAGGAGCATCTTGCCACATGTCAACACTGGGTGTGACTGAGAACCTCCAGGAGAGAGGCCCAAGCAAGACGCGCCCCGAGGAGCGTCTTGCCACATGTCAACACTGGGTCTGACTGAGCGCCTCCAGGAGAGAGGCCCAAGCAAGACGTGCCCCGAGGAGCGTCTTGCCACATGTCAACACTGGGTCTGACAGAGGGCATCCAGGAGAGAGGCCCAAGCAATACGCGCCCCGAGGAGCGTCTTGCCACATGTCACCACTGGGTCTGACTGAGCGCCTCCAGGAGAGAGGCCCAAGCAAGAAGCGCCCCGAGGAGCGTCTTGCCATGTGTCAACACTGGGTCTGACAGAGGGCCTCCATGAGAGAGGCCCAAGCAAGACGCGCCCCGAGGAGTGTCTTGCCACATGTCAACACTGGGTCTGACTGAGCGCATCCAGGAGAGAGGCCATAGCAAGACGCGCCCCGAGGAGCGTCTTGCCACGTGTCAACACTGGGTCTGACTTAGCGCCTCCAGGAGAGAGGCCCAAGCAAGATGCGCCCCGAGGAGCGTCTTGCCACGTGTCACCACTGGGTCTGACTGAGCTCCTCCAGGAGACAGGCCCAAGCAAGACGCGCCCCGAGGAGCGTCTTGCCACGTGTCACCACTGGGTCTGATTGAGCACCTCCAGGAGAGAGGCCCCAGCAAGACGCGCCCTGAGGAGCATCTTACCTCATGTCAGCACTCGGTCTGACTGAGCGCCTCCAGGAGAGAGGCCCAAGCAAGACGCGCCCGGAGGAGCGTCTTGCCACATGTCAGCACTCGGTCTGACTGAGCGCCTCCAGGAGAGAGGCCCGAGGAGCGTCTTGCCACATGTCACCTCTGGGTCTGACTGAGCGCCTCCAGGAGAGAGGCCCAAGCAAGAAACGCCCGAGGAGCGTCTTGACACATGTCAACACTGGGTCTGGCTGAGCGCCTCCAGGAGAGAGGTCTAAGCAACACGCGCCCCGAGGAGCGTCTTGCCACATGTCAACACTGGGTCTGACTGAGTGCCTCCATGAGAGAAGCCCCAGCAAGATGCGCCCCGAGGAGCGTCTTGTCACATGTCACTACTCGGTCTGACTGAGCGCCTCCAGGAGAGAGGCCCAAGCAAGACGTGCCCCGAGGAGCGTCTTGTCACATGTCAACAATGGGTCTGACTGAGGGCCTCCATGTGAGAAGCCCAATTAAGACGCGCCCCGAGGAGAGTCTTGCCACATGTCAACACTGGGTCTGACTGAGCGCCTCCAGGAGAGAGGCCCAAGCAAGACGCGCCCCGAGGAGCGTCTTGCCACATGTCAACACTGGGTCTGACTGAGTGCCTCCATGAGAGAAGCCCCAGCAAGACGCGCCCCGAGGAGCGTCTTGTCACATGTCACTACTCGGTCTGACTGAGCGCCTCCAGGAGAGAGGCCCAAGCAAGACGTGCCCCGAGGAGCGTCTTGTCACATGTAAACACTGGGTCTGACTGAGGGCCTCCATGTGAGAAGCCCAAGCAAGACGCGCCCCGAGGAGAGTCTTGCCACATGTCAACACTGGGTCTGACAGAGGGCATCCAGGAGAGAGGCCCAAGCAATACGCGCCCCGAGGAGCGTCTTGCCACATGTCAACAATGGGTCTGACTGAGGGCCTCCAGGAGAGAAGCCCAAGGAAGACGCGCCCGGAGGAGCGTTTTGCCACATGTCAACACTGGGTCTGACAGAGGGCCTCAAGGAGAGAGGCCCAAGCAAGATGCGCCCCGAGGAGAGTCTTGCCACATGTCAACACTGGGTCTGACTGAGCGCCTCCAGGAGAGAGGCCCAAGCAAGACGCGCCCCGAGGAGCGTCTTGCCACATGTCAACACTGGGTCTGACTGAGTGCCTCCATGAGAGAAGCCCCAGCAAGACGCGCCCCGAGGAGCGTCTTGTCACATGTCACTACTCGGTCTGACTGAGCGCCTCCAGGAGAGAGGCCCAAGCAAGACGTGCCCCGAGGAGCGTCTTGTCACATGTAAACACTGGGTCTGACTGAGGGCCTCCATGTGAGAAGCCCAAGCAAGACGCGCCCCGAGGAGAGTCTTGCCACATGTCAACACTGGGTCTGACAGAGGGCATCCAGGAGAGAGGCCCAAGCAATACGCGCCCCGAGGAGCGTCTTGCCACATGTCAACAATGGGTCTGACTGAGGGCCTCCAGGAGAGAAGCCCAAGGAAGACGCGCCCCGAGGAGCTTCTTGCCACATGTCAGCACTCGGTCTGACTGGCGCCTCCAGGAGAGAGGCCAAAGCAAGAAGTGCCCCGAGGAGCGTCTTGACACATGTCAACACTGGGTCTGACAGAGGGCCTCCATGAGAGAGGCCCAAGCAAGATGCGCCCCGAGGAGTGTCTTGCCACATGTCAACACTGGGTCTGACTGAGCGCCTCCAGGAGAGAGGCCCAAGCAAGACGCGCCCCGAGGAGCGTCTTGTCACATGTCAACACTGGGTCTGACTGAGCGCCTCCAGGAGAGAAGCCCCAGCAAGACGTGCCCCGAGGAGCGTCTTGCCACATGTCAGCACTCGGTATGACTGAGCGCCTCCAGGAGAGAGGCCCAAGCAAGATGCGCCCCGAGGAGCATCTTGCCACATGTCAACACTGGGTTTGACAGAGGGCCTCCAGGAGAGAGGCCCAAGCAAGATGCGCCCCGAGGAGTGTCTTGCCACATGTCACCTCTGGGTCTGACTGAGCGCCTCCAGGAGAGAGGCCCAAGAAAGACGCGCCCCGAGGAGCGTCTTGTCACATGTCAACACTGGGTCTGACTGAGCGCCTCCAGGAGAGAAGCCCCAGCAAGACGTGCCCCGAGGAGCGTCTTGCCACATGTCAGCACTCGGTCTGACTGAGCGCCTCCAGGAGAGAGGCCCTAGCAAGATGCGCCCGGAGGAGCGTCTTGCCACATGTCAACAATGGGTCTGAGTGAGGGCCTCCAGGAGAGAAGCCCAAGCAAGATGCGCCCCGAGGAGCGTCTTGCCACATGTCAGCACTCAGTCTGACTGAGCGCCTCCAGGAGAGAGGGCCAAGCAAGACGCGCCCCGAGGAGCGTCTTGCCACATGTCAACGAAGGGTCTGACTGAGGGCCTCCAGGAGAGAAGCCCAAGCAAGAAGCGCCCCGAGGCGCGTCTTGCCACATGTCAGCACTAGGTCTGACTGAGCGCCTCCAGGAGAGAGGCCCAAGCAAGACGCGCCCCGAGGAGCGTCTTGCCACATGTCAACACTGGGTCTGACTGAGCGCCTCCAGGAGAGAAGCCCAAGCTATAAACGCCCGAGGAGCGTCTTGACACATGTCAACACTGGGTCTGACTGATCGCCTCCCCAGGAGAGAGGCCCAAGCAAGACGCGCCCCGAGGAGCGTCTTGCCACATGTCAACACTGGGTCTGACTGAACGCCTCCAGGTGAGAGGCCCAAGCAAGACGCGCCCGGAGGAGCGTCTTGCCACATGTCAACACTGGGTCTGACTGAGCGCCTCCAGGAGAGAGGCCCAAGCAAGACGCGCCCCGAGGAGCTTCTTGCCACATGACAACAATGGGTCTAACTGAGAGCCTCCAGGAGAGAAGCCCAAGCAAGATGCGCCCCGAGGAGCATCTTGCCACATGTCAGCACTCGGTCTGACTGAGCGCCTCCAGGAGAGAGGCCCAAGCAAGACGCGCCCTGAGAAGCGTCTTGCCACATGTCAGCACTCGGTCTGACTGAGCGCCTCCAGGAGAGAGGCCCAAGCAAGACGCGCCCCGAGGAGCGTCTTGCCACATGACAACAATGGGTCTGACTGAGAGCCTCCAGGAGAAAAGCCCAAGCAAGATGCGCCCCGAGGAGCGTCTTGCCACATGTCAGCACTCGGTCTGACTAAGCGCCTCCAGGAGAGAGGCCCAAGCAAGACGTGCCCCGAGGAGCGTCTTGCCACATGTGACCACTGGGTCTGACTGAGCGCCTCCAGGAGAGAGGCCCAAGCCAGAAACGCCCGAGGAGCGTCTTGCCACATGTCAGCACTCGGTCTGACTGAGCGCCTCCAGGAGAGAGGCCCCAGCAAGACGTGCCCCGAGGAGCGTCTTGCCACATGTCAGCACTCGGTCTGACTGAGCGCCTCCAGGAGAGAGGCCCAAGCAAGATGCGCCCGGAGGAGCGTCTTGCCACATGTCAACAATGGGTCTGAGTGAGGGCTTCCAGGAGAGAAGCCCAAGCAAGATGCGCCCCGAGGAGCGTCTTGCCACATGTCAGCACTCAGTCTGACTGAGCGCCTCCAGGAGAGAGGGCCAAGCAAGACGCGCCCCGAGGAGCGTCTTGCCACATGTCAACGAAGGGTCTGACTGAGGGCCTCCAGGAGAGAAGCCCAAGCAAGAAGCGCCCGGAGGAGCGTTTTGCCACATGTCAACACTGGGTCTGACAGAGGGCCTCAAGGAGAGAGGCCCAAGCAAGACGTGCCCCGAGGAGCGTCTAGCCACATGTCAACAATGGGTCTGACTGAGCGCCTCCAGGAGAGAGGCCCAAGCAAGACGTGCCCCGAGGAGCGTCTTGCCACATGTCACCTCTGGGTCTGAATGAGCACCTCCAGGAGAGAGGCCCAAGCAAGACGCGCCCCGAGGAGCGTCTTGTCACATGTCAACACTGGGTCTGACTGAGCGCCTCCGGGAGAGAGGCCCAAGCAAGAAACGCCCGAGGAGCGTCTTGACACATGTCAACACTGGGTCTGACTGATCGCCTCCCCAGGAGAGAGGCCCAAGCAAGACGCGCCCTGAGGAGCGTCTTGCCACATGTCAACACTGGGTCTGACTGAGTGCCTCCATGAGAGAAGCCCCAGCAAGACGCGCCCCGGGGAGCGTCTTGCCACATGTCAACACTGGGTCTGACTGAGCGCCTCCAGGAGAGAGGCCCAAGCAAGACGCGCCCGGAGGAGCGTTTTGCCACATGTCAACACTGGGTCTGACAGAGGGCCTCAAGGAGAGAGGCCCAAGCAAGATGCGCCCCGAGGAGCATCTTGCCACATGTCAACAATGGGTCTGACTGAGCGCCTCCAGGAGAGAGGCCCAAGCAAAAAGCGCCCCGAGGAGCGTCTTGCCATGTGTCAACACTGGGTCTGATTGAGGGCCTTCTGGAGAGAGGCCCAAGCAAGACGCGCCCCGAGGAGCGTCTTGCCACATGTCAACAATGGGTCTGACTGAGGGCCTCCAGGAGAGAAGCCCAAGCAAGACACGCCCTGAGGAGCTTCTTGCCACATGTCAGCACTCGGTCTGACTGAGCGCCTCCAGGAGAGAGGCCAAAGCAAGATGCGCCCCGAGGAGCGTCTTGACACATGTCAACACTGGGTCCGACAGAGGGCCTCCATGAGAGAGGCCCAAGCAAGACGCGCCCCGAGGAGTGTCTTGCCACATGTCAACACTGGGTCTGACTGAGCGCCTCCAGGAGAGAGGCCCAAGCAAGACGCGCCCCGAGGAGCGTCTTGCCACGTGTCAACACTGGGTCTGACTTAGCGCCTCCAGGAGAGAGGCCCAAGCAAGATGCGCCCTGAGGAGCGTTTTGCCACATGTCAACACTGGGTCTGACAGAGGGCCTCAAGGAGAGAGGCCCAAGCAAGACGTGCCCCGAGGAGCGTCTTGCCACATGTCAACAATGGGTCTGACTGAGCGCCTCCAGGAGAGAGGCCCAAGCAAGAAGCGCCCCGAGGAGCGTCTTGCCACATGTGAACACTGGGTCTGACTGAGCACCTCCAGGAGAGAGGCCCAAGCAAGACGCGCCCCGAGGAGCATCTTGCCACATGTCAACACTGGGTGTGACTGAGAACCTCCAGGAGAGAGGCCCAAGCAAGACGCGCCCCGAGGAGCGTCTTGCCACATGTCAACACTGGGTCTGACTGAGCGCCTCCAGGAGAGAGGCCCAAGCAAGACGTGCCCCGAGGAGCGTCTTGCCACATGTCAACACTGGGTCTGACAGAGGGCATCCAGGAGAGAGGCCCAAGCAATACGCGCCCCGAGGAGCGTCTTGCCACATGTCACCACTGGGTCTGACTGAGCGCCTCCAGGAGAGAGGCCCAAGCAAGAAGCGCCCCGAGGAGCGTCTTGCCATGTGTCAACACTGGGTCTGACAGAGGGCCTCCATGAGAGAGGCCCAAGCAAGACGCGCCCCGAGGAGTGTCTTGCCACATGTCAACACTGGGTCTGACTGAGCGCATCCAGGAGAGAGGCCAAAGCAAGACGCGCCCCGAGGAGCGTCTTGCCACGTGTCAACACTGGGTCTGACTTAGCGCCTCCAGGAGAGAGGCCCAAGCAAGATGCGCCCCGAGGAGCGTCTTGCCACGTGTCACCACTGGGTCTGACTGAGCTCCTCCAGGAGACAGGCCCAAGCAAGACGCGCCCCGAGGAGCGTCTTGCCACGTGTCACCACTGGGTCTGATTGAGCACCTCCAGGAGAGAGGCCCCAGCAAGACGCGCCCTGAGGAGCATCTTACCTCATGTCAGCACTCGGTCTGACTGAGCGCCTCCAGGAGAGAGGCCCAAGCAAGACGCGCCCGGAGGAGCGTCTTGCCACATGTCAGCACTCGGTCTGACTGAGCGCCTCCAGGAGAGAGGCCCGAGGAGCGTCTTGCCACATGTCACCTCTGGGTCTGACTGAGCGCCTCCAGGAGAGAGGCCCAAGCAAGAAACGCCCGAGGAGCGTCTTGACACATGTCAACACTGGGTCTGGCTGAGCGCCTCCAGGAGAGAGGTCTAAGCAACACGCGCCCCGAGGAGCGTCTTGCCACATGTCAACACTGGGTCTGACTGAGTGCCTCCATGAGAGAAGCCCCAGCAAGACGCGCCCCGAGGAGCGTCTTGTCACATGTCACTACTCGGTCTGACTGAGCGCCTCCAGGAGAGAGGCCCAAGCAAGACGTGCCCCGAGGAGCGTCTTGTCACATGTCAACAATGGGTCTGACTGAGGGCCTCCATGTGAGAAGCCCAATCAAGACGCGCCCCGAGGAGAGTCTTGCCACATGTCAACACTGGGTCTGACAGAGGGCCTCCAGGAGAGAGGCCAGAGCAATACGCGCCCCGAGGAGCGTCTTGCCACATGTCAACAATGGGTCTGACTGAGGGCCTCCAGGAGAGAAGCCCAAGGAAGACGCGCCCCGAGGAGCTTCTTGCCACATGTCAGCACTTGGTCTGACTGAGCGCCTCCAGGAGAGAGGCCAAAGCAAGATGTGCCCCGAGGAGCGTCTTGACACATGTCAACACTGGGTCTGACAGAGGGCCACCATGAGAGAGGCCCAAGCAAGATGCGCCCCGAGGAGTGTCTTGCCACATGTCAACACTGGGTCTGACTGAGCGCCTCCAGGAGAGAGGCCCAAGCAAGACGCGCCCCGAGGAGCGTCTTGTCACATGTCAACACTGGGTCTGACTGAGCGCCTCCAGGAGAGAAGCCCCAGCAAGACGTGCCCCGAGGAGCGTCTTGCCACATGTCAGCACTCGGTATGACTGAGCGCCTCCAGGAGAGAGGCCCAAGCAAGATGCGCCCCGAGGAGCATCTTGCCACATGTCAACACTGGGTTTGACAGAGGGCCTCCAGGAGAGAGGCCCAAGCAAGACGCGCCCCGAGGAGTGTCTTGCCACATATCACCTCTGGGTCTGACTGAGCGCCTCCAGGAGAGAGGCCCAAGAAAGACGCGCCCCGAGGAGCGTCTTGTCACATGTCAACACTGGGTCTGACTGAGCGCCTCCAGGAGAGAAGCCCCAGCAAGACGTGCCCCGAGGAGCGTCTTGCCACATGTCAGCACTCGGTCTGACTGAGCGCCTCCAGGAGAGAGGCCCAAGCAAGATGCGCCCGGAGGAGCATCTTGCCACATGTCAACAATGGGTCTGAGTGAGGGCCTCCAGGAGAGAAGCCCAAGCAAGATGCGCCCCGAGGAGCGTCTTGCCACATGTCAGCACTCGGTCTGACTGAGCGCCTCCAGGAGAGAGGGCCAAGCAAGACGCGCCACGAGGAGCGTCTTGCCACATGTCAACGAAGGGTCTGACTGAGGGCCTCCAGGAGAGAAGCCCAAGCAAGAAGCGCCCCGAGGAGCGTCTTGCCACATGTCAGCACTAGGTCTGACTGAGCGCCTCCAGGAGAGAGGCCCAAGCAAGACGCGCCCCGAGGAGCGTCTTGCCACATGTCAACACTGGGTCTGACTGAGCGCCTCCAGGAGAGAGGCCCAAGCAAGAAACGCCCGAGGAGCGTCTTGACACATGTCAACACTGGGTCTGACTGATCGCCTCCCCAGGAGAGAGGCCCAAGCAAGACGCGCCCCGAGGAGCGTCTTGCCACATGTCAACACTGGGTCTGACTGAGCGCCTCCAGGTGAGAGGCCCAAGCAAGACGCGCCCGGAGGAGCGTCTTGCCACATGTCAACACTGGGTCTGACTGAGCGCCTCCAGGAGAGAGGCCCAAGCAAGACGCGCCCCGAGGAGCGTCTTGCCACATGACAACAATGGGTCTGACTGAGAGCCTCCAGGAGAGAAGCCCAAGCAAGATGCGCCCCGAGGAGCGTCTTGCCACATGTCAAGACTCGGTCTGACTGAGCGCCTCCAGGAGAGAGGCCCAAGCAAGACGCGCCCCGAGGAGCGTCTTGCCACATGTCCGCACTCGGTCTGACTGAGCGCCTCCAGGAGAGAGGCCCAAGCAAGACGCGCCCCGAGGAGCGTCTTGCCACATGACAACAATGGGTCTGACTGAGAGCCTCCAGGAGAAAAGCCCAAGCAAGATGCGCCCCGAGGAGCGTCTTGTCACATGTCAACACTGGGTCTGACTGAGCGCCTCCGGGAGAGAGGCCCAAGCAAGAAATGCCCGAGGAGCGTCTTGACACATGTCAACACTGGGTCTGACTGATCGCCTCCCCAGGAGAGAGGCCCAAGCAAGACGCGCCCTGAGGAGCGTCTTGCCACATGTCAACACTGGGTCTGACTGAGTGCCTCCATGAGAGAAGCCCCAGCAAGACGCGCCCCGGGGAGCGTCTTGCCACATGTCAGCACTCGGTCTGACTGAGCGCCTCCAGGAGAGAGGCCCAAGCAAGACGCGCCCCAAGGAGCGTCTTGCCACATGTCAACACTTGGTCTGACTGAGCGCCTCCAGTAGAGAGGCCCAAGCAAGACGCGCCCGGAGGAGCGTTTTGCCACATGTCAACACTGGGTCTGACAGAGGGCCTCAAGGAGAGAGGCCCAAGCAAGATGCACCCCGAGGAGCATCTTGCCACATGTCAACAATGGGTCTGACTGAGGGCCTCCAGGAGAGAAGCCCAAGCAAGAAGCGCCCCGAGGAGCGTCTTGCCACATGTCAGCACTCGGTCTTACTGAGCGCCTCCAGGAGAGAGGCCCAAATAAGACGCGCCCCGAGGAGCATCTTGCCACATGTCAACAATGGGTCTGACTGAGGGCCTCCAGGAGAGAAGCCCAAGCAAGATGCGCCCCGAGGAGCGTCTTGCCACATGTCAACACTGGGTGTGACTGAGAACCTCCAGGAGAGAGGCCCAAGCAAGACGCGCCCCGAGGAGCGTCTTGCCACATGTCAACACTGGGTCTGACTGAGCGCCTCCAGGAGAGAGGCCCAAGCAAGACGTGCCCCGAGGAGCGTCTTGCCACATGTCACCACTGGGTCTGACTGAGGGCCTCCAGGAGAGAGGCCCAAGCAAGAAGCGCCCCGAGGAGCGTCTTGCCACGTGTCAACACTGGGTCTGATTGAGGGCCTTCTGGAGAGAGGCCCAAGCAAAACGCGCCCCGAGGAGCGTCTTGCCACATGTCAACACTGGGTCTGACAGAGGGCATCCAGGAGAGAGGCCCAAGCAATACGCGCCCCGAGGAGCGTCTTGCCACATGTCACCACTGGGTCTGACTGAGCGCCTCCAGGAGAGAGGCCCAAGCAAGAAGCGCCCCGAGGAGCGTCTTGCCATGTGTCAACACTGGGTCTGACAGAGGGCCTCCATGAGAGAGGCCCAAGCAAGACGCGCCCCGAGGAGTGTCTTGCCACATGTCAACACTGGGTCTGACTGAGCGCATCCAGGAGAGAGGCCAAAGCAAGACGCGCCCCGAGGAGCGTCTTGCCACGTGTCAACACTGGGTCTGACTTAGCGCCTCCAGGAGAGAGGCCCAAGCAAGATGCGCCCCGAGGAGCGTCTTGCCACGTGTCACCACTGGATCTGACTGAGCTCCTCCAGGAGACAGGCCCAAGCAAGACGCGCCCCGAGGAGCGTCTTGCCACGTGTCACCACTGGGTCTGATTGAGCACCTCCAGGAGAGAGGCCCCAGCAAGACGCGCCCTGAGGAGCATCTTACCTCATGTCAGCACTCGGTCTGACTGAGCGCCTCCAGGAGAGAGGCCCAAGCAAGAAACGCCCGAGGAGCGTCTTGACACATGTCAACACTGGGTCTGGCTGAGCGCCTCCAGGAGAGAGGTCTAAGCAACACGCGCCCCGAGGAGCGTCTTGCCACATGTCAACACTGGGTCTGACTGAGTGCCTCCATGAGAGAAGCCCCAGCAAGACGCGCCCCGAGGAGCGTCTTGTCACATGTCACTACTCGGTCTGACTGAGCGCCTCCAGGAGAGAGGCCCAAGCAAGACGTGCCCCGAGGAGCGTCTTGTCACATGTCAACAATGGGTCTGACTGAGGGCCTCCATGTGAGAAGCCCAATCAAGACGCGCCCCGAGGAGAGTCTTGCCACATGTCAACACTGGGTCTGACAGAGGGCCTCCAGGAGAGAGGCCAGAGCAATACGCGCCCCGAGGAGCGTCTTGCCACATGTCAACAATGGGTCTGACTGAGGGCCTCCAGGAGAGAAGCCCAAGGAAGACGCACCCCGAGGAGCTTCTTGCCACATGTCAGCACTTGGTCTGACTGAGCGCCTCCAGGAGAGAGGCCAAAGCAAGATGTGCCCCGAGGAGCGTCTTGACACATGTCAACACTGGGTCTGACAGAGGGCCTCCATGAGAGAGGCCCAAGCAAGATGCGCCCCGAGGAGTGTCTTGCCACATGTCAACACTGGGTCTTACTGAGCGCCTCCAGGAGAGAGGCCCAAGCAAGACGCGCCCCGAGGAGCGTCTTGTCACATGTCAACACTGGGTCTGACTGAGCGCCTCCAGGAGAGAAGCCCCAGCAAGACGTGCCCCGAGGAGCGTCTTGCCACATGTGAGCACTCGGTATGACTGAGCGCCTCCAGGAGAGAGGCCCAAGCAAGATGCGCCCCGAGGAGCATCTTGCCACATGTCAACACTGGGTTTGACAGAGGGCCTCCAGGAGAGAGGCACAAGCAAGACGCGCCCCGGGAGTGTCTTGCCACATGTCACCTCTGGGTCTGACTGAGCGCCTCCAGGAGAGAGGCCCAAGAAAGACGCGCCCCGAGGAGCGTCTTGTCACATGTCAACACTGGGTCTGACTGAGCGCCTCCAGGAGAGAAGCCCCAGCAAGACGTGCCCCGAGGAGCGTCTTGCCACATGTCAGCACTCGGTCTGACTGAGCGCCTCCAGGAGAGACGCCCAAGCAAGATGCGCCCGGAGGAGCATCTTGCCACATGTCAACAATGGGTCTGAGTGAGGGCCTCCAGGAGAGAAGCCCAAGCAAGATGCGCCCCGAGGAGCGTCTTGCCACATGTCAGCACTCGGTCTGACTGAGCGCCTCCCGGAGAGAGGGCCAAGCAAGACGCGCCCCGAGGAGCGTCTTGCCACATGTCAATGAAGGGTCTGACTGAGGGCCTCCAGGAGAGAAGCCCAAGCAAGAAGCGCCCCGAGGAGCGTCTTGCCACATGTCAGCACTAGGTCTGACTGAGCGCCTCCAGGAGAGAGGCCCAAGCAAGACGCGCCCCGAGGAGCGTCTTGCCACATATCAACACTGGGTCTGACTGAGCGCCTCCAGGAGAGAGGCCCAAGCAAGAAACGCCCGAGGAGCATCTTGACACATGTCAACACTGGGTCTGACTGATCGCCTCCCCAGGAGAGAGGCCCAAGCAAGACGCGCCCCGAGGAGCGTCTTGCCACATGTCAACACTGGGTCTGACTGAGCGCCTCCAGGTGAGAGGCCCAAGCAAGACGCGCCCGGGGGAGCGTCTTGCCACATGTCAACACTGGGTCTGACTGAGCGCCTCCAGGAGAGAGGCCCAAGCAAGACGCGCCCCGAGGAGCGTCTTGCCACATGACAACAATGGGTCTGACTGAGAGCCTCCAGGAGAGAAGCCCAAGCAAGATGCGCCCCGAGGAGCGTCTTGCCACATGTCAGCACTCGGTCTGACTGAGCGCCTCCAGGAGAGAGGCCCAAGCAAGTTGCGCCCCGAGGAGCGTCTTGCCACATGTCAGCACTCGGTCTGACTGAGCGCCTCCGGGAGAGAGGCCCAAGCAAGAAACGCCCGAGGAGCGTCTTGACACATGTCAACACTGGGTCTGACTGATCGCCTCCCCAGGAGAGAGGCCCAAGCAAGACGCGCCCTGAGGAGCGTCTTGCCACATGTCAACACTGGGTCTGACTGAGTGCCTCCATGAGAGAAGCCCCAGCAAGACGCGCCCCGCGGAGCATCTTGCCACATGTCAGCACTCGGTCTGACTGAGCGCCTCCAGGAGAGAGGCCCAAGCAAGACGCGCCCCAAGGAGCGTCTTGCCACATGTCAACACTGGGTCTGACTGAGCGCCTCCAGGAGAGAGGCCCAAGCAAGACGCGGCCGGAGGAGCGTTTTGCCACATGTCAACACTGGGTCTGACAGAGGGCCTCAAGGAGAGAGGCCCAAGCAAGATGCACCCCGAGGAGCATCTTGCCACATGTCAACAATGGGTCTGACTGAGGGCCTCCAGGAGAGAAGCCCAAGCAAGAAGCGCCCCGAGGAGCGTCTTGCCACATGTCAGCACTCGGTCTTACTGAGCGCCTCCAGGAGAGAGGCCCAAATAAGACGCGCCCCGAGGAGCATCTTGCCACATGTCAACAATGGGTCTGACTGAGGGCCTCCAGGAGAGAAGCCCAAGCAAGACGCGCCCCGAGGAGCGTCTTGCCACATGTCAACACTGGGTCTGACTGAGCGCCCCCAGGAGAGAGGCCCAAGCAAGACGCGCCCCGAGGAGCGTCTTGTCACATGTCACTACTCGGTCTGACTGAGTGCCTCCAGGAGAGAGGTCCAAGCAAGACGTGCCCCGAGGAGCGTCTTGCCACATGTCAACAATGGGTCTGACTGAGGGCCTCCAGGAGAGAAGCCCAAGCAAGAAGCGCCCCGGGGAGCGTCTTGCCACATGTCAACACTGGGTCTGACTGAGCGCCTCCAGGAGAGAGGCCCAAGCAAGACGCGCCCCGAGGAGCGTCTTGTCACATGTCAACACTGGGTCTGACTGAGCGCCTCCAGGAGAGAAGCCCCAGCAAGACGTGCCCCGAGGAGCGTCTTGCCACATGTCAGCAATCGGTATGACTGAGCGCATCCAGGAGAGAGGCCCAAGCAAGATGCGCCCCGAGGAGCATCTTGCCACATGTCAACACTGGGTTTGACAGAGGGCCTCCAGGAGAGAGGCCCAAGCAAGACGCGCCCCGAGGAGCGTCTTGCCACATGTCACCTCTGGGTCTGACTGAGCGCCTCCAGGAGAGAGGCCCAAGAAAGACGCGCCCCGAGGAGCGTCTTGTCACATGTCAACACTGGGTCTGACTGAGCGCCTCCAGGAGAGAAGCCCCAGCAAGACGTGCCCTGAGGAGCGTCTTGCCACATGTCAGCACTCGGTCTGACTGAGCGCCTCCAGGAGAGAGGCCCAAGCAAGACGCGCCCCGAGGAGCGTCTTGCCACATGACAACAATGGGTCTGACTGAGAGCCTCCAGGAGAGAAGCCCAAGCAAGATGCGCCCCGAGGAGCGTCTTGCCACATGTCAGCACTCGGTCTGACTGAGCGCCTCCAGGAGAGAGGCCCAAGCAAGACGCGCCCCGAGGAGCGTCTTGCCACATGACAACAATGGGTCTGACTGAGAGCCTCCAGGAGAGAAGCCCAAGCAAGATGCGCCCCGAGGAGCGTCTTGCCACATGTCAGCACTCGGTCTGACTGAGCGCCTCCAGGAGAGAGGCCCAAGCAAGTTGCGCCCCGAGGAGCGTCTTGCCACATGTCAGCACTCGGTCTGACTGAGCGCCTCCGGGAGAGAGGCCCAAGCAAGAAACGCCCGAGGAGCGTC
This sequence comes from Nothobranchius furzeri, assembly GCF_043380555.1. Lineage (NCBI taxonomy): Eukaryota > Metazoa > Chordata > Actinopteri > Cyprinodontiformes > Nothobranchiidae > Nothobranchius > Nothobranchius furzeri. The sequence goes on from NC_091742.1 coordinate 38,691,690, forward strand.
TTGACACATGTCAACACTGGGTCTGACTGATCGCCTCCCCAGGAGAGAGGCCCAAGCAAGACGCGCCCTGAGGAGCGTCTTGCCACATGTCAACACTGGGTCTGACTGAGTGCCTCCATGAGAGAAGCCCCAGCAAGACGCGCCCCGGGGAGCATCTTGCCACATGTCAGCACTCGGTCTGACTGAGCGCCTCCAGGAGAGAGGCCCAAGCAAGACGCGCCCCAAGGAGCGTCTTGCCACATGTCAACACTGGGTCTGACTGAGCGCCTCCAGGAGAGAGGCCCAAGCAAGACGCGGCCGGAGGAGCGTTTTGCCACATGTCAACACTGGGTCTGACAGAGGGCCTCAAGGAGAGAGGCCCAAGCAAGATGCACCCCGAGGAGCATCTTGCCACATGTCAACAATGGGTCTGACTGAGGGCCTCCAGGAGAGAAGCCCAAGCAAGAAGCGCCCCGAGGAGCGTCTTGCCACATGTCAGCACTCGGTCTTACTGAGCGCCTCCAGGAGAGAGGCCCAAATAAGACGCGCCCCGAGGAGCATCTTGCCACATGTCAACAATGGGTCTGACTGAGGGCCTCCAGGAGAGAAGCCCAAGCAAGACGCGCCCCGAGGAGCGTCTTGCCACATGTCAACACTGGGTCTGACTGAGCGCCCCCAGGAGAGAGGCCCAAGCAAGACGCGCCCCGAGGAGCGTCTTGTCACATGTCACTACTCGGTCTGACTGAGTGCCTCCAGGAGAGAGGTCCAAGCAAGACGTGCCCCGAGGAGCGTCTTGCCACATGTCAACAATGGGTCTGACTGAGGGCCTCCAGGAGAGAAGCCCAAGCAAGAAGCGCCCCGGGGAGCGTCTTGCCACATGTCAACACTGGGTCTGACTGAGCGCCTCCAGGAGAGAGGCCCAAGCAAGACGCGCCCCGAGGAGCGTCTTGTCACATGTCAACACTGGGTCTGACTGAGCGCCTCCAGGAGAGAAGCCCCAGCAAGACGTGCCCCGAGGAGCGTCTTGCCACATGTCAGCAATCGGTATGACTGAGCGCATCCAGGAGAGAGGCCCAAGCAAGATGCGCCCCGAGGAGCATCTTGCCACATGTCAACACTGGGTTTGACAGAGGGCCTCCAGGAGAGAGGCCCAAGCAAGACGCGCCCCGAGGAGCGTCTTGCCACATGTCACCTCTGGGTCTGACTGAGCGCCTCCAGGAGAGAGGCCCAAGAAAGACGCGCCCCGAGGAGCGTCTTGTCACATGTCAACACTGGGTCTGACTGAGCGCCTCCAGGAGAGAAGCCCCAGCAAGACGTGCCCCGAGGAGCGTCTTGCCACATGTCAGCACTCGGTCTGACTGAGCGCCTCCAGGAGAGAGGCCCAAGCAAGACGCGCCCCGAGGAGCGTCTTGCCACATGTCAGCACTAGGTCTGACTGAGCGCCTCCAGGAGAGAGGCCCAAGCAAGACGCGCCCCGAGGAGCGTCTTGCCACATGTCAACACTGGGTCTGACTGAGCGCCTCCAGTAGAGAGGCCCAAGCAAGAAACGCCCGAGGAGCGTCTTGACACATGACAACACTGGGTCTGACTGATTGCCTCCCCAGGAGAGAGGCCCAAGCAAGACGCGCCCCGAGGAGCGTCTTGCCACATGTCAACACTGGGTCTGACTGAGCGCCTCCAGGAGAAAAGCCCAAGCAAGATGCGCCCCGAGGAGCGTCTTGCCACATGTCAACAATGGGTCTGACTGAGGGCCTCCAGGAGAGAAGTCCAAGCAAGACGCGCCCCAAGGAGCGTCTTGCCACATGTCAGCACTCGGTCTGACTGAGCGCCTCCAGGAGAGAGGCCCAAGCAAGACGCGCCCCGAGTAGCGTCTTGTCACATGTCAACACTGGGTCTGACTGAGCGCCTCCGGGAGAGAAGCCCAAGCAAGAAACCCCCGAGGAGCGTCTTGACACATGTCAACACTGGGTCTGACTGAGTGCCTCCATGAGAGAAGCCCCAGCAAGACGCGCCCCGGGGAGCGTCTTGCCACATGTCAGCACTCGGTCTTACTGAGCGCCTCCAGGAGAGAGGCCCAAATAAGACGCGCCCCGAGTAGCGTCTTGCCACATGTCAGCAATGGGTCTGACTGAGGGCCTCCAGCAGAGAAGCCCAAGCAAGACGCGCCCCGAGGAGCGTCTTTTCAGATGTCAGAACTCGGTCTGACTGAGCGCCTCCAGGAGAGAGGCCCAAGCAAGACGTGCCCCGAGGAGCGTCTTGCCACATGTCAACAATGGGTCTGACTGAGCGCCTCCAGGAGAGAGGCCCAAGCAAGACGCGCCCCGAGGAGCGTCTTGCCACATGTGAACACTGGGTCTGAATGAGCGCCTCCAGGAGAGAGGCCCAAGCAAGACGCGCCCCGAGGAGCATCTTGCCACATGTCAACACTGGTTCTGACTGAGCGCCTCCAGGAGAGAGGCCCAAGCAAGACGCGCCCCGAGGAGCGTCTTGTCACATGTCACTACTCGGTCTGACTGAGTGCCTCCAAGAGAGAGGCCCAAGCAAGACGTGCCCCGAGGAGCGTCTTGCCACATGTCAACAATGGGTCTGACTGAGGGCCTCCCGGAGAGAAGCCCAAGCCAGAAGTGCCCCGGGGAGCGTCTTGCCACATGTCAACACTGGGTCTGACTGAGCGCCTCCAGGAGAGAGGCCCAAGCAAGACACACCCCGAGGAGCGTCTTGACACATGTCAACAGTGGGTCTGACTGAGGGCCTCCATGAGAGAAGCCCAAGCAAGACGCGCCCCGAGGAGAGTCTTGCCACATGTCAACACTGGGTCTGACAGAGGGCATCCAGGAGAGAGGCCCAAGCAATACGCGCCCCGAGGAGCGTCTTGCCACATGTCACCACTGGGTCTGACTGAGCGCCTCCAGGAGAGAGGCCCAAGCAAGAAGCGCCCCGAGGAGCGTCTTGCCACGTGTCAACACTGGGTCTGATTGAGGGCCTTCTGGAGAGAGGCCCAAGCAAGACGCGCCCCGAGGAGCGTCTTGCCACATGTCAACAATGGGTCTGACTGAGGGCCTCCAGGAGAGAAGCCCAAGCAAGACGCGCCGCGAGGAGCTTCTTGCCACATGTCAGCACTCGGTCTGACTGAGCGCCTCCAGGAGAGAGGCCCAAGCAAGACGCGCCCCGAGGACCGTCTTGCCACATGTCAACACTGGGTCTGACTGAGCGCCTCCAGGAGAGAGGCCCAAGCAAGAAACGCCCGAGGAGCGTCTTGACACATGTCAACACTGGGTCTGACTGATCGCCTCCCCAGGAGAGAGGCCCAAGCAAGACGCGCCCCGAGGAGCGTCTTGCCACATGTCAACACTGGGTCTGACTGAGCGCCTCCAGGTGAGAGGCCCAAGCAAGACGCGCCCCGAGGTGCGTCTTGCCACATGACAACAATGGGTCTGACTGAGAGCCTCCAGGAGAGAAGCCCAAGCAAGATGCGCCCCGAGGAGCGTCTTGCCACATGTCAGCACTCGGTCTGACTGAGCGCCTCCAGGAGAGAGGCCCAAGCAAGACGCGCCCCGAGGAGCGTCTTGCCACATGTCAGCACTCGGTCTGACTGATCGCCTCCCCAGAAGCGAGGCCCAAGCAAGACGCGCCCCGAGGAGCGTCTTGCCACATATCAACATTGGGTCTGACTGAGCGCCTCCAGGTAAGAGGCCCAAGCAAGACGCGCCCCGAGGAGCGTCTTGCCACATGACAACAATGGGTCTGACTGAGAGCCTCCAGGAGAGAAGCCCAAGCAAGATGCGCCCCGAGGAGCGTCTTGCCACATGTCAGCACTCGGTCTGACTGAGCGCCTCCAGGAGAGAGGCCCAAGCAAGACGCGCCCCGAGGAACGTCTTGCCACATGTCAGCACTCGGTCTGACTGAGCGCCTCCAGGAGAGAGGCCCGAGCAAGAAGCGCCCCGAGGAGCGTCTTGCCACATGACAACAATGGGTCTGACTGACAGCCTCCAGGAGAAAAGCCCAAGCAAGATGCGCCCCGAGGAGCGTCTTGCCACATGTCAACAATGGGTCTGACTGAGGGCCTTCAGGAGAGAAGTCCAAGCAAGACGCGCCCCAAGGAGCGTCTTGCCACATGTCAGCACTCGGTCTGACTGAGCGCCTCCAGGAGAGAGGCCCAAGCAAGACGCGCCCCGAGGAGCGTCTTGCCACATGTCACCTCTGGGTCTGACTGAGCACCTCCAGGAGAGAGGCCCAAGCAAGACGCGCCCCGAGGAGCGTCTTGTCACATGTCAACACTGGGTCTGACTGAGCGCCTCCGGGAGAGAGGCCCAAGCAAGAAACGCCCGAGGAGCGTCTTGACACATGTCAACACTGGGTCTGACTGAGTGCCTCCATGAGAAGCCCAAATAAGACGCGCCCCGAGGAGAGTCTTGCCACATGTCAACAATGGATCTGACTGAGGGCCTCCAGGAGAGAAGCCCAAACAAGACGCGCCCCGAGGAGCGTCTTGCCACATGTCTCCTCTGGGTCTGACTGAGCGCCTCCAGGAGAGAGGCCCAAGCAAGACGTGCCCCGAGGAGCGTCTTGCCACATGTAAACACTGGGTCTGACTGAGTGCCTCCATGAGAGAAGCCCAAGCAAGACGCGCCCCGAGGAGCGTCTTGCCACATGTCAACACTGGGTCTGACTGAGCACCTCCAGGAGAGAGGCCCAAGCAAGACGCGCCCCGAGGAGCGTCTTGCCAAATGTCAACACTGGGTCTGACTGAGCGCCTCCAGGAGAGAGGCCCGAGGAGCGTCTTGCCACATGAAACCTCTGGGTCTGACTGAGCGCCTCCAGGAGAGAGGCCCAAGCAAGAAACGCCCGAGGAGCGTCTTGACACATGTCAACACTGGGTCTGACTGAGCGCTTCCAGGAGAGAGGTCCAAGCAACACGCGCCCCGAGGAGCGTCTTGCCACATGTCAACACTGGGTCTGACTGAGTGCCTCCATGAGAGAAGCCCCAGCAAGACGCGCCCCGAGGAGCATCTTGTCACATGTCACTACTCGGTCTGACTTAGTGCCTCCAGGAGAGAGGCCCAAGCAAGACGTGCCCCGAGGAGCGTCTTGCCACATGTCAACAATGGGTGTGACTGAGGGCCTCCAGGAGAGAAGCCCAAGCAAGAAGCGCCCCGAGGAGCGTCTTGCCACATGTCAACACTCGGTCTGACTGAGCGCCTCCAGGAGAGAGGCCCAAGCAATACGCGCCCCGAGGAGCGTCTTGCCACATGTCAACAATGGCTCTGACTGAGGGCCTCCAGGAGAGAAGCCCAAGGAAGACACGCCCCGAGGAGCTTCTTGCCACATGTCAGCACTCGGTCTGACTGAGCGCTTCCAGGAGAGAGGCCAAAGCAAGATTCGCCCCGAGGAGCGTCTTGACACATGTCAACACTGGGTCTGACAGAGGGCCTCCATGAGAGAGGCCCAAGCAAGACGCGCCCCGAGGAGTGTCTTGCCACATGTCAACACTGGGTCTGACTGAGCGCCTCCAGGAGAGAGGCCCAAGCAAGACGCGCCCCGAGGAGCGTCTTGCCACGTGTCAACACTGGGTCTGACTTAGCGCCTCCAGGAGAGAGGCCCAAGCAAGATGCGCCCCGAGGAGCGTCTTGCCACGTGTCATTACTGGGTCTGACTGAGCTCCTCCAGGAGAGAGGCCCAAGCAAGACGCGCCCCGAGGAGCGTCTTGCCACGTGTCACCACTGGGTCTGATTGAGCACCTCCAGGAGAGAGGCCCCAGCAAGACGCGCCCCGAGGAGCGTCTTGCCACATGTCACTACTCGGTTTAACTGAGCGCCTCCAGGAGAGAGGTCCAAGCAAGACGCGCCCCGAGGAGCGTCTTGCCACATGTCAACAATGGGTCTGACTGAGGGCCTCCAGGAGAGAAGCCCAAGCAAGACGCGCCCCGAGGAGCGTCTTGCCACATGTCAACACTGGGTCTGACTGAGGGCCTTCAGGAGAGAGGCCCAAATAAGACGCGCCCCGAGGTGCGTCTTGCCACATGTCAACAATGGGTCCGACTGAGGGCCTCCAGGAGAGAAGCCCAAGCAAGACGCGCCCCGAGGAGCGTCTTGCCACATGTCAGCACTCGGTCTGACTGAGTGCCTCCAGGAGAGAGGCCCAAGCAAGACGCGCCCCGAGGAGCGTCTTGCCACATGTCAACACTGGGTCTAACTGAGCGCCTCCAGGAGAGAGGCCCAAGCAAGACGCGCCCCGAGGAGCGTCTTGCCACATGTGAACACTGGGTCTGACTGAGGGCCTCCAGGAGAGAAGTCCAAGCAAGACGCGCCCCAAGGAGCGTCTTGCCACATGTCAGCACTCGGTCTGACTGAGCGCCTCCAGGAGAGAGGCCCAAGCAAGACGCGCCCCGAGGAGCGTCTTGCCACATGTCACCTCTGGGTCTGACTGAGCACCTCCCGGAGAGAGGCCCAAGCAAGACGCGCCCCGAGGAGCGTCTTGTCACATGTCAACACTGGGTCTGACTGAGCGCCTCCGGGAGAGAGGCCCAAGCAAGAAACGCCCGAGGAGCGTCTTGGCACATGTCAACACTGGGTCTGACTGAGTGCCTCCATGAGAAGCCCAAATAAGACGCGCCCCGAGGAGAGTCTTGCCACATGTCAACAATGGATCTGACTGAGGGCCTCCAGGAGAGAAGCCCAAACAAGACGCGCCCCGAGGAGCGTCTTGCCACATGTCTCCTCTGGGTCTGACTGAGCGCCTCCAGGAGAGAGGCCCAAGCAAGACGTGCCCCGAGGAGCGTCTTGCCACATGTAAACACTGGGTCTGACTGAGTGCCTCCATGAGAGAAGCCCCAGCAAGACGCGCCCCGAGGAGCGTCTTGCCACATGTCAACACTGGGTCTGACTGAGCACCTCCAGGAGAGAGGCCCAAGCAAGACGCGCCCCCAGGAGCGTCTTGCCAAATGTCAACACTGGGTCTGACTGAGCGCCTCCAGGAGAGAGGCCCGAGGAGCGTCTTGCCACATGAAACCTCTGGGTCTGACTGAGCGCCTCCAGGAGAGAGGCCCAAGCAAGAAACGCCCGAGGAGCGTCTTGACACATGTCAACACTGGGTCTGACTGAGCGCTTCCAGGAGAGAGGTCCAAGCAACACGCGCCCCGAGGAGCGTCTTGCCACATGTCAACACTGGGTCTGACTGAGTGCCTCCATGAGAGAAGCCCCAGCAAGACGCGCCCCGAGGAGCATCTTGTCACATGTCACTACTCGGTCTGACTTAGTGCCTCCAGGAGAGAGGCCCAAGCAAGACGTGCCCCGAGGAGCGTCTTGCCACATGTCAACAATGGGTGTGACTGAGGGCCTCCAGGAGAGAAGCCCAAGCAAGAAGCGCCCCGAGGAGCGTCTTGCCACATGTCAACACTCGGTCTGACTGAGCGCCTCCAGGAGAGAGGCCCAAGCAATACGCGCCCCGAGGAGCGTCTTGCCACATGTCAACAATGGCTCTGACTGAGGGCCTCCAGGAGAGAAGCCCAAGGAAGACACGCCCCGAGGAGCTTCTTGCCACATGTCAGCACTCGGTCTGACTGAGCGCTTCCAGGAGAGAGGCCAAAGCAAGATTCGCCCCGAGGAGCGTCTTGACACATGTCAACACTGGGTCTGACAGAGGGCCTCCATGAGAGAGGCCCAAGCAAGACGCGCCCCGAGGAGTGTCTTGCCACATGTCAACACTGGGTCTGACTGAGCGCCTCCAGGAGAGAGGCCCAAGCAAGACGCGCCCCGAGGAGCGTCTTGCCACGTGTCAACACTGGGTCTGACTTAGCGCCTCCAGGAGAGAGGCCCAAGCAAGATGCGCCCCGAGGAGCGTCTTGCCACGTGTCATTACTGGGTCTGACTGAGCTCCTCCAGGAGAGAGGCCCAAGCAAGACGCGCCCCGAGGAGCGTCTTGCCACGTGTCACCACTGGGTCTGATTGAGCACCTCCAGGAGAGAGGCCCCAGCAAGACGCGCCCCGAGGAGCGTCTTGCCACATGTCACTACTCGGTTTAACTGAGCGCCTCCAGGAGAGAGGTCCAAGCAAGACGCGCCCCGAGGAGCGTCTTGCCACATGTCAACAATGGGTCTGACTGAGGGCCTCCAGGAGAGAAGCCCAAGCAAGACGCGCCCCGAGGAGCGTCTTGCCACATGTCAACACTGGGTCTGACTGAGGGCCTTCAGGAGAGAGGCCCAAATAAGACGCGCCCCGAGGTGCGTCTTGCCACATGTCAACAATGGGTCCGACTGAGGGCCTCCAGGAGAGAAGCCCAAGCAAGACGCGCCCCGAGGAGCGTCTTGCCACATGTCAGCACTCGGTCTGACTGAGTGCCTCCAGGAGAGAGGCCCAAGCAAGACGCGCCCCGAGGAGCGTCTTGCCACATGTCAACACTGGGTCTAACTGAGCGCCTCCAGGAGAGAGGCCCAAGCAAGACGCGCCCCGAGGAGCGTCTTGCCACATGTGAACACTGGGTCTGACTGAGGGCCTCCAGGAGAGAAGTCCAAGCAAGACGCGCCCCAAGGAGCGTCTTGCCACATGTCAGCACTCGGTCTGACTGAGCGCCTCCAGGAGAGAGGCCCAAGCAAGACGCGCCCCGAGGAGCGTCTTGCCACATGTCACCTCTGGGTCTGACTGAGCACCTCCCGGAGAGAGGCCCAAGCAAGACGCGCCCCGAGGAGCGTCTTGTCACATGTCAACACTGGGTCTGACTGAGCGCCTCCGGGAGAGAGGCCCAAGCAAGAAACGCCCGAGGAGCGTCTTGGCACATGTCAACACTGGGTCTGACTGAGTGCCTCCATGAGAAGCCCAAATAAGACGCGCCCCGAGGAGAGTCTTGCCACATGTCAACAATGGATCTGACTGAGGGCCTCCAGGAGAGAAGCCCAAACAAGACGCGCCCCGAGGAGCGTCTTGCCACATGTCTCCTCTGGGTCTGACTGAGCGCCTCCAGGAGAGAGGCCCAAGCAAGACGTGCCCCGAGGAGCGTCTTGCCACATGTAAACACTGGGTCTGACTGAGTGCCTCCATGAGAGAAGCCCCAGCAAGACGCGCCCCGAGGAGCGTCTTGCCACATGTCAACACTGGGTCTGACTGAGCACCTCCAGGAGAGAGGCCCAAGCAAGACGCGCCCCCAGGAGCGTCTTGCCAAATGTCAACACTGGGTCTGACTGAGCGCCTCCAGGAGAGAGGCCCGAGGAGCGTCTTGCCACATGAAACCTCTGGGTCTGACTGAGCGCCTCCAGGAGAGAGGCCCAAGCAAGAAACGCCCGAGGAGCGTCTTGACACATGTCAACACTGGGTCTGACTGAGCGCTTCCAGGAGAGAGGTCCAAGCAACACGCGCCCCGAGGAGCGTCTTGCCACATGTCAACACTGGGTCTGACTGAGTGCCTCCATGAGAGAAGCCCCAGCAAGAACCGCCCCGAGGAGCATCTTGTCACATGTCACTACTCGGTCTGACTTAGTGCCTCCAGGAGAGAGGCCCAAGCAAGACGTGCCCCGAGGAGCGTCTTGCCATATGTCAACAATGGGTGTGACTGAGGGCCTCCAGGAGAGAAGCCCAAGCAAGAAGCGCCCCGAGGAGCGTCTTGCCACATGTCAACACTCGGTCTGACTGAGCGCCTCCAGGAGAGAGGCCCAAGCAATACGCGCCCCGAGGAGCGTCTTGCCACATGTCAACAATGGCTCTGACTGAGGGCCTCCAGGAGAGAAGCCCAAGGAAGACACGCCCCGAGGAGCTTCTTGCCACATGTCAGCACTCGGTCTGACTGAGCGCTTCCAGGAGAGAGGCCAAAGCAAGATTCGCCCCGAGGAGCGTCTTGACACATGTCAACACTGGGTCTGACAGAGGGCCTCCATGAGAGAGGCCCAAGCAAGACGCGCCCCGAGGAGTGTCTTGCCACATGTCAACACTGGGTCTGACTGAGCGCCTCCAGGAGAGAGGCCCAAGCAAGACGCGCCCCGAGGAGCGTCTTGCCACGTGTCAACACTGGGTCTGACTTAGCGCCTCCAGGAGAGAGGCCCAAGCAAGAGGCGCCCCGAGGAGCGTCTTGCCACGTGTCATTACTGGGTCTGACTGAGCTCCTCCAGGAGAGAGGCCCAAGCAAGACGCGCCCCGAGGAGCGTCTTGCCACGTGTCACCACTGGGTCTTATTGAGCACCTCCAGGAGAGAGGCCCCAGCAAGACGCGCCCCGAGGAGCGTCTTGCCACATGTCACTACTCGGTTTAACTGAGCGCCTCCAGGAGAGAGGTCCAAGCAAGACGCGCCCCGAGGAGCGTCTTGCCACATGTCAACAATGGGTCTGACTGAGGGCCTCCAGGAGAGAAGCCCAAGCAAGACGCGCCACGAGGAGCGTCTTGCCACATGTCAACACTGGGTCTGACTGAGGGCCTTCAGGAGAGAGGCCCAAATAAGACGCGCCCCGAGGTGCGTCTTGCCACATGTCAACAATGGGTCCGACTGAGGGCCTCCAGGAGAGAAGCCCAAGCAAGACGCGCCCCGAGGAGCGTCTTGCCACATGTCAGCACTCGGTCTGACTGAGTGCCTCCAGGAGAGAGGCCCAAGCAAGACGCGCCCCGAGGAGCGTCTTGCCACATGTCAACACTGGGTCTAACTGAGCGCCTCCAGGAGAGAGGCCCAAGCAAGACGCGCCCCAAGGAGCGTCTTGCCACATGTGAACACTGGGTCTGACTGAGCGCCTCCAGGAGAGAGGCCCAATCAAGACGCACCCCGAGGAGCGTCTTGACACATGTCTCCTCTGGGTCTGACTGAGCGCCTCCAGGAGAGAGGCCCAAGCAAGACGTGCCCCGAGGAGCATCTTGCCACATGTCAACACTGGGTCTGACTGAGTGCCTCCATGAGAGAAGCCCCAGCAAGACGCGCCCCGAGGAGCGTCTTGCCACATGTCAACACTGGGTCTGACTGAGCACCTCCAGGAGAGAGGCCCAAGCAAGACGCGCCCCGAGGAGCGTCTTGCCACATGTCAACACTGGGTCTGACTGAGCGCCTCCAGGAGAGAGGCCAGAGGAGCGTCTTGCCACATGTTACCTCTGGGTCTGACTGAGCTCCTCCAGGAGAGAGGCCCAAGCAAGAAACGCCCGAGGAGCGTCTTGACACATGTCAACACTGGGTCTGACTGAGCGCCTCCAGGAGAGAGGCCCCAGCAAGAAGCGCCCCGAGGAGCGTCTTGCCACATGTCAACAATGGGTCTGACTGAGGGCCTCCAGGAGAGAAGCCCAAGCAAGACGCGCCCCGAGGAGCGTCTTGCCACATGTCACTACTCGGTCTGACTGAGTGCCTCCATGAGAGAAGCCCCAGCAAGACGCGCCCCGAGGAGCGTCTTGCCACATGTCACTTCTCGGTCTGACTGAGCGCCTCCAGGAGAGAGGCCCAAGCAAGACGTGCCCCGAGGAGCGTCTTGCCACATGTCAACAATGGGTCTGACTGAGGGCCTCCAGGAGAGAAGCCCAAGCAAGAAGCGCCCCGAGGAGCGTCTTGCCACATGTCAACACTGGGTCTGACTGAGCGCCTCCAGGAGAGAGGCCCAAGCAAGACACGCCCCGAGGAGCGTCTTGACACATGTCAACACTGGGTCTGACTGAGGGCCTCCATGAGAGAAGCCCAAGCAAGACGGGCCCCGAGGAGACTCTTGCCACATGTCAACACTGGGCCTGACAGAGGGCATCCAGGAGAGAGGCCCAAGCAATACACGCCCCGAGGAGCGTCTTGCCACATGTCAACAATGGGTCTGACTGAGGGCCTCGAGGAGAGAAGCCCAAGCAAGACGCGCCCCGAAGAGCTTCTTTCCACATGTCAACAATGGGTCTAACTGAGGGCCTCCAGGAGAGAAGCCCAGGCAAGACGCACCCCGAGGAGCTTCTTGCTACATGTCAGGACTCGGTCTGACTGAGCGCCTCCAGGAGAGAGGTCAAAGCAAGACGCGCCCCGAGGAGCGTCTTGACACCTGTCAACACTGGGTCTGACAGAGGGCCTCCATGAGAGAGGCCCAAGCAAGACGCGCCCCGAGGAGTGTCTTGCCACATGTCAACACTGTGTCTGACTGAGCGCCTCCAGGAGAGAGGCCCAAGCAAGACGCACCCCGAGGAGCGTCTTGCCACGTGTCACCACTGGGTCTGACTGAGCTCCTCCAGGAGAGAGGCCCAAGCAAGACGCGCCCCGAGGAGCGTCTTGCCACGTGTCACCACTGGGTCTGATTGAGCACCTCCAGGAGAGAGGCCCCAGCAAGACGCGCCCCGAGGAGCGTCTTGCCACATGTCACTACTCGGTCTGACTGAGCGCCTCCAGGAGAGAGGCCCAAGCAAGACGTGCCCCGAGGAGTGTCTTGCCACATGTCAACAATGGGTCTGACTGAGGGCCTCCAGGAGAGAAGCCCAAGAAAGACGCGCCCAGAGGAGCGTCTTGCCACATGTCAACACTGGGTCTGACTGAGCGCCTCCAGGAGAGAGGTCCAAGCAAGACACGCCGCGAGGAGCGTCTGGACACATGTCAACACTGGGTCGGACTGAGGGCCTCCATGAGAGAAGCCCAAGCAAGACGCGCCCCGAGGAGAGTCTTGCCACATGTCAACACTCGGTCTGACAGAGGGCATTCAGGAGAGAGGCCCACGCAATACACGCCCCGAGGAGCGTCTTGCCACATGTCACCACTGGGTCTGAATGAGCGCCTCCAGGAGAGAGGCCCAACCAAGACGCGCCCCGAGGAGTGTCTTGCCACATGCCAACACTGGGTCTGACTGAGCGCCTCCAGGAGAGAGGCCCAAGCAAGACGCGCCCCGAGGAGCGTCTTGCCACGTGTCAACACTGGGTCTGACTGAGCGCCTCCAGGAGAGAGGCCCAAGCAAGACGCGCCCCGAGGAGAGTCTTTCCACGTGTCACCACTGGGTCTGACTGAGCGCCTCCAGGAGAGAGGCCCAAGCAAGACGCGCCCCGAGGAGCGTCTTGCCACATGTCAACACTGGGTCTGACTGAGCGCCTCCAGGAGAGAGGCCCAAGCAAGACGCGCCCCGAGGAGCGTCTTGCCACATGTCAAGAATGGGTCTGACTGAGGGCCTCCAGGAGAGAGGCCCAAGCAAGATGCGGCCGGAGGAGCGTCTTTGCACATGTCAACACTGGGTCTGACAGAGGGCCTCCAGGAGAGAGGCCCAAGCAAGACGTGTCCCGAGGAGCGAATTGCCACATGTCACCTCTGGTTCTGACTGAGCGCCTCCAGGAGAGAGGCCCAAGCAAGACGCGCCCCGAGGAGTGTCTTGTAACATGTCAACACTGGGTCTGTCTGAGCGCCTCCAGGAGAGAAGCCCAAGCAAGACGCGCCCCGGGGAGAGTCTTGCCACATGTCAACAATGGGTCTGACTGAGGGCCTCCAGGAGAGAAGCTCAAGCAAGACTGCGCCCCGAGGAGCGTCTTGACACATGTCAACACTGGGTCTGACAGAGGGCCTCCAGGAGAGAGGCCCAAGCAAGACGCGCCCCGAGGAGTGTCTTGCCACATGTCAACACTGTGTCTGACTGATCGCCTCCAGGAGAGAGGCCCAAGCAAGACGCGCCCCGAGGAGCGTCTTGACACATGTCAACACTGGGTCTGACTGAGCGCCTCCAGGAGAGAGGCCCAAGCAAGACGCGCCCCGTGGAGCGTCTGGACACATGTCAACACTGGGTCGGACTGAGGGCCTCCATGAGAGAAGCCCAAGCAAGATGCGCCCCGAGGAGAGTCTTGCCACATGTCAACACTCGGTCTGACAGAGGGCATTCAGGAGAGAGGCCCAAGCAATACGCGCCCCGAGGAGCGTCTTGCCACATGTCACCACTGGGTCTGAATGAGCGCCTCCAGGAGAGAGGCCCAACCAAGACGCGCCCCGAGGAGTGTCTTGCCACATGCCAACACTGGGTCTGACTGAGCGCCTCCAGGAGAGAGGCCCAAGCAAGACGCGCCCCGAGGAGCGTCTTGCCACGTGTCAACACAAGGTCTGACTGAGCGCCTCCAGGAGAGAGGCCCAAGCAAGACGCGCCCCGAGGAGAGTCTTTCCACGTGTCACCACTGGGTCTGACTGAGCGCCTCCAGGAGAGAGGCCCAAGCAAGACGCGCCCCGAGGAGCGTCTTGCCACATGTCAACACTGGGTCTGACTGAGCGCCTCCAGGAGAGAGGCCCAAGCAAGACGCGCCCCGAGGAGCGTCTTGCCACATGTCAACAATGGGTCTGACTGAGGGCCTCCAGGAGAGAGGCCCAAGCAAGATGCGCCCGGAGGAGCGTCTTTGCACATGTCAACACTGGGTCTGACAGAGGGCCTCCAGGAGAGAGGCCCAAGCAAGACGTGCCCCGAGGAGCGTCTTGCCACATGTCAACACTGGGTCTGACTGAGCGCCTCCAGGAGAGAGGACCAAGCAAGACGCGCCCCGAGGAGCGTCTTGTCACATGTCGACACTGGGTCTGTCTGAGCGCCTCCAGGAGAGAAGCCCAAGCAAGACGCGCCCCGGGGAGAGTCTTGCCACATGTCAACAATGGGTCTGACTGAGGGCCTCCAGGAGAGAAGCCCAAGCAAGACTGCACCCCGAGGAGCGTCTTGACACATGTCAACACTGGGTCTGACAGAGGGCCTCCAGGAGAGAGGCCCAAGCAAGACGCGCCCCGAGGAGTGTCTTGCCACATGTCAACACTGGGTCTGACTGATCGCCTCCAGGATAGAGGCCCAAGCAAGACGCGCCCCGAGGAGCGTCTTGCCACATGTCAACAATGGGTCTGACTGAGGGCCTCCCGGAGAGAGGCCCAAGCAAGATGCGCCCGGAGGAGCGTCTTTCCACATGTCAACATTGGGTCTGACAGAGGGCCTCCAGGAGAGAGGCCCAAGCAAGACGTGCCCCGAGGAGCGTCTTGCCACATGTCACCTCTGGTTCTGACTGAGCGCCTCCAGGAGAGAGGCCCAAGCAAGACGCGCCCCGAGGAGCGTCTTGTCACATGTCAACACTGGGTCTGTCTGAGCGCCTCCAGGAGAGAAGCCCAAGCAAGACGCGCCCCGGGGAGCGTCTTGCCACATGTCAACACTGGGTCTGACTGAGGGCCTCCATGAGAGAAGCCCAAGCAAGACGCGCCCCGAGGAGAGTCTTGCCACATGTCAACACTGGGTCTGAAAGAGGGCCTCCAGGAGAGAGGCCCAAGCAAGACGCGCCCCGAGGAGTGTCTTGCCACATGTCACCACTGGGTCTGACTGAGCGCCTCCAGGAGAGAGGCCCAAGCAAGACGCGCCCCGAGGAGCGTCAGGCCACATGTCAGCACTCGGTCTGACTGAGCGCCTCCAGGAGAGAGGCCCAAGCAAGACGCGCCCCGAGGAGCGTCTTGCTACATGTCAACAATGGGTCTGACTGAGGGCCTCCAGGAGAGAGGCCCAAGCAAGATGCGCCAGGAGGAGCGTCTTGCCACATGTCAACACTGGGTCTGACAGAGGGCCTCCAGGAGAGAGGCCCAAGCAAGACGCGCCCTGAGGAGCGTCTTGCCACATGTCACCTCTGGTTCTGACTGAGCGCCTCCAGGAGAGAGGCCCAAGCAAGACGCGCCCCGAGGAGCGTCTTGTCACATGTCAACACTGGGTCTTTCTGAGCGCCTCCAGGAGAGAAGCCCAAGCAAGACGCGCCCCGAGGAGCGTCTTGCCACATGTCAGCACTCGGTCTGACTGAGCGCCTCCAGGAGAGAGGCCCAAGCAAGACGCGCCCCGAGGAGCGTCTTGCCACATGTCAACAATGGGTCTGACTGAGGGCCTCCAGGAGAGAAGCCCAAGCAACACGCGGCCCGAGGAGTGTCTTGCCACATGTCAACAATGGGTCTGACTGAGGTGGTCTGACTGAGCGCCTCCAGGAGAGAGGCCCAAGCAACATGCGCCCCGAGGAGCGTCAGGCCACATGTCACTACTCAGTCTGACTGAGCGCCTCCAGGAGAGAGGCCCAAGCAAGACGCGCCCCGAGGAGCATCTTGCCACGTGTCAACAATGGGTCTGACTGAGGGCCTCCAGGAGAGAAGCCCAAGCAAGACGCGCCCCGAGGAGCGTCTTGCCACGTGTCAACACTGGGTCTGATTGAGGGCCTTCTGGAGAGAGGCCCAAGCAAGACGCGCCCCGAGGAGCGTCTTGCCACATGTCAACAATGGGTCTTACTGAGGGCCTCCAGGAGAGAAGCCCAAGCAAGACGCGCCCCGAGGAGCTTCTTTCCACATGTCAGCACTCGGTCTGACTGAGTGCCTCCAGGAGAGAGGCCAAAGCAAGACGCGCCCCGAGGAGCGTCTTGACACATGTCAACACTGGGTCTGACAGAGGGCCTCCATGAGAGAGGCCCAAGCAAGACGCGCCCCGAGGAGTGTCTTGCCACGTGTCAACACTGGGTCTGACAGAGGGCCTCCATGAGAGAGGCCCAAGCAAGACGCGCCCCGAGGAGTGTCTTGCCACATGTCACCACTTGGTCTGACTGAGCGCCTCCAGGAGAGAGGCCCAAGCAACACGCGCCCCGAGGAGCGTCAGGCCACATGTCACTACTCAGTCTGACTGAGCGCCTCCAGGAGAGAGGCCCAAGCAACACGAGCCCCGAGGAGCGTCAGGCCACATGTCACTACTCAGTCTGACTGAGCGCCTCCAGGAGGGAGGCCCAAGTAAGACGCGCCCCGAGGAGCGTCTTGACACGTGTCAACACTGGGTCTGACTGAGGGCCTCCATGAGAGAAGCCCAAGCAAGACGCGCCCCGAGGAGAGTCTTGCCACATGTCAACACTCGGTCTGACAGAGGGCCTCCATGAGAGAGGCCCAAGCAAGACGCGCCCCGAGGAGTGTCTTGCCACATGTCAGCACTCGGTCTGACAGAGGGCCTCCATGAGAGAGGCCCAAGCAAGACGCGCCCCGAGGAGTGTCTTGCCAAATGTCAACACTGGGTCTGACTGAGCGCCTCAGGGAGAGAGGTCCAAGCAAGACGCGCCCCGAGGAGCGTCTTGCCACATGTCACTACTCGGTCTGACTGAGCGCCTCCAGGAGAGAGGCCCAAGCAACACGAGCCCCGAGGAGCGTCAGGCCACATGTCACTACTCAGTCTGACTGAGCGCCTCCAGGAGAGAGGCCCAAGAAAGACGCGCCCCGAGGAGTGTCTTGCCACATGTCACCACTGGGTCTGACTGAGCGCCTCCAGGAGAGAGGCCCAAGCAAGATGCGCCCCGAGGAGCGTCTTGTCACATGTCAATACTGGGTCTTTCTGAGCGCCTCCAGGAGAGAAGCCCAAGCAAGACCTGCCCCGAGGAGCGTCTTGCCACATGTCAACAATGGGTCTGACTGAGGGCCTCCAGGAGAGAAGCCCAAGCAAGATGCGCCCCGAGGAGCGTCTTGCCACATGTCAACTCTGGGTCTGACTGAGCGCCTCCAGGAGAGAGGCCCAAGCAAGACGCGCCCCGAGGAGCGTCAGGCCACATGTCACTACTCAGTCTGACTGAGGGCCTCCAGGAGAGAGGCCCAAGCAAGACGCGCTCGAGGAGCGTCTTGCCACATGTCAACACTGGGTCTGATTGAGGGCCTTCTGGAGAGAGGCCCAAGCAAGACGCGCCCCGAGGAGCGTCTTGACACATGTCAACACTGGGTCTGACTGAGCGCCTCCAGGAGAGAGGCCCAAGCAAGACGCGCCCCGTGGAGCGTCTGGACACATGTCAACACTGGGTCGGACTGAGGGCCTCCATGAGAGAAGCCCAAGCAAGATGCGCCCCGAGGAGAGTCTTGCCACATGTCAACACTCGGTCTGACAGAGGGCATTCAGGAGAGAGGCCCAAGCAATACGCGCCCCGAGGAGCGTCTTGCCACATGTCACCACTGGGTCTGAATGAGCGCCTCCAGGAGAGAGGCCCAACCAAGACGCGCCCCGAGGAGTGTCTTGCCACATGCCAACACTGGGTCTGACTGAGCGCCTCCAGGAGAGAGGCCCAAGCAAGACGCGCCCCGAGGAGCGTCTTGCCACGTGTCAACACAAGGTCTGACTGAGCGCCTCCAGGAGAGAGGCCCAAGCAAGACGCGCCCCGAGGAGAGTCTTTCCACGTGTCACCACTGGGTCTGACTGAGCGCCTCCAGGAGAGAGGCCCAAGCAAGACGCGCCCCGAGGAGCGTCTTGCCACATGTCAACACTGGGTCTGACTGAGCGCCTCCAGGAGAGAGGCCCAAGCAAGACGCGCCCCGAGGAGCGTCTTGCCACATGTCAACAATGGGTCTGACTGAGGGCCTCCAGGAGAGAGGCCCAAGCAAGATGCGCCCGGAGGAGCGTCTTTGCACATGTCAACACTGGGTCTGACAGAGGGCCTCCAGGAGAGAGGCCCAAGCAAGACGTGCCCCGAGGAGCGTCTTGCCACATGTCAACACTGGGTCTGACTGAGCGCCTCCAGGAGAGAGGACCAAGCAAGACGCGCCCCGAGGAGCGTCTTGTCACATGTCGACACTGGGTCTGTCTGAGCGCCTCCAGGAGAGAAGCCCAAGCAAGACGCGCCCCGGGGAGAGTCTTGCCACATGTCAACAATGGGTCTGACTGAGGGCCTCCAGGAGAGAAGCCCAAGCAAGACTGCACCCCGAGGAGCGTCTTGACACATGTCAACACTGGGTCTGACAGAGGGCCTCCAGGAGAGAGGCCCAAGCAAGACGCGCCCCGAGGAGTGTCTTGCCACATGTCAACACTGGGTCTGACTGATCGCCTCCAGGATAGAGGCCCAAGCAAGACGCGCCCCGAGGAGCGTCTTGCCACATGTCAACAATGGGTCTGACTGAGGGCCTCCCGGAGAGAGGCCCAAGCAAGATGCGCCCGGAGGAGCGTCTTTCCACATGTCAACATTGGGTCTGACAGAGGGCCTCCAGGAGAGAGGCCCAAGCAAGACGTGCCCCGAGGAGCGTCTTGCCACATGTCACCTCTGGTTCTGACTGAGCGCCTCCAGGAGAGAGGCCCAAGCAAGACGCGCCCCGAGGAGCGTCTTGTCACATGTCAACACTGGGTCTGTCTGAGCGCCTCCAGGAGAGAAGCCCAAGCAAGACGCGCCCCGGGGAGCGTCTTGCCACATGTCAACACTGGGTCTGACTGAGGGCCTCCATGAGAGAAGCCCAAGCAAGACGCGCCCCGAGGAGAGTCTTGCCACATGTCAACACTGGGTCTGAAAGAGGGCCTCCAGGAGAGAGGCCCAAGCAAGACGCGCCCCGAGGAGTGTCTTGCCACATGTCACCACTGGGTCTGACTGAGCGCCTCCAGGAGAGAGGCCCAAGCAAGACGCGCCCCGAGGAGCGTCAGGCCACATGTCAGCACTCGGTCTGACTGAGCGCCTCCAGGAGAGAGGCCCAAGCAAGACGCGCCCCGAGGAGCGTCTTGCTACATGTCAACAATGGGTCTGACTGAGGGCCTCCAGGAGAGAGGCCCAAGCAAGATGCGCCAGGAGGAGCGTCTTGCCACATGTCAACACTGGGTCTGACAGAGGGCCTCCAGGAGAGAGGCCCAAGCAAGACGCGCCCTGAGGAGCGTCTTGCCACATGTCACCTCTGGTTCTGACTGAGCGCCTCCAGGAGAGAGGCCCAAGCAAGACGCGCCCCGAGGAGCGTCTTGTCACATGTCAACACTGGGTCTTTCTGAGCGCCTCCAGGAGAGAAGCCCAAGCAAGACGCGCCCCGAGGAGCGTCTTGCCACATGTCAGCACTCGGTCTGACTGAGCGCCTCCAGGAGAGAGGCCCAAGCAAGACGCGCCCCGAGGAGCGTCTTGCCACATGTCAACAATGGGTCTGACTGAGGGCCTCCAGGAGAGAAGCCCAAGCAACACGCGGCCCGAGGAGTGTCTTGCCACATGTCAACAATGGGTCTGACTGAGGTGGTCTGACTGAGCGCCTCCAGGAGAGAGGCCCAAGCAACATGCGCCCCGAGGAGCGTCAGGCCACATGTCACTACTCAGTCTGACTGAGCGCCTCCAGGAGAGAGGCCCAAGCAAGACGCGCCCCGAGGAGCATCTTGCCACGTGTCAACAATGGGTCTGACTGAGGGCCTCCAGGAGAGAAGCCCAAGCAAGACGCGCCCCGAGGAGCGTCTTGCCACGTGTCAACACTGGGTCTGATTGAGGGCCTTCTGGAGAGAGGCCCAAGCAAGACGCGCCCCGAGGAGCGTCTTGCCACATGTCAACAATGGGTCTTACTGAGGGCCTCCAGGAGAGAAGCCCAAGCAAGACGCGCCCCGAGGAGCTTCTTTCCACATGTCAGCACTCGGTCTGACTGAGTGCCTCCAGGAGAGAGGCCAAAGCAAGACGCGCCCCGAGGAGCGTCTTGACACATGTCAACACTGGGTCTGACAGAGGGCCTCCATGAGAGAGGCCCAAGCAAGACGCGCCCCGAGGAGTGTCTTGCCACGTGTCAACACTGGGTCTGACAGAGGGCCTCCATGAGAGAGGCCCAAGCAAGACGCGCCCCGAGGAGTGTCTTGCCACATGTCACCACTTGGTCTGACTGAGCGCCTCCAGGAGAGAGGCCCAAGCAACACGCGCCCCGAGGAGCGTCAGGCCACATGTCACTACTCAGTCTGACTGAGCGCCTCCAGGAGAGAGGCCCAAGCAACACGAGCCCCGAGGAGCGTCAGGCCACATGTCACTACTCAGTCTGACTGAGCGCCTCCAGGAGGGAGGCCCAAGTAAGACGCGCCCCGAGGAGCGTCTTGACACGTGTCAACACTGGGTCTGACTGAGGGCCTCCATGAGAGAAGCCCAAGCAAGACGCGCCCCGAGGAGAGTCTTGCCACATGTCAACACTCGGTCTGACAGAGGGCCTCCATGAGAGAGGCCCAAGCAAGACGCGCCCCGAGGAGTGTCTTGCCACATGTCAGCACTCGGTCTGACAGAGGGCCTCCATGAGAGAGGCCCAAGCAAGACGCGCCCCGAGGAGTGTCTTGCCAAATGTCAACACTGGGTCTGACTGAGCGCCTCAGGGAGAGAGGTCCAAGCAAGACGCGCCCCGAGGAGCGTCTTGCCACATGTCACTACTCGGTCTGACTGAGCGCCTCCAGGAGAGAGGCCCAAGCAACACGAGCCCCGAGGAGCGTCAGGCCACATGTCACTACTCAGTCTGACTGAGCGCCTCCAGGAGAGAGGCCCAAGAAAGACGCGCCCCGAGGAGTGTCTTGCCACATGTCACCACTGGGTCTGACTGAGCGCCTCCAGGAGAGAGGCCCAAGCAAGATGCGCCCCGAGGAGCGTCTTGTCACATGTCAATACTGGGTCTTTCTGAGCGCCTCCAGGAGAGAAGCCCAAGCAAGACCTGCCCCGAGGAGCGTCTTGCCACATGTCAACAATGGGTCTGACTGAGGGCCTCCAGGAGAGAAGCCCAAGCAAGATGCGCCCCGAGGAGCGTCTTGCCACATGTCAACTCTGGGTCTGACTGAGCGCCTCCAGGAGAGAGGCCCAAGCAAGACGCGCCCCGAGGAGCGTCAGGCCACATGTCACTACTCAGTCTGACTGAGGGCCTCCAGGAGAGAGGCCCAAGCAAGACGCGCTCGAGGAGCGTCTTGCCACATGTCAACACTGGGTCTGATTGAGGGCCTTCTGGAGAGAGGCCCAAGCAAGACGCGCCCCGAGGAGCGTCTTGCCACATGTCAACAATGGGTCTTACTGAGGGCCTCCAGGAGAGAGGCCCAAGCAAGATGCGCCCGGAGGAGCGTCTTGCCACATGTCAACACTGGGTCTGACTGAGGGCCTCCAGGAGAGAAGCCCAAGCAACACGCGGCCCGAGCAGCGTCTTGCCACATGTCAGCACTCGGTCTGACTGAGCGCCTCCAGGAGAGAGGCCCAAGCAAGACGCGCCCCGAGGACCGTCTTGCCACATGTCAACAATGGGTCTGACTGAGGGCCTCCCGGAGAGAAGCCTTTCCAAGACGCGCCCTGAGGAGCGTCTTGACACATGTCAACACTTGGTCTGACAGAGGGCCTCCAGGAGAGAGGCCCAAGCAAGACGCGCCCCGAGGAGTGTCTTGCCATAGGTCACCACTTGGTCTGACTGAGCGCCTCCAGGAGAGAGGCCCAAGCAAAACGCGCCCCGATGAGCGTCAGGGCACATGTCACTACTCAGTCCGACTGAGCGCCTCCAGGAGAGAGGCCCAAGCAAGACGCGCCCCGAGGAGCGTCTTGCCACATGTCAACACTGGGTCTGACTGAGGGCCTCCAGGAGAGAAGCCCAAGCAACACGCGGCCCGAGCAGCGTCTTGCCACATGTCAGCACTCGGTCTGACTGAGCGCCTCCAGGAGAGAGGCCCAAGCAAGACGCGCCCCGAGGACCGTCTTGCCACATGTCAACAATGGGTCTGACTGAGGGCCTCCCGGAGAGAAGCCTTTCCAAGACGCGCCCCGAGGAGCGTCTTGACACATGTCAACACTTGGTCTGACAGAGGGCCTCCAGGAGAGAGGCCCAAGCAAGACGCGCCCCGAGGAGTGTCTTGCCACAGGTCACCACTTGGTCTGACTGAGCGCCTCCAGGAGAGAGGCCCAAGCAACACGCGCCCCGATGAGCGTCAGGCCACATGTCACTACTCAGTCCGACTGAGCGCCTCCAGGAGAGAGGCCCAAGCAACACGCGCCCCGAGGAGCATCTTGCCACGTGTCAACAATGGGTCTGACTGAGGGCCTCCAGGAGAGAAGCCCAAGCAACACGCGCCCCGAGGAGCGTCTTGCCACATGTCAACAATGGGTCTGACTGAGGGCGTCCAGGAGAGAAGCCCAAGCAAGACGCGCCCCGAGGCGCGTCTTGACACATGTCAACACTGGGTCTGACAGAGGGCCTCCAGGAGAGAGGCCCAAGCAAGACGCGCCCCGAGGAGTGTCTAGCCACATGTCACCACTTGGTCTGACTGAGCGCCTCCAGGAGAGATGCCCAAGCAACAAGCGCCCCGAGGAGCGTCAGGCCACTTGTCACTACTCAGTCTGACTGAGCGCCTCCAGGAGAGAGGCCCAAGCAAGACGCGCCCCGAGGAGCGTCTTGCCACATGTCAACAATGGGTCTTACTGAGGGCCTCCAGGAGAGAAGCCCAAGCAAGACGCGCCCCGAGGAGCTTCTTTCCACATGTCAGCACTCGGTCTGACTGAGCGCCTCCAGGAGAGAGGCCAAAGCAAGACGCGCCCCGAGGAGCGTCTTGACACATGTCAACACTGGGTCTGACAGAGGGCCTCCATAAGAGAGGCCCAAGCAAGACGCGCCCCGAGGAGTGTCTTGCCACATGTCAACACTGGGTCTGACAGAGGGCCTCCATGAGAGAGGCCCAAGCAAGACGCGCCCCGAGGAGTGTCTTGCCACATGTCACCAGTTGGTCTGACTGAGCGCCTCCAGGAGAGAGGCCCAAGCAACACGCGCCCCGAGGAGCGTCAGGCCACATGTCACTACTCAGTCTGACTGAGCGCCTCCAGGAGAGAGGCCCAAGAAAGACGCGCCCCGAGGAGCGTCTTGACACGTGTCAACACTGGGTCTGATTGAGGGCCTTCTGGAGAGAGGCCCAAGCAAGACGCGCCCCGAGGAGCGTCTTGCCACATGTCAACAATGGTTCTTACTGAGGGCCTCCAGGAGAGAAGCCCAAGCAACACGCGCCCCGAGGAGCTTCTTGCCACATGTCAGCACTCGGTCTGACAGAGTGCCTCCATGAGAGAGGCCCAAGCAAGACGCGCCCCGAGGAGTGTCTTGCCAAATGTCAACACTGGGTCTGACTGAGCGCCTCAGGGAGAGAGGTCCAAGCAAGACGCGCCCCGAGGAGCGTCTTGCCACATGTCACTACTCGGTCTGACTGAGCGCCTCAGTGAGAGAAGCTCCAGCAAGACACGCCCCGAGGAGCGTCTTGCCACATGTCACTACTCGGTCTGTTTGAGCGCCTCCAGGAGAGAGGCCCAAGCAAGACGTGCCCCGAGGAGCGTCTTGCCACATGTCAACAATGGGTCTGACTGAGGGCCTCCAGGAGAGAAGCCCAAGCAAGACGCGCCCCGAGGAGCGTCTTGCCACATGTCAACACTGGGTCTGACTGAGCTTCTCCAGGAGAGAGGCCCAAGCAAGACACGCCCCGAGGAGCGTCTTGACACATGTCAACACTGGGTCTGACTGAGGGCCTCCATGAGAGAAGCCCAAGCAAGACGCGCCCCGAGGAGAGTCTTGCCACATGTCAACACTCGGTCTGACAGAGGGCCTCCAGGAGAGAGGCCCAAGCAAGACGCGCCCCGAGGAGTGTCTTGCCACATGTCACCACTGGGTCTGACTGAGCGCCTCCAGGAGAGAGGCCCAAGCAAGACGCGCCCCGAGGAGCGTCTTGTCACATGTCAACACTGGGTCTTTCTGAGCACCTCCAGGAGAGAAGCCCAAGCAAGACGCGCCCCGAGGAGCGTCTTGCCACATGTCAGCACTCGGTCTGACTGAGCGCCTCCAGGAGAGAGGCCAAAGCAAGACGCGCCCCGAGGAGCATCTTGCCACATGTCAACAATGGGTCTGACTGAGGGCCTCCAAGGAGAGAAGCCCAAGCAAGACGCGCCCCGAGGAGCGTCTTGACACATGTTAACACTGGGTCTGACAGAGGGCCTCCAGGAGAGAGGCCAAAGCAAGTCGCGCCCCGAGGAGCGTCTTGCCACATGTCACCACTTGGTCTGACTGAGCACCTCCAGGAGAGAGGCCCAAGCAACACGCGCCCCGAAGAGCGTCAGGCCACATGTCACTACTCAGTCTGACTGAGCGCCTCCAGGAGAGAGGCCCAAGCAAGACGTGCCCCGAGGAGCGTCATGCCACGTGTCAACACTGGGTCTGATTGAGGGCCTTCTGGAGAGAGGCACAAGCAAGACGCGCCCCGAGGAGCGTCTTGCCACATGTCAACAATGGGTCTTACTGAGGGCCTCCAGGAGAGAAGCCCAAGCAAGACGCGCCCCGAGGAGCTTCTTGCCACATGTCAGCACTCGGTCTGACTGAGCGCCTCCAGGAGAGAGGCCAAAGCAAGACGCGCCCCGAGGAGCGTCTTGACACATGTCAACACTGGGTCTGACAGAGGGCCTCCATGAGAGAGGCCCAAGCAAGACGCGCCCCGAGGAGTGTCTTGCCACATGTCAACACTGGGTCCGACTGAGTGCCTCCAGGAGAGAGGCCCAAGCAAGACGCGCCCCGAGGAGCGTCTTGCCACGTGTCAACACTGGGTCTGACTGAGCGCCTCCAGGAGAGAGGCCCAAGCAAGATGCGCCCCGAGGAGCGTCTTGCCACGTGTCACCACTGGGTCTGACTGAGCGCTTCCAGGAGAGAGGCCCAAGCAAGATGTGCCCCGAGGAGCGTCTTGCCACGTGTCACCACTGGGTCTGATTGATCGCCTCCAGGAGAGAGGCCCCAGCAAGACGCGCCCTGAGGAGCGTCTTGCCTTATGTCAGCACTCGGTCTGACTGAGCGCCTCCAGGAGAGAGGCCCAAGCAAGACGCGCCCCGAGGAGCGTCTTGCCACATGTCAACACTGGGTCTGATTGAGGGCCTTCTGGAGAGAGGCCCAAGCAAGACGCGCCCCGAGGAGCGTCTTGCCACATGTCAACAATGGGTCTTACTGAGGGCCTCCAGGAGAGAGGCCCAAGCAAGATGCGCCCGGAGGAGCGTCTTGCCACATGTCAACACTGGGTCTGACTGAGCGCCTCAGGGAGAGAGGTCCAAGCAAGACGCGCCCCGAGGAGCGTCTTGCCACATGTCACTACTCGGTCTGACTGAGCGCCTCAGTGAGAGAAGCCCCAGCAAGACACGCCCCGAGGAGCGTCTTGCCACATGTCACTACTCGGTCTGTTTGAGCGCCTCCAGGAGAGAGGCCCAAGCAAGACGTGCCCCGAGGAGCGTCTTGCCACATGTCAACAATGGGTCTGACTGAGGGCCTCCAGGAGAGAAGCCCAAGCAAGACGCGCCCCGAGGAGCGTCTTGCCACATGTCAACACTGGGTCTGACTGAGCTTCTCCAGGAGAGAGGCCCAAGCAAGACACGCCCCGAGGAGCGTCTTGACACATGTCAACACTGGGTCTGACTGAGGGCCTCCATGAGAGAAGCCCAAGCAAGACGCGCCCCGAGGAGAGTCTTGCCACATGTCAACACTCGGTCTGACAGAGGGCCTCCAGGAGAGAGGCCCAAGCAAGACGCGCCCCGAGGAGTGTCTTGCCACATGTCACCACTGGGTCTGACTGAGCGCCTCCAGGAGAGAGGCCCAAGCAAGACGCGCCCCGAGGAGCGTCTTGTCACATGTCAACACTGGGTCTTTCTGAGCACCTCCAGGAGAGAAGCCCAAGCAAGACGCGCCCCGAGGAGCGTCTTGCCACATGTCAGCACTCGGTCTGACTGAGCGCCTCCAGGAGAGAGGCCAAAGCAAGACGCGCCCCGAGGAGCATCTTGCCACATGTCAACAATGGGTCTGACTGAGGGCCTCCAAGGAGAGAAGCCCAAGCAAGACGCGCCCCGAGGAGCGTCTTGACACATGTTAACACTGGGTCTGACAGAGGGCCTCCAGGAGAGAGGCCAAAGCAAGTCACGCCCCGAGGAGCGTCTTGCCACATGTCACCACTTGGTCTGACTGAGCACCTCCAGGAGAGAGGCCCAAGCAACACGCGCCCCGAAGAGCGTCAGGCCACATGTCACTACTCAGTCTGACTGAGCGCCTCCAGGAGAGAGGCCCAAGCAAGACGTGCCCCGAGGAGCGTCATGCCACGTGTCAACACTGGGTCTGATTGAGGGCCTTCTGGAGAGAGGCACAAGCAAGACGCGCCCCGAGGAGCGTCTTGCCACATGTCAACAATGGGTCTTACTGAGGGCCTCCAGGAGAGAAGCCCAAGCAAGACGCGCCCCGAGGAGCTTCTTGCCACATGTCAGCACTCGGTCTGACTGAGCGCCTCCAGGAGAGAGGCCAAAGCAAGACGCGCCCCGAGGAGCGTCTTGACACATGTCAACACTGGGTCTGACAGAGGGCCTCCATGAGAGAGGCCCAAGCAAGACGCGCCCCGAGGAGTGTCTTGCCACATGTCAACACTGGGTCCGACTGAGTGCCTCCAGGAGAGAGGCCCAAGCAAGACGCGCCCCGAGGAGCGTCTTGCCACGTGTCAACACTGGGTCTGACTGAGCGCCTCCAGGAGAGAGGCCCAAGCAAGATGCGCCCCGAGGAGCGTCTTGCCACGTGTCACCACTGGGTCTGACTGAGCGCTTCCAGGAGAGAGGCCCAAGCAAGATGTGCCCCGAGGAGCGTCTTGCCACGTGTCACCACTGGGTCTGATTGATCGCCTCCAGGAGAGAGGCCCCAGCAAGACGCGCCCTGAGGAGCGTCTTGCCTTATGTCAGCACTCGGTCTGACTGAGCGCCTCCAGGAGAGAGGCCCAAGCAAGACGCGCCCCGAGGAGCGTCTTGACACATGTCAACACTGGGTCTGATTGAGGGCCTTCTGGAGAGAGGCCCAAGCAAGACGCGCCCCGAGGAGCGTCTTGCCACATGTCAACAATGGGTCTTACTGAGGGCCTCCAGGAGAGAGGCCCAAGCAAGATGCGCCCGGAGGAGCGTCTTGCCACATGTCAACACTGGGTCTGACAGAGGGCCTCCAGGAGAGAGGCCCAAGCAAGACGCGCCCCGAGGAGCGTCTTGCCACATGTCAGCACTCGGTCTGACTGAGCGCCTCCAGGAGAGAGGCCCAAGCAAGACGCACCCCGAGGAGCGTCTTGCCACATGTCAACAATGGGTCTTACTGAGGGCCTCCAGGAAAGAAGCCCAAGCAACACGCGGCCCGAGGAGCGTCTTGCCACATGTCAGCAATCGGTCTGACCGAGCGCCTCCAGGAGAGAGGCCCAAGCAAGACGCGCCCCGAGGAGCGTCTTGCCACATGTCAACAATGGGTCTGACTGAGGGCCTCCAGGAGAGAAGCCCAAGCAAGACGCGCCCCGTGGAGCGTCTGGACACATGTCAACACTGGGTCTGACAGAGGGCCTCTAGGAGAGAGGCCCAAGCAAGACACGCCCCGAGGAGTGTCTTGCCACATGTCACCACTGGGTCTGACTGAGCGCCTCCAGGAGAGAGGCCCAAGCAAGACGCGCCCCGAGGAGCGTCAGGCCACATGTCACTACTCAGTCTGACTGAGCGCCTCCAGGAGAGAGGCCCAAGCAAGACGTGCCCCGAGGAGCGTCTTGCCACGTGTCAACACTGGTTCTGATTGAGGGCCTTCTGGAGAGAGGCCCAAGCAAGACGCGCCCCGACGAGCGTCGTGCCACGTGTCAACACTGGGTCTGACTGAGCGCCCCCAGGAGAGAGGCCCAAGCAAGATGCGCCCCGAGGAGCTTCTTGCCACGTGTCACCACTGGGTCTGACTGAGCGCCTCCAGGAGAGAGGCCCAAGCAAGACGCGCCCCGAGGAGCGTCTTGCCACGTGTCACCACTGGGTCTGATTGAGCGCCTCCAGGAGAGAGGCCCCAGCAAGACCGGTCAGGCCTGCAGTGTACACATCAGAGACATGATGTTCTTTCACAGAACTGAGGTTGTTCATTACTAAATGACTTTTACAGGAATATTGTTATTATACTATTCAACAGGTTTATCATAATAATGTGTATTAAACCCACAACCTAGCACTGAGGACAGAGGGACTTTATTTAAATTAGTACTTAATGGAAACGATACATAATGATACATAAGAGGCATGTCATACATTCAGCCTAGGAATAGTAGCATTGTGCACTATTAAAAATATACACATCAATTGCTCGAATCCCATTGTTGCAAAGTAAAACTCTAATAAAACTCTAGTCTGACATCAACAGAGAAGACTTAGTGTATGTACTACAAATACAGCATTAGGATTTCGAGTGGACCGTGCACCTTGTGAACCATCAGAGGCTTATGACGCAACATATCTTCCAGTTGCTATTAGACAAGTTATAATTCTCGACCATTTTTCGGAACTGGTTTCTTGGGTCCGTGAGTATATGCCAAATGAGATGATAGTCCTTAAGTAAGTTCCTGGCGATCCCATGTCACGCTCTTGCCCATCAGCCGGTGAACGCTGAGACAGAACTCGATGAGAGCGATGTATTTTTTAAGTGCTCCGAATGTACTTCTAACAAGCGTGCGATTCACTTCGTGAGTAAACTGCAGCTGCAGCTGATTCAAACAGTCAAGCCAACTTTCTACATCACAATATGCGTTTTGTAGTTAGTCGAGTTACCTTTTGTGTGGCGCATGCACGGGTTGTTAGCGTCCAGCTCCCAGCTTAGAGAGTCCTGTATTGACACAGACGTCAATACATCTCGATGTCATGCAACACACAAAGTCTGTCGCATACAGGTGGGTTAACACATGTACGATACCTTTTGTGTGGCGCATGCACGGGTCGTTAGCGTCCAGCTCCCGGCTTATAGAGAGTCCTGTATTGACACAGACGTCAATACATCTCGATGTCATGCAACACACAAAGTCTGTCGCATACAGGTGGGTTAACACACATGTACGATGTGTGCAATGGCGCGCCCGTTTACAATGGGACACGACGATGATCATTGTTAACCAAACTCTTGTTTCTCACGACAGGTGTTAGCGTTGTCTCCTGCACCGGGTCTTCGTGCACAGAGGGTGTTGTAATGTGCTCGTCATAGTGGCGATTGTTGTCACTCGAATCCGTTGTTCTCACGACAGGTGGTAGCGTTGTCTCCTGCATGTTGTCTTCGCGTGCGGCAAGTGTTGTGCTGTGCTCGTTATAATGGTTGTCTTCGTACAAAGGGGGTGTTGAATACTCCTTCGCGAGTAGTGTAGGAGGTGGTGTGATGGGACCTATCTCAGAGGCGTTATGTGAGCGTACCACCATGGCCTGAGCAACTGCGACTACTGAGAGTACACCCAGTACAGACAGCGAGATCATTTTTTTTCTTGGGTGTTGTACGTGTGGGTACAGCCGCTTTAATGGCAGTGAGAGCAAGTGGGCAAATGTATTCATAGGTCACTAGCAGAAACTAAGGCACCTGGTCAGAGTGTAATCGTAACCACCGTAGCTCTTGTCATAATTTAATATACATAGAAATAAGAAACGGGCATGTCAGGATAAACATCGCGAGTGATAATGCGGCCAGTATCTGTGTGCGCTTGAGAGCACCTTGTTGTTCTACTGTGGTGCCCACGCCGCCGGGTCTGTAAATGTCATCAACCTTCTTTATATACGCATACGCTAAAGACCGTATATTCTCTATGGATTTGAACACGTCCTTTGTTTCGCGTAACGCTTGAGCTGTCTCGAGCGTGATGTTGTGAGTGTACGCCAGTGTTTCACGTGCACCGAGGTCCGAAAGGGCGTGCGCTACAACTATTACCCTTGGTTTGGGAGTGTGGCGAAACGCTCGCTCCGCTGTAATGGGCGGATGCAATGTTATCACCTGGTACGTTTCGTTAGTCGGGTCGTAACACACCGGTCCGTCACACGGACCATCACATTGTATGGGGCACAGTAAGGACAACACGCCGCCGGCCGTGACTTCGCACTCGACCGCGGTGGTGTTATCGATTTGCAAAGGATCACATACGCCTCTCCAGTCGCAATGAGGCACATTGTAGTCGACGCGACCGTCGGTCACCATAGCTTTCGTCAGCCAACACACACGATTGCCCTTCGAAACATCGGCGATCAACGTGAGCGTAGAGGTCGCCGTCGCTTTACTGTACGCCAGGATATCCGTGTGTGAGTGCACGCTCGACGTGGATTGACAACCGGTCATGTCAGACCTGATCAGACCTTCCGAACACATGACCATTAGTTGTTGTGCGGCCGAGAGTATCGCGATCATACCGTTGAGATGTGTAGAAAGCGCGTACACGCCAGCCTTCCACGTTTCCAAAGTTTCCAGCAGTCTAGAGGGACTTGTCTTAGCGCACACGGCTGTGCTGAATTTGCGTTGGGTAGACACAACGGCTTCGACCTCGCTTAGGATCTGTGGGCTCATGTACTCGTGGTAGGCCAAGACGTGTATAGTCGAGCGCGTTGACGCCCCGAACACTTGACCCGGTTTTGTTGTGGCGATATGCGTGTCCAGTAACGCGGCAAAGTCCGCGTGTCTAGCGTGTATTGATTTTACAGCTCACTCATACCCCAACAGTACGGTCCGTAGAAGTTCGTTCACTTGTTTCCATGCGCTCGTGGAACACAGGACATCGCAACCTCTGTGATACTCAAGTAAAGCGTCACACACCAGCTGCTTGCACGTTGGAAATACAATCGGTAGTAACTTCTTACTCCACTCTATGTTGAACTCATATAGTATGTATATGGGCGGTTGCGGCGGTTTGCGCATTTTCTATCTACCCTCCGCTAATATGACTCTGTGGTCTGTCTCCTGAGATGGTGCGGTTGGAACTTGCGAGAGTGCACTGTCGACGGTCGGCGTTTCCATTTCGTCAACTGTGCCATTTTCAGCCGCTGGCAAACGGCCGTCGACGGTCGATGCGAGACACCAACATAACGTTGGACCGCGACCCTCATGCCAGTTTTCTGTAGTACTAGTTGTAGTTTCTGGTGCACACTCGAAACGCCATTACGATCACAATTACGTTGATTAATAAATCCAGTGTTGTAGCGACTGCAGCCAGCGCCGTCGCGCAACTCGTGTCAGTGTTATCTCTCGATACTTTCATTCGTATCCGAGCGTATGCAGAATCTACGGATCTGGTGAAGTTGCTTGTCACTAGCTTGTGCACGTTTGATATGGCACTTTGCGCGAGACTCACACAACCTGCAGTGGTGACCGTCGCGTCAGTGCAAAGTTTTTCCGATATGTCGCTCGCAACATCGTTTGTCATTTGCTGTACACTGCGCAAACTGGCCGCGAGGCCGCGGAGAGGGTCTTCGTTACGAGCTACTCTGGTAGCGCAGTGGTTGATGAGGATGATCATCTTTAGCAATAGTTCATCTCGAAGCGCAACGATGATGAGGGCGACGGGTTGGCCGGTTCCGCCTTCAGGCCACTCGGTTGCCGCTAGATTGCCCAATGCCACACACGCAGACGAACCCTGTACACACTCAATGACCCGTGTGCGACCGTTGATTTCTGCTAGTACGTTTGCTAGGTCTACGTGCTTCCACGGATCGGGCATGGGCACGCGCTTGTTTTTAGAGGCGTTTTCGCGCAGCCTCTACCCTGCACGACCGCTCGTGGCCGCACTAGCTATATTTATCTTTATTTGTTTCACATACACACACACACACACACACACACACACACACACACACACACACACACACACACACACACACACACACACACACACACACACACACAGGCCCTTGCGTGCAAACCTCGGTCAGGCCTGCAGTGTACACATCAGAGACATGATGTTCTTTCACAGAACTGAGGTTGTTCATTACTAAATGACTTTTACAGGAATATTGTTATTATACTATTCAACAGGTTGATCACAATAATGTGTATTAAACCCACAACCTAGCACTGAGGAAAGAGGGACCTTATTTAAATTAGTACTTAATGGAAACGATACATAATGATACATAAGAGGCATGTCATACATTCAGCCTAGGAATAGTAGCATTGTGCACTATTAAAAATATACACATCAATTGCTCGAATCCCATTGTTGCAAAGTAAAACTCTAATAAAACTCTAGTCTGACATCAACAGAGAAGACTTAGTGTATGTACTACAAATACAGCATTAGGATTTCGAGTGGACCGTGCACCTTGTGAACCATCAGAGGCTTATGACGCAATATATCTTCCAGTTGCTATTAGACAAGTTATCACAATTACGTTGTTTAATAAATCCAGTGTTGTAGCGACTGCAGCTAGCGCCGTCGCGCAACTCGTGTCGGTGTTATCTCTCGATACTTTCATTCGTATCCGAGCGTATGCAGAATCTACGGATCTGGTGAAGTTGCTTGTCACTAGCTTGCGCACATTTGATATGGCACTTTGCGCGTGACTCACACAACCTGCAGTGGCGACCGTCGCGTCAGTGCAAAGTTTTTCCGATATATCGCTTCCAACATCGTTTGTCATTTGCTGTACACTGCGCACACTGGCCGCGAGGTCGCGGAGAGGGTCTTCGTTACGAGTTGTGTAATATCCGCTGACTTGCCGATTCAATTCTGGTGGCGCTGACCCAAACGAGAACGCTTTTAAGGCGCATTTCGTGGTAACTCTGGTAGCACCGTGGTTGACATGGACGATCATCTTTAGCAATAGTTCATCTCGAAGCGCAACGATGGTGAGGGCGACGGGTTGGCCGGTTCCACCTTCAGGCCACTCGGTTGCCGCTAGATTGCCCAATGCCACACACACAGACGAACCCTGTACACACTCAATGACCCATGTGCGATCGTTGATTTCTGCTAGTACGTTTGCTAGTTCTACGTGCTTCCACGGATCGGGCGTGGGCACGCGCTTGTTTTAGAGGCGTTTTCGTGCAGCCTCTACCCTGCACGAGCGCTCGTGGCCGCACTAGCTATATTTATCTTTATTTGTTTCACACACACACACACACACACACACACACACACACACACACACACACAAACACACACACACACACACACACACACACACACACACACACACACACACACACAGGCCCTTGCGTGCAAACCCCGGTCCGGCCTGCAGTGTACACATCAGAGACATGATTTTCTTTCACAGAACTGAGGTTGTTCATTACTAAATGACTTTTACAGGAATATTGTTATTATACTATTCAACAGGTTGATCATAATAATGTGTATTAAACCCACAACCTAGCACTGAGGACAGAGGGACCTTATTTAAATTAGTACTTAATGGAAACGATACATAATGATACATAAGAGCCATGTCATACATTCAGCCTAGGAATAGTAGCATTGTGCACTATTAAAAATATACACATCAATTGCTCGAATCCCATTGTTGCAAAGTAAAACTCTAATAAAACTCTAGTCTGACATCAACAGAGAAGACTTAGTGTATGTACTACAAATACAGAATTAGGATTTCGAGTGGACCGTGCACCTTGTGAACCATCAGAGGCTTATGACGCAACATATCTTCCAGTTGCTATTAGACAAGTTATAATTCTCAACCATTTTTCGGAACTGGTTTCTTGGGTCCGTGAGTAAATGCCAAATGAGATGATAGTCCTTAAGTAAGTTCCTGGCGATCCCATGTCACGCTCTTGCCCATCAGCCGGTGAACGCTGAGACGGAACTCGATGAGAGCGATGTATTCTTTAAGTGCTCCGAATGTACTTCTAACAAGCGTGTGATTCACTTCGTGAGTAAACCGCAGCTGCAGCTGATTCAAACAGTCAAGCCAACTTTCTACATCACAATATGCGTTTTGTAGTTAGTCGAGTTACCTTTTGTGTGGCGCATGCACGGGTTGTTAGCGTCCAGCTCCCAGCTTAGAGAGTCCTGTATTGACACAGACGTCAATACATCTCGATGTCATGCAACACACAAAGTCTGTCGCATACAGGTGGGTTAACACATGTACAATACCTTTTGTGTGGCGCATGCACGGGTCGTTAGCGTCCAGCTCCCGGCTTATAGAGTCCTGTATTGACACAGACGTCAATACATCTCGATGTCATGCAACACACAAAGTCTGTCGCATACAGGTGGGTTAACACACATGTACGATGTGTGCGATGGCACGCCCGTTTACAATGGGACACGACGATGATCATTGTTAACCAAACTCTTGTTTCTCACAACAGGTGGTAGCGTTGTCTCCTGCACCTGGTCTTCGTGCACAGAGGGTGTTGTAATGTGCTCGTCATAGTCGCGATCGTTGTCACTCGAATCCGTTGTTCTCACGACAGGTGGTAGCGTTGTCTCCTGCATGTTGTCTTCGCGTGCTGCAAGCGTTGTGCTGTGCTCGTTATAATGGTTGTCTTCGTACAAAGGGGGTGTTGAATACTCCTTCGCGAGTAGTGTAGGAGGTGGTGTGATGGGACGTATCTCAGAGGCGTTATGTGAGCGTACCACCATGGCCTGAGCAACTGCGACTACTGAGAGTACACCCAGTACAGACAGCGAGATCATTTTTTTTTCTTGGGTGTTGTACGTGTGGGTACAGCCGCTTTAATAGCAGTGAGAGCAAGTGGTCAAATGTATTTATAGGTCACTAGCAGAAACTAAGGCACGTGGTCAGAGTGTAATCGTAACCAATGTAGCTCTTGTCATAATTTAATATACATAGAAATTAGAAACGGGCATGTCAGGATAGACATCGCGAGTGATAATGCGGCCAGTATCTGTGTGCGCTTGAGAGCACCTTGTTGTTCTACTGTGGTGCCCACGCCGCCGGGTCTGTAAATGTCATCGACCTTCTTTATATACGCATACGCTAAAGACCGTATATTCTCTATGGATTTGAACACGTCCTTTGTTTCGCGTAACGCTTGAGCTGTCTCGAGCGTGATGTTGTGAGTGTACGCCAGTGTTTCGCGTGCACCGAGATCTGAAAGGGCGTGCGCTACAACTATTAACCTTGGTTTGGGAGTGTGGCGAAACGCTCGCTCCGCTGTAATGGGCAGATGCAATGTTATCACCTGGTACGTTTCGTTAGTCGGGTCGTAACACACCGGTCCGTGACACGGACCGTCACATTTTATGGGGCACAGTAAGGACAACACACCGCCGACCGTGACTTCGCACTCGACCGCGGTGGTGTTGTCGATTTGCAAAGGATCACATATGCCTCTCCAGTCACAATGAGGCACATTGTAGTCGACGCGACCGTCGGTCACCATAGCTTTCGTCAGCCAACACACTCGATTGCCCTTCGAAACATCGGCGATCAACGTGAGCGTAGAGGTCGCTGTCGCTTTACTGTACGCCAGGATATCCGTGTGTGAGTGCACGCTCGACGTGGATTGACAACCGGTCATGTCAGACCTGATTAGACCATCCGAACACATGACCATTAGTTGTTGTGCGGCCGAGAGTATCGCGATCATACCGTTGAGATGTGTAGAAAGCGCGTACACGCCAGCCTTCCACGTTTCCAAAGTTTCCAGCAGTCTAGAGGGACTTGTCTTAGCGCGCACGGCTGTGCTGAATTTGCGTTGGGTAGACACAACGGCTTCGACCTCGCTTAGGATCTTGTGGGCTCATGTACTCGTGGTAGGCCAAGACGTGTATAGTCAAGCGCGGTGACGCCCCGAACACTTGACCCGGTTTTGTTGTGGCGATATGCGTGTCCAGTAACGCGGCAAAGTCCGCGTGTCTAGCGTGTATTGATTTTACAGCTCGCTCATACCCCAACAGTACGGTCCGTAGAAGTTCGTTCACTTTTTTCCATGCGCTCGTGGAACACAGGACATTGCAACCTCTGTGATACTCAAGTAAAGCGTCACACACCAGCTGCTTGCACGTTGGAAATACAATCGGTAGTAACTTCTTACTCCACTCTATGTTGAACTCGTATAGTATGTATATGGGCGGTTGCGGCGGTTTGCGCATTTTCTATCTACCCTCCGCTAATATGACTCTGTGGTCTGTCTCCTGAGATGGTGCGGTTGGAACTTGCGAGAGGGCACTATCGACGGTCGGTGTTTCCATTTCGTCAACTGTGCCATTTTCAGCCGCTGGCAAACGGCCGTCGATGCGAGACACCAACATAACGTTAGACCGCGACTCTCATGTCAGTTTTCTGTAGTACTGGTTGTAGTTTCTGGTGCACACTCGATACGCCATTACGATCACAATTACGTTGATTAATAAATCCAGTGTTGTAGCGACTGCAGCCAGCGCCGTCGCGCAACTCATGTCGGTGTTATCTCTCGATACTTTCATTCGTATCCGAGCGTATGCAGAATCTACGGATCTGGTGAAGTTGCTTTTCACTAGCTTGCGCACGTTTGATATGGCACTTTGCGCGAGACTCACACAACCTGCAGTGGCGACCGTCGCATCAGTGCAAAGTTTTTCCGACATATCGCTCGCAACATCGTTTTTCATTTGCTGTACACTGCGCACACTGGCCGCGAGGTCGCGGAGAGGGCCTTCGTTACGAGTTGTGTAATATCCGCTTACTTGCCGATTCAATTCTGGTGGAGCTGACCCAAACGAGAACGCTTTTAAGGTGCATGTCGTGGTAACTCTGGTAGCGCCGTGGTTGACGAGGACGATCATCTTTAGCAATAGTTCATCTCGAAGCGCAACGATGGTGAGGGCGACGGGTTGGCCGGTTCCGCCTTCAGGCCATTCGGTTGCCGCTAGATTGCCCAATGCCACACACGCAGACGAACCCTGTACACACTCAATGACCCG
This sequence comes from Nothobranchius furzeri, assembly GCF_043380555.1. Lineage (NCBI taxonomy): Eukaryota > Metazoa > Chordata > Actinopteri > Cyprinodontiformes > Nothobranchiidae > Nothobranchius > Nothobranchius furzeri. The sequence continues at coordinate 38,728,942 of NC_091742.1, forward strand.
TGTGCGATCGTTGATTTCTGCTAGTACGTTTGCTAGTTCTACGTGCTTCCACGGATCGGGCGTGGGCACGCGCTTGTTTTAGAGGCGTTTTCGCGCAGCCTCTACCCTGCACGACCGCTCGTGGCCGCACTAGCTATATTTATCTTTATTTGTTTCACACACACACACACACACACACACACACACACACACACACACACACACACACAGGCCCTTGCGTGCAAACCCCGGTCAGGCCTGCAAGGTACACATGGTGGTACGCTCACATAACGCCTCTGAGATACGTCCCATCACACCACCTCCTAGACTACTCGCGAAGGAGTATTCAACACCCCCTTTGTACAAAGACAACCATTATAACAAGCACAGCACAACGCTTGCCGCACGCGAAGACAACATGCAGGAGACAACGCTACCACCTGTCGTGAGAACAACGGATTCGAGTGACAACGATCGCGACTATGACGAGCACATTACAGCACCCTCTGTGCACGAAGACCAGGTGCAGGAGACAACGCTACCACCTGTCGTGAGAAACAAGAGTTTGGTTAACAATGATCATCGTCGTGTCCCATTGTAAACGGGCGTGCCATCGCACACATCGTACATGTGTGTTAACCCACCTGTATGCGACAGACTTTGTGTGTTGCATGACATCGAGATGTATTGACGTCTGTGTCAATACATGACTCTCTATAAGCCGGGAGCTGGACGCTAACGACCCTTGCATGCGCCACACAAAAGGTATCGTACATGTGTTAACCCACCTGTATGCGACAGACTTTGTGTGTTGCATGACATCGAGATGTATTGACGTCTGTGTCAATACAGGACTCTCTAAGCTGGGAGCTGGACGCTAACGACCTGTGCATGCGCCACACAAAAGGTAACTCGACTAACTACAAAACGCATATTGTGATGTAGAAAGTTGGCTCGACTGTTTGAATCAGCTGCAGCTGCGGTTTACTCACGAAGTGAATCGCACGCTTGTTAGAAGTACATTCGGAGCACTTAAAAAATACATCGCTCTCATCGAGTTCCGTCTCAGCGTTCACCGGCTGATGGGCAAGAGCGTGACATGGGATCGCCAGGAACTTACTTAAGGACTATCATCTCATTTGGCATTTACTCACGGACCCAAGAAACCAGTTCCGAAAAATGGTCGAGAATTATAACTTGTCTAATAGCAACTGGAAGATATGTTGCGTCATAAGCCTCTGATGGTTCACAAGGTGCACGGTCCACTCGAAATCCTAATGCTGTATTTGTAGTAAATACACTATGTCTTCTCTGTTGATGTCAGACTAGAGTTTTATTAGAGTTTTACTTTGCAACAATGGGATTCGAGCAATTGATGTGTATATTTTTAATAGTGCACAATGCTACTATTCCTAGGCTGAATGTATGACATGGCTCTTATGTATCATTATGTATCCTTTCCATTAAGTACTAATTTAAATAAAGTCCCTCTGTCCTCAGTGCTAGGTTGTGGGTTTAATACACATTATTATGATCAACCTGTTGAATAGTATAATAACAATATTCCTGTAAAAGTCATTTAGAAATGAACAACCTCAGTTCTGTGAAAGAACATCATGTCTCTGATGTGTACACCGCAGGCCTGACCGGGGTTTGCACGCAAGGGCCTGTGTGTGTGTGTGTGTGTGTGTGTGTGTGTGTGTGTGTGTGTGTGTGTGTGTGTGTGTGTGTGTGTGTGTGTGTCTGTGTGTGTGTGTGTGAAACAAATAAAGATAAATATAGCTAGTGCGGCCACGAGCGGTCGTGCAGGGTAGAGGCTGCGCGAAAACGCCTCTAAAACAAGCGCGTGCCCACGTCCGATCCGTGGAAGCACGTAGAACTAGCAAACGTACTAGCAGAAATCAACGATCGCACACGGGTCTTTGAGTGTGTACAGGGTTCGTCTGCGTGTGTGGCATTGGGCAATCTAGCGGCAACCGAGTGGCCTGAAGGCGGAACCGGCCAACCCGTCGCCCTCACCATCGTTGCGCTTCGAGATGAACTATTGCTAAAGATGATCGTCCTCATCAACCACGGAGCTACCAGAGTAGCTCGTAACGAAGACCCTCTCTGCGACCTCGCGGCCAGTGTGCGCAGTGTACAGCAAATGACAAACAATGTTGCGAGCGATATATCGGAAAAACTTTGCACTAACGCGACGGTCGCCACTGCAGGTTGTGTGAGTCTCGCGCAAAGTGCCATATCAAACATGTGCAAGCTAGTGACAAGCAACTTCACCAGATTCGTAGATTCTGCATACGCTCGGATACGAATGAAAGTATCGAGAGATAACACCGACACGAGTTGCGCGACGGCGCTGGCTGCAGTCGCTACAACACTGGATTTATTAATCAACGTAATTGTGATCGTAATGGCGTTTCGAGTGTGCACCAGAAACTACAACCAGTACTACAGAAAACTGGCATGAGGGTAACGGTCTAACGTTATGTTGGTGTCTCGCATCGACCGTCGACGGCCGTTTGCCAGAAGCTGAAAATGGCACAGTTTACGAAATGGAAACGCCGACCGTCGATAGCGCTCTCTTAAGTTCCAACCGCACCATCTCAGGAGACAGACCACAGAGTCATATTAGCGGAGGGTAGATAGAAAATGCGCAAACCGCCGCAACCGCCCATATACATACTATACGAGTTCAACATAGAGTGGAGTAAGAAGTTAATACCGATTGTATTTCCAACGTGCAAGCAGCTGGTGTGTGACGCTTTACTTGAGTATCACAGAGGTTGCGATGTCCTGTGTTCCACGAGCGCATGGAAACAAGTGAACGAACTTCTATGGACCGTACTGTTGGGGTATGAGCGAGCTGTAAAATCAATACACGCTAGACACGCGGACTTTGCCGCGTTACTGGACACGCATATCGCCACAACAAAACCGGGTCAAGTGTTCGGGGCGTCACCGCGCTCAACTATGCACGTCTTGGCCTACCACGAGTACATGAGCCCACAGATCCTAAGCGAGGTCGAAGCCTTTGTGTCTACACAACGCAAATTGAGCACTGCCGTGCGAGCTAAGACAAGTCCCTCTAGACTGCTGGAAACTTTGGAAACGTGGAAGGCTGGCGTGTACGGACTTTCTACACATCTCAACGGTATGATCACGATACTCTCAGCCGCACAACAACTAATGGTCATGTGTTCGGAAGGTCTGATCAGGTCTGACATGACCGGTTGTCAATCGACGTCGAGCGTGCACTCACACACGGATATCCTGGCGTACAGTAAAGCGACGGCGACCTCTACGCTCACGTTGATCGCCGATGTTTCGAAGGGCAATCGAGTGTGTTGGCTGACGAAAGCTATGGTGACCGACGGTCGCGTCGACTACAATGTGCCTCATTGCGACTGGAGAGGCGTATGTGCTCCTTTGCAAATCGACAACACCACCGCGGTCGAGTGCGAAGTCACGGTCGGCGGCGTGTTGTACTTACTGTGCCCCATACAATGTGACGGTCCGTGTCACGGACCGGTGTGTTACGACCCGACAAACGAAACGTACCAGGTGATAACATTGCATCCGCCCATTACAGCGGAGCGAGCGTTTCGCCACACTCCCAAACCAAGGTTAATAGTTGTAGCGCACGCCCTATCGGACCTCGGTGCACGCGAAACACTGGCGTACACTCACAACATCAAGCTCGAGACAGCTCAAGCGTTACGCAAAACAAAGGACGTGTTCAAATCCATAGAGAATATACGGTGTTTAGCGTATGCGTATATAAAGAAGGTCGATGACATTTACAGACCCGGCGGCGTGGGCACCACAGTAGAACAACAAGGTGCTCTCAAGCGCACACAGATACTGGCTGCATTATCACTCGCGATGTCTATCCTGACATGCCCGTTTCTGATTTCTATGTATATTAAATTATGACAAGAGCTACGGTGGTTACGATTACACTCTGACCACGTGCCTTAGTTTCTGCTAGTGACCTATAAATACATTTGCCCACTTGCTCCCACTGCCATTAAAGCGGCTGTACCCACACGTACAACACCCAAGAAAAAAATGATCTCGCTGTCTGTACTGGGTGTACTCTCAGTAGTCGCAGTTGCTCAGGCCATGGTGGTACGCTCACATAACGCCTCTGAGATACGTCCCATCACACCACCTCCTAGACTACTCGCGAAGGAGTATTCAACACCCCCTTTGTACGAAGACAATCATTATTACGAGCACAGCACAACGCTTGCCGCACGCGAAGACAACATGCAGGAGACAACGCTACCACCTGTCGTGAAAAACACGGATTCGAGTGACAACGATCGCGACTATGACGAGCACATTACAGCACCCTCTGTGCACGAAGACCAGGTGCAGGAGACAACGCTACCACCTGTCGTGAGAAACAAGAGTTTGGTTAACAATGATCATCGTCGTGTCCCATTGTAAACGGGCGTGCCATCGCACACATCGTACATGTGTGTTAACCCACCTGTATGTGACAGAGTTTGTGCGTTGCATGACATCGAGATGTATTGACGTCTGTGTCAATACAGGACTCTCTATAAGCCGGGAGCTGGACGCTAACGACCCGTGCATGCGCCACACAAAAGGTATCGTACATGTGTTAACCCACCTGTATGCAACAGACTTTGTGTGTTGCATGACATCGAGATGTATTGATGTCTGTGTCAATACAGGACTCTCTAAGCTGGGAGCTGGACGCTAACAACCCGTGCATGCGCCACACAAAAGGTAACTCGACTAACTACAAAACGCATATTGTGATGTAGAAAGTTGGCTTGACTGTTTGAATCAGCTGCAGCTGCGGTTTACTCACGACGTGAATCGCACGCTTGTTAGAAGTATATTCGGAGCACTTAAAAAATACATCGCTCTCATCGAGTTCTGTCTCAGCGTTCACCGGCTGATGGGCAAGAGCGTGACATGGGATCGCCAGGAACTTACTTAAGGACTATCATCTCATTTGGCATTTACTCACGGACCCAAGAAACCAGTTCCGAAAAATGGTCGAGAATTATAACTTGTCTAATAGCAACTGGAAGATATGTTGCGTCATAAGCCTCTGATGGTTCACAAGGTGCACGGTCCACTCGAAATCCTAATGCTGTATTTGTAGTACATACACTAAGTCTTCTCTGTTGATGTCAGACTAGAGTTTTATTAGAGTTTTACTTTGCAACAATGGGATTCGAGCAATTGATGTGTATATTTTTAATAGTGCACAATGCTACTATTCCTAGGCTGAATGTATGACATGGCTCTTATGTATCATTATGTATCGTTTCCATTAAGTACTAATTTAAATAAAGTCCCTCTGTCCTCAGTGCTAGGTTGTGGGTTTAATACACATTATTATGATCAACCTGTTGAATAGTATAATAACAATATTCCTGTAAAAGTCATTTAGTAATGAACAACCTCAGTTCCGTGAAAGAACATCATGTCTCTGATGTGTACACTGCAGGCCTGACCGGGGTTTGCACGCAAGGGCCTGTGTGTGTGTGTGTGTGTGTGTGTGTCTGTGAGTGTGTGTGTGTGTGTGTGTGTGTGTGTGTGTGTGTGTGTGTGTGTGTGTGTGTGTGTGTGTGTGTGTGTGTGTGTGTGTGTGTGTGTGTGTGTGTGTGTGTGTGAAACAAATAAAGATAAATATAGCTAGTGCGGCCACGAGCGGTCGTGCAGGGTAGAGGCTGCGCGAAAACGCCTCTAAAACAAGCGCGTGCCCACGCTCGATCCGTGGAAGCACGTAGAACTAGCAAACAAACTAGCAGAAATCAACGATCGCACACGGGTCATTGAGTGTGTACAGGGTTTGTCTACGTGTGTGGCATTGGGCAATCTAGCTGCAACCGAGTGGCCTGAAGGCGGAACCGGCCAACCCGTCGCCCTCACCATCGTTGCGCTTCGAGATGAACTATTGCTAGATGATCGTCCTCGTCAACCACGGCGCTACCAGAGTTACCACGACATGCGCCTTAAAAGCGTTCTCGTTTGGGTCAGCGCCACCAGAATTGAATCGGCAAGTCAGCGGATATTACACAACTCGTAACGAAAACCCTCTCCGCGACCTCGCGGCCAGTGTGCGCAGTGTACAGCAAATGACAAACGATGTTGCGAGCGATATATCGGAAAAACTTTGCACTGACGCGACGGTCGCCACTGCAGGTTGTGTGAGTCTCACACAAAGTGCCATATCAAATGTGCGCAAGCTAGTGACAAGCAACTTCACCAGATCCGTAGATTCTGCATACGCTCGGATACGAATGAAAGTATCGAGAGATAACACCGACACGAGTTGCGCGACGGCGCTGGCTGCAGTCGCTACAACACTGGATTTATTAATCAACGTAATTGTGATCGTAATGGCGTTTCGAGTGTGCACGAGAAACTACAACCAGTACTACAGAAAACTGGCATGAGGGTCGCGGTCTAACGTTATGTTGGTGTCTCGCATCGACCGTCGACGGCCGTTTGCCAGCGGCTGAAAATGGCACAGTTGACGAAATGGAAACGCCGACCGTCGATAGTGCACTCTCGCAAGTTCCAACCGCACCATCTCAGGAGACAGACCACAGAGTCATATTAGCGGAGGGTGGATAGAAAATGCGCAAACCGCCGCAACCGCCCATATACATACTATCCGAGTTCAACATAGAGTGGAGTAAGAAGTTACTACCGATTGTATTTCCAACGTGCAAGCAGCTGCTGTGTGACGCTTTACTTGAGTATCACAGAGGTTGCGATGTCCTGTGTTCCACGAGCGCATGGAAACAAGTGAACGAACTTCTACGGACCGTACTGTTGGGGTATGAGTGAGCTGTAAAATCAATACACGCTAGACACGCGGACTTTGCCGCGTTACTGGATACGCATATCGCCACAACAAAACCGGGTCAAGTGTTCGGGGCGTCACCGCGCTCGACTATACACGTCTTGGCCTACCACGAGTACATGAGCCCACAGATCCTAAGCGAGGTCGAAGCCGTTGTGTCTACTCAACGCAAATTCAGCACAGCCGTAGCGCTAAGACAAGTCCCTCTAGACTGCTGGAAATTTTGGAAACGTGGAAGGCTGGCGTGTACGCGCTTTCTACACATCTCAATGGTATGATCGCGATACTCTCGGCCGCACAACAACTAATGGTCATGTGTTCGGAAGGTCTGATCAGGTCTGACATGACCCGTTGTCAATCGACGTCGAGCGTGCACTCACACACGGATATTAAAGCGACGGCGACCTCTACGCTCACGTTGATCGCCGATGTTTCGAAGGGCAATCGAGTGTGTTGGCTGACGAAAGCTATGGTGACCGACAGTCGCGTCGACTACAATGTGCCTCATTGCGACTGGAGAGGCGTATGTGATCTTTTGCAAATCGACAACACCACCGCGGTCGAGTGCGAAGTCACGGTCGGCGGCGTGTTGTCCTTACTGTGCCCCATACAATGTGACGGTCCGTGTGACGGACCGGTGTGTTACGACCCGACTAACGAAACGTACCAGGTGATAACATTGCATCCGCCCATTACAGCGGAGCGAGCGTTTCGCCACACTCCCAAACCAAGGTTAATAGTTGTAGCGCACGCCCTTTCGGACCTCGGTGCACGCGAAACACTGGCGTACACTCACAACATCACGCTCGAGACAGCTCAAGCGTTACGCGAAACAAAGGACGTGTTGAAATCCATAGAGAATATACAGTCTTTAGCGTATGCGTATATAAAGAAGGTCGATGACATTTACAGACCCGGCGGCGTGGGCACCCCAGTAGAACAACAAGGTGCTCTCAAACGCACACAGATACTGGCCGCATTATCACTCGTGATGTCTATCCTGACATGCCCGTTTCTGATTTCTATGTATATTAAATTATGACAAGAGCTACGGTGGTTACGATTACACTCTGACCACGTGCCTTAGTTTCTGCTAGTGACCTATAAATACATTTGCCCACTTGCTCTCACTGCCATTAAAGCGGCTGTACCCACACGTACAACACCCAAGAAAAAAAATGATCTCGCTGTCTGTACTGGGTGTACTCTCAGTAGTCGCAGTTGCTCAGGCCATGGTGGTACGCTCACATAACGCCTCTGACATACGTCCCATCACACCACCTCCTAGACTACTCGCGAAGGAGTATTCAACACCCCCTTTGTACGAAGACAACCATTATAACGAGCACAGCACAACGCTTGCCGCACGCGAAGACAACATGCAGGAGACAACGCTACCACCTGTCGTGAGAACAATGGATTCGAGTGACAACGATCGCGACTATGACTTGCACATTACAACACCCTCTGTGCACGAAGACCAGGTGCAGGAGACAACGCTACCACCTGTCGTGAGAAACAAGAGTTTGGTTAACAATGATCATCGTCGTGTCCCATTGTAAATGGGCGCGCCATCACACACATCGTACATGTGTGTTAACCCACCTATATGCGACAGACTTTGTGTGTTGCATGACATCGAGATGTATTGACGTCTGTGTCAATACAGGACTCTCTATAAGCCTGGAGCTGGACGCTAACAACCCGTGCATGCGCCACACAAAAGGTATCGTAAATGTGTTAACCCACCTGTATGCGACAGACTTTGTGTGTTGCATGACATCGAGATGTATTGACGTCTGTGTCAATACAGGACTCTCTAAGCTGGGAGCTGGAGGCTAACAACCCGTGCATGCGCCACACAAAAGGTAACTCGACTAACTACAAAATGCATATTGTGATGTAGAAAGTGTGCTCGACTGTTTGAATCAGCTGCAGCTGCGGTTTACTCACGAAGTGAATCGCACGCTTGTTTGAAGTACATTCGGAGCACTTAAAAAATACATCGCTCTCATCGAGTTCCGTCTCAGCGTTCACCGGCTGATGGGCAAGAGCGTGACATGGGATCGCCAGGAACTTACTTAAGGACTATCATCTCATTTGGCATTTACTCACGGACCCAAGAAACCAGTTCCAAAAATGGTTGAGAATTATAACTTGTCTAATAGCAAATGGAAGATATGTTGCGTCATAAGCCTCTGATGGTTCACAAGGTGCACGGTCCACTCGAAATCATAATGCTGTATTTGTAGTACATACACTAAGTCTTCTCTGTTGATGTCAGACTAGAGTTTTATTAGAGTTTTACTTTGCAACAATGGGATTCGAGCAATTGATGTGTATATTTTTAATACAGCACAATGCTACTATTCCTAGGCTGAATGTATGACATGGCTCTTATGTATCATTATGTATCATTTCCATTAAGTACTAATTTAAATAAAGTCCCTCTTCTCTCAGTGCTAGGTTGTGGGTTTAATACACATTATTATGATAAACCTGTTGAATAGTATAATAACAATATTCCTGTAAAAGTCATTTAGTAATGAACAACCTCAGTTCTGTGAAAGAACATCATGTCTCTGATGTACACACTGCAGGCCTGACCGGGGTTTGCACGCAAGGGCCTGTGTGTGTGTGTGTGTGTGTGTGTGTGTTTGTGTGTGTGTGTGTGTGTGTGTGTGTGTGTGTGTGTGTGTGTGTGTGTGTGTGTGTGTGTGTGTGTGTGTGTGTGTGTGTGTGTGTGTGTGTGTGTGTGTGTGTGTGTGTGTGTGTGTGTGTGAAACAAATAAAGATAAATATAGCTAGTGCGGCCACGAGCGGTCTTGCAGGGTAGAGGCTGCGCGAAAACGCCTCTAAAACAAGCGCGTGCCCGCGCCCAATCCGGCGTCTACTTGTTCGACGAACTCAGCAGTTTCTCCAACAATAGGGTCGGCGTGATCGTGTCCTTACCACATGTCAACACTGGACCCAGAATGATGTGAAATTGTGCTTCGTGCAACATAATTCTGGGTGCCATTTACAAACCATAAGTGCTAATGACTCCCTTCCTTTTTGTGGTTGTAGGGGCTAACCTGATCTCTCTAGGACATTCAGAAGCCAAGGTATAAGCCCACAAATGTGTAACTGGACTACTTCTTTAAATTGACACCAGATCCGGTGACCTTTGGGACATAGTTTGACCCCCTTAGGAAAGTGCTATCATCATGAAACGTTCAGATCACTTACAACTCAATAGATTCTACCTTCCTGTAACGTTTCAGCCTGATTGGACCTTGTTTTCACACAAATGAACCCAGAATGATGTGAAATTGTGCTTCATGCAACATAATTCTGGGTGCCATTTACAAACCATAAGTGCTAATGACTCCATTCCTTTTTGTGGTTGTAGGGGCTATTGATTGGAGTACACTAAAACAAACCTGACCTCTCTAGGACATTCAGAAGCCAAGTTATAAGCCCACAAATGTGTAACTGGACTACTTCTTTAAATTGACACCAGATCAGGTGACCTTTGGGACATGGTTTGACCCCCTTAGGAAAGTGCTATTATCATGAAACGTTCAGATCACTTAGAACTCAATAGATTCTACCTTCCTGTAACGTTTCAGCCTGATTGGACCTTGTTTTTACACAAATGAACCCAGAATGATGTGAAATTGTGCTTCGTGCAACATAATTCTGGGTGCCATTTACAAACCATAAGTGCTAATGACTCCATTCCTTTTTGGGGTAATTGGGGCTGTTAATTAGAGTACTCTAAAACAAACCTGACCTCTCTAGGATATTCAGAAGCCAAGTTATAAGCCCACAAATGTGTAACTGGACTACTTCTTTAAATTGACACCAGATCCGGTGACCTTTGGGACATGGTTTGACCCCCTTAGGAAAGTGCTATCATCATGAAACGTTCAGATCACTTACAACTCAATAGATTCTACCTTCCTGTAACGTTTCAGCCTGATTGGACCTTGTTTTCACACAAATGAACCCAGAATGATGTGAAATTGTGCTTCGTGCAACATAATTCTGGGTGCCATTTAAAAACCATAAGTGCTAATGACTCCATTCCTTTTTGGGGTAATGGGGGCTGTTAATTGGAGTACTCTAAAACAAACCTGACCTCTCTAGGATATTCAGAAGCCAAGTTATACGCCCACAAATGTGTAACTGGACTACTTCTTTAAAGTGACACCAGATCCGGTGACCTCAGGGACATGGTTTGACCCCCTATAGGAATGTGCGATCATCATGAAACGTTCAGATCACTTACAACTCAATAGATTCTACGTTCTTGTAAAGTTTCAGCCTGATTGGACCATGTTTTCACACAAATGGACCCAGAATGATGTGAAATTGTGCTTCGTGCAACATAATTCTGGGTGCCATTTACAAACCATAAGTGCTAATGACTCCATTCCTTTTTGTGGTTGTAGGGGCTATTGATTGGAGTACACTAAAACAAACCTGACCTCTCTAGGACATTCAGAAGCCAAGTTATAAGCCCACAAAGGTGTAACTGGACTACTTCTTTAAAGTGACACCAGATCCGGTGACCTTTGGGACATGGTTTGACCCCCTATAGGAATGTGCGATCATCATGAAACGTTCAGATCACTTACAACTCAATAGATTCTACCTTCCTGTAACGTTTCAGCCTGATTGGACCTTGTTTTTACACAAATGAACCCAGAATGATGTGAAATTGTGCTTCGTGCAACATAATTCTGGGTGCCATTTACAAACCATAAGTGCTAATGACTCCATTCCTTTTTGGGGTAATTGGGGCTTTTAATTAGAGTACTCTAAAACAAACCTGACCTCTCTAGGATATTCAGAAGCCAAGTTATAAGCCCACAAATGTGTAACTGGACTACTTCTTTAAATTGACACCAGATCCTGTGACCTTTGGGACATGGTTTGACCCCCTTAGGAAAGTGCTATCATCATGAAACGTTCATATCACTTACAACTCAATAGGTTCTACCTTCCTGTAACGTTTCAGCCTGATTGGACCTTGTTTTCACACAAATGAACCCAGAATGATGTGAAATTGTGCTTCGTGCAACATAATTCTGGGTGCCATTTAAAAACCATAAGTGCTAATGACTCCATTCCTTTTTGTGGTTGTAGGGGCTGTTGATTGGAGTACACTAAAACAAACCTGATCGCTCTAGGACATTCAGAAGCCAAGTTATAAGCCCACAAATGTGTAACTGGACTACTTCTTTAAATTGACACCAGATCCGGTGACCTTTGGGACATGGTTTGACCCCCTTAGGAAAGTGCTATCATCATGAAACGTTCAGATCACTTACAACTCAATAGATTCTACCTTCCTGTAACGTTTCAGCCTGATTGGACCTTGTTTTTACACAAATGAACCCAGAATGATGTGAAATTGTGCTTCGTGCAACATAATTCTGGGTGCCATTTACAAACCATAAGTGCTAATGACTCCATTCCTTTTTGGGGTAATTGGGGCTGTTAATTAGAGTACTCTAAAACAAACCTGACCTCTCTAGGATATTCAGAAGCCAAGTTATAAGCCCACAAATGTGTAACTGGACTACTTCTTTAAATTGACACCAGATCCGGTGACCTTTGGGACATGGTTTGACCCCCTTAGGAAAGTGCTATCATCATGAAACGTTCAGATCCCTTACAACTCAATAGATTCCACCTTCCTGTAACGTTTCAGCCTGATTGGACCTTGTTTTCACACAAATGAACCCAGAATGATGTGAAATTGTGCTTCGTGCTACATAATTCTGGGTGCCATTTAAAAACCTTAAGTGCTAATGACTCCATTCCTTTTTGGGGTAATGGGGGCTGTTAATTGGAGTACTCTAAAACAAACCTGACCTCTCTAGGATATTCAGAAGCCAAGTTATACGCCCACAAATGTGTAACTGGACTACTTCTTTAAAGTGACACCAGATCCGGTGACCTTAGGGACATGGTTTGACCCCCTATAGGAATGTGCGATCATCATGAAACGTTCAGATCACTTACAGCTCAATAGATTCTACGTTCTTGTAAAGTTTCAGCCTGATTGGACCTTGTTTTCACACAAATGGACCCAGAATGATGTGAAATTGTGCTTCGTGCAACATAATTCTGGGTGCCATTTACAAACCATAAGTGCTAATGACTCCATTCCTTTTTGTGGTTGTAGGGGCTATTGATTGGAGTACACTAAAACAAACCTGACCTCTCTAGGACATTCAGAAGCCAAGTTATAAGCCCACAACGGTGTAACTGGACTACTTCTTTAAAGTGACACCAGATCCGGTGACCTTTGGGACATGGTTTGACCCCCTATAGGAATGTGCGATCATCATGAAACGTTCAGATCACTTACAACTCAATAGATTCTACCTTCCTGTAACGTTTCAGCCTGATTGGACCTTGTTTTCACACAAATGAACCCAGAATGATGTGAAATTGTGCTTCGTGCAACATAATTCTGGGTGCCATTTAAAAACCATAAGTGCTAATGACTCCATTCCTTTTTGTGGTTGTAGGGGCTGTTGATTGGAGTACACTAAAACAAACCTGATCGCTCTAGGACATTCAGAAGCCAAGTTATAAGCCCACAAATGTGTAACTGGACTACTTCTTTAAATTGACACCAGATCCGGTGACCTTTGGGACATGGTTTGACCCCCTTAGGAAAGTGCTATCATCATGAAACGTTCAGATCACTTACAACTCAATAGATTCTACCTTCCTGTAACGTTTCAGCCTGATTGGACCTTGTTTTTACACAAATGAACCCAGAATGATGTGAAATTGTGCTTCGTGCAACATAATTCTGGGTGCCATTTACAAACCATAAGTGCTAATGACTCCATTCCTTTTTGGGGTAATTGGGGCTTTTAATTAGAGTACTCTAAAACAAACCTGACCTCTCTAGGATATTCAGAAGCCAAGTTATAAGCCCACAAATGTGTAACTGGACTACTTCTTTAAATTGACACCAGATCCGGTGACCTTTGGGACATGGTTTGACCCCCTTAGGAAAGTGCTATCATCATGAAACGTTCATATCACTTACAACTCAATAGATTCTACCTTCCTGTAACGTTTCAGCCTGATTGGACCTTGTTTTCACACAAATGAACCCAGAATGATGTGAAATTGTGCTTCGTGCAACATAATTCTGGGTGCCATTTAAAAACCATAAGTGCTAATGACTCCATTCCTTTTTGGGGTAATGGGGGCTGTTGATTGGAGTACACAAAAATAAACCTGACCTCTCTGAGACATTCAGAAGCCAAGTTATAAGCCCCCAAAGGTGTGTTTGGAATCCCGCCTTAAAGGAACAAGTGATCTGGTGACATTTATGACCTGATTTGACACCCTTAGGAATGTGCTATCATCATGAAACACAGGAATCGTTTACAACTCAATAGATTCTACTTTTCTGTGACGTTTCAGCCTGATTGAAGCTTTTTTCTGAGAAATGGACCCAGAATGATGTGAAATTGTGCTTTTGTGCGACATAATTCTGGGTGTCATTTAAAAACCATAAGTGCTAATGACTCCATTCCTTTTTGGGGTAATAGGGGCTGTTGACTGGAGTACACTAAAACAAACTTGATCTCTCTAGGACATTCAGAAGCCAAGTATAAGCCCACAAATATGTAACTGGACTACTTCTTTAAATTGACACCAGATCCGGTGACCTTTGGGACATGGTTTGACCCCCTTAGGAAAGTGCTATCATCATGAAACGTTCAGATCACCTACAACTCAATAGATTCTACCTTCCTGTAACGTTTCAGCCTGATTGGACCTTGTTTTCACACAAATGAACCCAGAATGATGTGAAATTGTGCTTCGTGCAACATAATTCTGAGTGCCATTTACAAACCATAAGTGCTAATGACTCCATTCCTTTTTGTGGTTGTAGGGGCTGTTGATTGGAGTATACTAAAACAAACCTGATCTCTCTAGGACATTCAGAAGCCAAGTTATAAGCCCACAAATGTGTAAACGGACTTCTTCTTTAAATTGACACCAGATCCGGTGACCTTTGGGACATGGTTTGACCCCCTTAGGAAAGGGCTATCATCATGAAACGTTCAGATCAATTACAACTCAATAGATTCTACCTTCGTGTAGCGTTTCAGCCTGATTGGACCTTGTTTTCACACAAATGAACCCAGAATGATGTGAAATTGTGCTTCGTGCAACATACTTCTGGGTGCCATTTACAAACCATAAGTGCTAATGACTCCATTCCTTTTTGTGGTTGTAGGGGCTATTGATTGGAGTACACTAAAACAAACCTTACCTCTCTAGGACATTCAGAAGCCAAGTTATAAGCCCACAAAGGTGTAACTGGACTACTTCTTTAAAGTGACACCAGATCCGGTGACCTTTGGGACATGGTTTGACCCCCTATAGGAAAGTGCTATCATCATGAAACGTTCAGATCACTTACAACTCAGTAGATTATACCTTCCTGTAACGTTTCAGCCTGATTGGACCTTGTTTTCACACAAATGAACCCAGAATGATGTGAAATTGTGCTTCGTGCAACATATTTCTGGGTGCCATTTAAAAACCATAAGTGCTAATGACTCCATTCCTTTTTGTGGTTGTAGGGGCTGTTGATTGGAGTACACTAAAACAAACCTGATCGCTCTAGGACATTCAGAAGCCAAGTTATAAGCCCACAAATGTGTAACTGGACTACTTCTTTAAATTGACACCAGATCCGGTGACCTTTGGGACATGGTTTGACCCCCTTAGGAAAGTGCTATCATCATGAAACGTTCAGATCACTTACATCTCAATAGATTCTACCTTCCTGTAACGTTTCAGCCTGATTGGACCTTGTTTTTACACAAATGAACCCAGAATGATGTGAAATTGTGCTTCGTGCAACATAATTCTGGGTGCCATTTAAAAACCATAAGTGCTAATGACTCCATTCCTTTTTGGGGTAATTGGGGCTGTTAATTAGAGTACTCTAAAACAAACCTGACCTCTCTAGGATATTCAGAAGCCAAGTTATAAGCCCACAAATGTGTAACTGGACTACTTCTTTAAATTGACACCAGATCCGGTGACCTTTGGGACATGGTTTGACCCCCTTAGGAAAGTGCTATCATCATGAAACGTTCATATCACTTACAACTAAATAGATTCTACCTTCCTGTAACGTTTCAGCCTGATTGGACCTTGTTTTCACACAAATGAACCCAGAATGATGTGAAATTGTGCTTCGTGCAACATAATTCTGGGTGCCATTTAAAAACCTTAAGTGCTAATGACTCCATTCCTTTTTGTGGTTGTAGGGCCTGTTGATTGGAGTACACTAAAACAAACCTGATCTCTCTAGGACATTCAGAAGCCAAGTTATAAGCCCACAAATGTGTAACTGGTCTACTTCTTTAAAGTGACACCAGGCCCGGTGACCTTTGGGACATGGTTTTACCCCCTATAGGAATGTGCAATCATCATGAAACGTTCAGATCACTTACAACTCAATATATTCTACCTTCTTGTAACGTTTCAGCCTGATTGGAACTTGTTTTCACTCAAATGAAACCAGAATGATGTGAAATTGTGCTTCGTGCAACATAATTCTGGGTGCCATTTAAAAACCATAAGTGCTAATGACTCCATTCCTTTTAGTGGTAATGGGGGCTGTTAATTGGAGTACTCTAAAACAAACCTGACCTCTCTAGGATATTCAGAAGCCAAGTTATAAGCCCACAAAGGTGTAACTGGACTACTTCTTTAAAGTGACACCAGACCTGGTGACCTTTTGGACATGGTTTGACCCCCTATAGGAATGTGCGATCATCATGAAACATTCAGATCACTTACAACTCAATAGATTCTACCTTCTTGTAACGTTTCAGCCTGATTGGACCTTGTTTTCACACAAATGGACCCAGAATGATGTGAAATTGTGCTTCGTGCAACATAATTCTGGGTGACATTTACAAACCATAAGTGCTAATGACTCAATTCCTTTTTGTGGTTGTAGGGGCTGTTGGTTGGAGTACATTAAAACAAACCTGATCTCTCTAGGACATTCAGAAGCCAAGTTATAAGCCCACAAATGTGTAACTGGACTACTTCTTTAAATTGACACCAGATCCGGTGACCTTTGGGACATGGTTTGACCCCCTTAGGAAGGGGCTATCATCATGAAACGTTCATATCACTTACAACTCAATAGATTCTACCTTTCTGTAACGTTTCAGCCTGATTGGACCTTGTTTTCAAACAAATGAACCCAGAATGATGTGAAATTGTGCTTCGTGCAACATAATTCTGGGTGCCATTTACAAACCATAAGTGCTAATGACTCCATTCCTTTTTGTGGTTGTAGGGGCTGTTGATTGGAGTATACTAACACAAACCTGATCTCTCTAGGACATCCAGAAGCCAAGTTATAAGCCCAAAAAGGTGTAACTGGACTACTTCTTTAAATTGACACCAGATCCGGTGACCTTTGGGACATGGTTTGACCCCCTTAGGAAAGTGCTATCATCATGAAACGTTCAGATCACTTACAACTCAATAGATTCTACCTCCCTGTAACGTTTCAGCCTGATTGGACCTTGTTCTCACACAAATGAACCCAGCCTGATTGGACCTTGTTTTCACACAAATGAACCCAGAATGATGTGAAATTGTGCTTCGTGCAACATAATTCTGGGTGCAATTTAAAAACCATAAGTGCTAATGACTCCATTCCTTTTTGTGGTTGTAGGGGCTGTTGATTGGAGTACTCTAAAACAAACCTGACCTCTCTAGGATATTCAGAAGCCAAGTTATAAGCCCACAAAGGTGTAACTGGACTACTTCTTTAAAGTGACACCAGACCCGGTGACCTTTGGGACATGGTTTGACCCCCTATAGGAATGTGCGATCATCATGAAACATTCAGATCACTTACAACTCAATAGATTCTACCTTCTTGTAACGTTTCAGCCTGATTGGACCTTGTTTTCACACAAATGGACCCAGAATGATGTGAAATTGTGCTTCGTGCAACATAATTCTGGGTGACATTTACAAACCATAAGTGCTAATGACTCCATTCCTTTTTGGGGTAATGGGGGCTGTTAATTGGAGTACTCTAAAAGTTATAAGCCCACAAAGGTGTAACTGGACTACTTCTTTAAATTGACACCAGATCCGGTGACCTTTGGGACATGGTGTGACCCCCTTAGAAAAGTGCTATCATCATGAAACGTTCAAATCAATTACAACTCAATAGATTCTACCTTCCTGTAACGTTTCAGCCTGATTGGACCTTGTTTTCACACAAAAGAACCCAGAATGATGTGAAATTGTGCTTTGTGCAACATAATTCTGGGTGCCATTTAAAAACCATAAGTGCTAATGACTCCATTCCTTTTTGGGGTAATGGGGGCTGTTAATTGGAGTACTCTTAAACAAACCTGATCTCTCTTGGACATTCAGAAGCCAAGTTATAAGCCCACAAATGTGTAAACGGACTTCTTCTTTAAATTGACACCAGATCCGGTGACCTTTGGGACATGGTTTGACCCCCTTAGGAAAGGGCTATCATCATGAAACGTTCAGATCACTTACAACTCAATAGATTCTACCTGCCTGTAACGTTTCAGCCTGATTGGACCTTGTTTTCACACAAATGAACCCAGAATGATGTTAAATTGTGCTTCGTGCAACATAATTCTGGGTGCCATTTAAAAACCATAAGAACTAATGACTCCATTCCTTCTTCGTCTTCGTCTTTGTCTTCGTCTTCTTCCGCTTATCCGGGTCCGGGTCGTGGGGGCAGCATCCCAATTAGGGAGCTCCAGGCCGTCCTCTCCCCGGTCTTGTCCACCAGCTCCTCCGGCAGGACCCCAAGGCGTTCCCGGACCAGATTGGAGATGTAACCTCTCCAACGTGTCCTTGGTCGACCCGGGGGCCTTCTGCCTGCAGGACATGCCCGAAACACCTCCCCGGGGAGGCGTCCAGGAGGCATCCTGACCAGATGCCCAAACCACCTAAACTGGCTCCTTTCGATCCGGAGTAGCAGTGGTTCTACTCCGAGTCCCTCCCGAATGTCCGAGCTCCTCACCCTATCTCTAAGGCTGAGCCCGGCCACCCTACGGAGGAAACTCATTTCGGCCGCTTGTATCCGTGATCTCGATCTTTCGGTCATTAGCCAAAGCTCATGACCATAGGTGAGGATTGGGACGTAGATCGACCGGTAAATCGAGAGCCTGGCTTTCTGGCTCAGCTCCCTCTTCCCCACGACAGATCGGCTCAGCGCCCGCATCACTGCAGACGCCGAACCAATCCGCCTGTCGATCTCCCGATCCCTCCTACCCTCACTCGTGAACAAGACCCCGAGATACTTAAACTCCTCCACTTGAGGTAGGACCTCTCCCCCGACCCGGAGGTGGCAAGCCACCCTTTTCCGGTCGAGAACCATGGTCTCAGATTTGGAGGGGCTGATCCTCATCCCAGCCGCTTCACATTCAGCCGCGAACCTACCCAGCAAGAGCTGAAGGTCAGAGCTGGATGAAGCTAGGAGGACCACATCATCCGCAAAAAGCAGAGACGAGATTCTCCTGCCACCAACTCGACACACTCCACACCACGGCTGCGTCTAGAAATTCTGTCCATAAAAGTGATGAACAGAACCGGTGACAAAGGGCAGCCCTGGCGGAGTCCAACCCTCACTGGGAACAGGTCCGACTTACTACCGGCTATGCGGACCAAATTCACGCTCCTCTGGTAAAGGGACTGAATGGCCCTTAACAGAAAGCCACCCACCCCATACTCCTGGAGCGTCCCCCACTGGGTGCCCCTGGGGACACGGTCATAAGCCTTCTCCAAATCCACAAAGCACATGTGGATTGGTTGGGCAAACTCCCATGCCCCCTCCATCACCCTTGCAAGGGTATAGAGCTGGTCCACAGTTCCACGGCCAGGACGAAAACCACATTGCTCCTCCTCTATCTGAGATTCAACTATCGATCGGACCCTCCTCTCCAGTACCTTGGCGTAGACCTTTCCAGGGAGGCTGAGGAGTGTGATCCCCCTATAGTTGGAACACACCCTCAGGTCACCCTTCTTAAAGATGGGGACCACCACCCCGGTCTGCCACTCCCTAGGAACTTCCCCCGATGACCACGCAATGTTGTAGAGACGTGTCAACCATGACAGCCCTACAACATCCATAGCCTTGAGATACCCAGGACGAACCTCATCCGCCCCCGGGGCTCCGCTGCTGTGTAGTTGTTTGACTACCTCAGCAACTTCTGCCCCCGAGATCGGACAGTCCATCCCCAGGCCTCCCAGCTCTGGTTCCTCCTCGGAATGCGCATTGGTGGGATTGAGGAGCTCCTCAAAGTATTCCTTCCACCGTCCGACTATAGCCTCAGTTGACGTCAGCAGCTCCCAAACCCCACTGTAAACAGTGTGAGCGAGTTGCTGCCTTCCTCTCCTGAGGCGCCGGACAGTTTGCCAGAACCTCTTTGGAGCCGATCGATAGTCTTTCTCCATGGCCTCACCAAACTCCTCCCACACCCGAGATTTTGCCTCGGCAACTGCCACTGCTGCACCCTGCTTGGCTATCCGGTACCTGTCTGCTGCCTCCGGAGACCCACAGACCAGCCACGCCCTGTAGGCCTCCTTCTTCAGCCTGACGGCTCCCCGAACCTCTGGTGTCCACCAGCGGGTACGGGGGTTGCCACCACGACTGGCACCGGCCACCTTACGACCACAGCTAGCAACAGCCGCCTCGACAATCGCAGAGTGGAACAAGGCCCACTCGGACTCAATGTCCCCCACTGCTCTCGGGACGTGGTCAAAGCTCTGCCGGAGGTGGGAGTTGAAGACCGTCTTGACAGGTTCTTCTGCCAGGCGTTCCCAGCAGACCCTCACTATGCGTTTGGGTCTGCCAGGTCTACGCGGCATGTTCCCTTGCCATCTGATCCAACTCACCACCAGGTGGTGATCAGTTGACAGCTCCACCCCTCTCTTCACTCGGGTGTCCAAAACATACGGCCGCAGGTCAGATGATACGACTACAAAATCTATCATCGACCTGTGACCTAGGCTGCCCTGGTACCAAGTGTACCGGTGGGCATCCTTATTTTCGAACATGGTGTTCGTTATGGCCAAACTGCGGCTTGCACAGAAGTCCAATAACAAAACACCGCTCGAGTTCAGATTAGGTGGGCCGTTCCTCCCAATCACACCCCTCCAGGTCAAGCTGTCATTGCCCACGTGAGCATTGAAGTCCCCCAGCAGGACAATGGAGTCCCCTGATGGAGCACTATCTAGCACTCGTCCCAGGGACTCCAAAAAGGGTGGGTACTCTGAACTGATATTTGGCCCATAAGCACAAACAACAGTCAGGACCCGTTCCCCGACCCGAAGGCGCAAGGAAGCTACCCTCTTGTCCCCCGGGGTAAACCCCAACACACAGGCAGAGAGTCTCGGGGCTAACAAAAAGCCAACCCCAGCCCTCCGCCTCTCACCCGGAGCAACTCCAGCAAAGTAGAGTGTCCAACCCCTCTCCAGGTCTCGGGTTCCAGAGCCAATGCAATGTGTCGAGGTGAGTCCGACTATATCTAGCCGGTACCGCTCAACCTCTGCCACAAGCTCCGGCTCCTTCCCTGCCAGCGAGGTGACGTTCCATGTCCCAAAAACTAGTTTTCTTGTCCGGGGATTGGACCGCCAAGGCTCCCGCCTTGGTCTGCCACCCGATTCGCATTGCACCGGACCCTTCATGTTCCTCCTGCGGGTGGTGGGTCCACAGTTGGACGAGCCCATGTATCCGGTTCGGGCTGGGCCCGGCCGGGCCCCATGGGCGAAAGCCCGGCCACCAGGCGCTCGCTCACGGGCCCCAACCCCAGGCCTGGCTCCAGGGTGGGACCCCGGTAACCCTCCGGGCCGGGTACTCCGACTCGTCGTTTTAACCGCCATGAAAGATCCTTCGAACCGTTCTTTGTCTCACCCTTCACCTAAGACCAATTTGTCATGGGAGACCCTACCAGGGGCACTAAGTGCCCCAGACAACATAGCTCCTAGGATCATTAGGGCACTCAAACTCCTCCACCACGATAAGGTGACGGTTCAAGGAGGAGCGACTCCATTCCTTTTAGTGGTAATAGGGGCTGTTAATTGGAGTACTCTAAAACAAACCTGACCTCTCTAGGATATTCAGAAGCCAAGTTATAAGCCCACAAAGGTGTAACTGGACTACTTCTTTAAAGTGACACCAGGCCCGGTGACCTTTGGGAGATGGTTTTACCCCCTATAGGAATGTGCGATCATCTTGAAATGTTCAGATCACTTACAACTCAATAGATTCTACCTTCTTGTAACGTTTCAGCCTAATTGGACCTTGTTTTCACACAAATGGACCCAGAATGATGTGAAATTGTGCTTCGTGCAACATAATTCTGGGTGCCATTTACAAACCATAAGTGCTAATGGCTCCATTCCTTTTTGTGGTTGTAGGGGCTGTTGATTGGAGTATACTAAAACAAACCTGATCTCTCTAGGACATTCAGAAGCCAAGTTATAAGCCCACAAATGTGTAACTGGACTGCTTCTTTAAATTGACACCAGATCCGGTGACCTTTGGGACATGGTTTGACCCCCTTAGGAAAGTGCTATCATCATGAAACGTTCAGATCACTTACAACTCAATAGATTCTACCTTCCTGTAACGTTTCAGCCTGATTGGACCTTGTTTTCACACAAATGAACCCAGAATGATGTGAAATTGTGCTTTGTGCAACATAATTCTGGGTACCATTTAAAAACCATAAGTGCTAATGACTCCATTCCTTTTTGTGGTTGTAGGGGCTGTTGATTGGAGTATACTAAAACAAACCTGATCTCTCTAGGACATTCAGAAGCCAAGTTATAAGCCCACAAATGTGTAACTGGACTACTTCTTTAAATTGACACCAGATCCGGTGACCTTTGGGACATGGTTTGACCCCTTAGGAAAGTGCTATCATCATGAAACGTTCAGATCACTTACAACTCAATAGATTCTACCTTCCTGTCACGTTTCAGCCTGATTGGACCTTGTTTTCACACAAAAGAACCCAGAATGATGTGAAATTGTGCTTCGTGCAACATAATTCTGGGTGCCATTTAAAAACCATAAGTGCTAATGACTCCATTCCTTTTAGTGGTAATGGGGGCTGTTAATTGGAGTACTCTAAAACAAACCTGACCTCTCTAGGATATTCAGAAGCCAAGTTATAAGCCCACAAAGGTGTAACTGGACTACTTTAAAGTGACACCAGGCCCGGTGACCTTTGGGACATGGTTTGACCCCCTATAGGAATGTGCGATCATCATGAAACGTTCAGATCACTTACAACTCAATAGATTCTACCTTCTTGTAACGTTTCAGCCTGATTGGACCTTGTTTTCACACAAATGGACCCAGAATGATGTGAAATTGTGCTTCGTGCAACATAATTCTCGGTGCCATTTACAAACCATAAGTGCCAATGACTCCATTCCTTTTTGTGGTTGTAGGGGCTGTTGATTGGAGTACATTAAAACAAACCTGATCTCTCTAGGAAATTCAGAAGCCAAGTTATAAGCCCACAAATGTGTAACTGGACTACTTCTTTAAATTGACACCAGATCCGGTGACCTTTGGGACATGGTTTGACCCCCTGAGGGATTGCTTCATTTTGGGCATTCTAAAATGCACTTTTTGGCACACTTTGCGTCAAAAGTGGCCCCAATGGAATTGGGCTCCTTAAATTTGGGTTACTTTTTACATTTTGGCACACCCCTGGACTCAGAATGGGTTACTTTTGCTTCACTTTGGGACTTGGACATTAGGGGAGCCCTTGGACAAGAAATTTAAAAGTGACCCGTATCGCGCCCAAACTCACCCCTTCTGAATCCATTGGCGCAGAACACCCCACACCTTCCCCCTCCCCAAAGTAACCCGTTTTGAGGTCGCCGCCCCAGAGACCTCCCCCTGGTCCGCTGACCGGCGCACCTCAGCACCCCACCCCCCACCCCCACCCCCCACCCCCATGTGTCCCAAAATGGAGGAAAAGTAGCCCGTTCTGAACCCTGGTCCGCTGACCTGCCCACCTCAGCCCCCCCCCCCCCCCCCCCCCCCCAACCCCCCACCCCCATCTGTCCCAAAATGGAGGAAACGTAGCCCGTTCTGAACCAAAGGGTCAAGTGGAGTCCGTCGCCCATCCCCCACCCGTTCTGACCTGACCTTTTGACTGGGTGGCAGACACTATACACTTTATTTCGGGCTACTTTCAAAAGTTAGCCCAAAACGGAGACGTGCTGCTCACCAAAACAGCTGTGGGCTTATAACTTGGCTTCTGAATGTCCTAGAGAGGTCAGGTCTGTTGTAAAATACTCCAATTAATGGTCTGTATCTAGAACAGAAGGAATTGAGTCGATAGGATGTACAGTTTTTAAATGGCACCCATAATTATGTCACACAAAGCACTGTTTCATATGTTTCTGGGTCTCCACCCATCCCCCGTGCGTCCCAAAATGAAGACAAGTAGCCCGTTCTGAACCAAAGGGTCAAGTGGAGTCCGTCACCCATCCCCCACCCGTTCTGACCTGAACTTTGGATTTGGTGGCAGACACTATGCACTTTATTTCGGGCTACTTTCAAAAAACACCCAAAACGGAGACGTCCTGCTCACCAAAAAAGCAGCTGTTGGTCTTATAACTTGGCTTCTGAATGTCCTAGAGAGGTCAGGTCTGTTTTAAAATACTCCAATTAACAGCCCCTACTACCAGAAAAAGGACTTAAGTCAATAGCACTTATGGGTTTTAAATGGGACCCAGAACTATGTTGCACCAAGCACAATTTCACATTATTATGGGTCCAGTTCACTGAAAAAAGATTCAATCAGGCTGAAACACCACAGGAAAGTAGAATCTTTTTAGTTATAAGTGATTCCAACGTTTCATGAAGATAGCTCATTCCTAAGATGGTCAAATGGTGTCACAAAGGTCATCGGATCACTTGTTCTTTAAAGGTGTAGTTCGTATCACACATTTGTGGGCTTATAACTTTTCTTCTGAATGTCCTAGAGAGATCAGGTCTGTTTTAAAATACTCCAATTAACAGCCCCTACTACCAGAAAAAGGAATCAAGTCAATAGCACTTATGGGGTTTAAATGGGACCCAGACCCCAGACCTATGTTGCACCAAGCACAATTTCACATTATTATGGATCCAGTTCTCTGAAAAAAGCTTCAATCAGGCTGAAACACCACAGAAAGGTAGAATCTATTGAGTTGTAAGTGATCTGAACTTTTCATGATGATAGCACCTTCCTAAGGGGGTCAAACCATGGCCCAAAGGTCACCGAGCATGGTGTCACCTAAAGAAAAATGTCCGGATACACCTTTGGAGGCTCATAACTTGGCTTATGAATGTCCTAGAGAGGTCAAATTTGTTTTAAGATACTCCAATTAATGGTCTGTATCGATAACAGAAGGAGTGGAGTGGATAGGATGTACAGTTTTTAAATGGCACACACAGAATTATGTTGCACCAAGCACAATTTCACATAATTTTGGTTCCAGTTCCCTCAAACAAGGTCCAATCTGGCTGAAACACCACAGGAAGGTAGAATCTATTGAGTTGTAAGTGATCTGCACGTTTCATGATGACAGCACATTCCTAAGGGGGTCAGATGATGTCACAAAGGTCACCGGATCACTTCTGCCTTAAAGAAAAATGTCCGGATACACCTTTGGAGGCTCATAACTTGGCTTCTGAATGTCCTAGAGAGGTCAGGTTGGGTTTAAATGACTCCAATTAACAGCCCATATCACCAGCAGAAGGAATGGAGTCATTAGCCCTTACGGTTTTTAAACAGCACCCTGAAATATGTCGCGCAAAGCACATTTTCACATAATGTTGGTTCCTTTTGTGTGAAAACAAGGTCCAATCTGGCTGAAACACAACAGGAAGGTAGAATCTATTGAGTTGTAAGTTATCTGTACATTTCATGATGATAGCACATTCCTAAGGGGGTCAGATGATGTCCCAAATGTCACCGGATCACTTCTGCCTTAAAGACAAATGTCTGGATACACCTTTGGAGGCTCAGAACATGGCTTCTGAATGTCCTAGAGAGGTCAGGTTGGGTTTAAATGACTCCAATTAACAGCCCTTATCACCAGCAGAAGGAATGGAGTCGTCAGCACTTATGGTTTTTAAATGGCACCCAGAAATATGTCGCACCAAGCACAATTTCTGATCTCTCTAGGACATTCAGAAGCCAAGTTATAAGCCCACAAATGTGTAACTGGACTACTTCTTTAAATTGACACCAGATCCGGTGACCTTTGGGACATGGTTTGACCCCCTTAGGAAAGTGCTATCATCATGAAACGTTCAGATCACTTACAACTCAATAGATTCTACCTTCCTGTAACGTTTCAGCCTGATTGGACCATGTTTTCACACAAATGAACCCAGAATGATGTGAAATTGTGCTTAGTGCAGCATAATTCTGGGTGCCATTTACAAACCATAAGTGCTAATGACTCCATTCCGTTTTGAGGTTGTAGGGTATGTTGATTGGAGTACACCAAAACAAACCTGACCTCTCTAGGACATTCAGAAGCCAAGTTATAAGTCCACAAAGGTGTAACTGGACAACTTCTTTAAAGTGACACCAGGCCCGGTGACCTTTGGGACATGGTTTTACCCCCATAGGGATGTGCGATCATCTTGAAACATTCAGATCACTTACAACTCAATAGATTCTACCTTCTTGAAGCGTTTCAGCCTGATTGGACCTTGTTTTCACACAAATGGACCCAGAATAATGTGAAATTGTGCTTCGTGCAACACAATTCTGGGTGCCATTTTTAAACCATAAGTGCTAATGACTCCATTCCTTTTTGTGGTTGTAGGGGCTGTTGATTGGAGTACATTAAAACAAACCTGATCTCTCTAGGACATTCAGAAGCCAAGTTATAAGCCCACAAATGTGTAACTGGACTACTTCTTTAAATTGACACCAGATCCGGTGACCTTTGGGACATGGTTTGACCCCCTTAGGAAAGTGCTATCATCATGAAACGTTCAGATCACTTACAACTCAATAGATTCTACCTTCCTGTAACGTTTCAGCCTGATTGGACCTTGTTTTCACACAAATGAACCCAGAATGATGTGAAATTGTGCTTCGTGCAACATAATTCTGGGTGCCATTTAAAAACCATAAGTGCTAATGACTCCATTCCTTTTTGGGGTAATGGGGGCTGTTAATTGGAGTACGCTGAAACAAACCTGATCTCTCTAGGACATTCAGAAGCCAAGTTATAAGCCCACAAATGTGTAACTGGACTACTTCTTTAAATTGACACCAGTTCCGGTGACCTTTGGGACATGGGTTGACCCCTTAGGAAAGTGCTATCATCATGAAACGTTCAGATCACTTACAACTCAGTAGATTCTACCTTCCTGTAACGTTTCAGCCTGATTGGACCTTGTTTTCACACAAATGAACCCAGAATGATGTGAAATTGTGCTTCGTGCAACATAATTCTGGGTGCCATTTACAAACCATAAGTGCTAATGACTCCATTCCTTTTTGTGGTTGTAGGGGCTGTTGATTGGAGTACACTAAAACAAACCTACCCTCTCTAGCACATTCAGAAGCCAAGTTATAAGCCCACAAAGGTGTAACTGGACTACTTCTTTAAAGTGACACCAGGCCCGGTGACCTTTGGGACATGGTTTTACCCCCTATAGGAATGTGCGATCATCTTGAAACGTTCAGATCACTTACAACTCAATAGATTCTACCTTCTTGTAGCGTTTCAGCCAGATTGGACCTTGTTTTCACACAAATGGACCCAGAATGATGTGAAATTGTGCTTTGTGCAACATAATTCTGGGCGCCATTTACAAACCTTAAGTGCTAATGACTCCATTCCTTTTTGTGGTTGTAGGGGCTGTTGATTGGAGTACACTAAAACAAACCTGATCTCTCTAAAACATTCAGAAGCCAAGTTATAAGCCCACTAATGTGTAAGTGGACTACTTCTTTAAATTGACACCAGATCCGGTGACCTTTGGGACATGGTTTGACCCCCTTAGGAAAGTGCTATCATCATGAAACGTTCAGATCACTTACAACTCAATAGATTCTACCTTCCTGTAACGTTTCAGCCTGATTGGACCTTGTTTTCACACAAATGAACCCAGAATGATGTGAAATTGTGCTTCGTGCAACATAATTCTGGGTGCCATTTAAAAACCATAAGTGCTAATGACTCCATTCCTTTTTGGGGTAATGGGGGCTGTTAATTGGAGTACGCTAAAACAAACCTGATCTCTCTAGGACATTCAGAAGCCAAGTTATAAGCATACAAAGGTGTAACTGGACTACTTCTTTACATTGACACCAGATCCGGTGACCTTTGGGACATGGTTTGACCCCCTTAGGAAAGTGCTATCATCATGAAACGTTCAGATAACTTACAACTCAATAGATTCTACCTTCTTGTAACGTTTCAGCCTGATTGGACCTTGTTTTCACACAAATGGACCCAGAATGATGTGAAATTGTGCTTCGTGCAACATAATTCTGGGTGCCATTTACAAACCATAAGTGCTAATGACTCCATTCCTTTTTGTGGTTGTAGGGGCTGTTGATTGAAGTACACTAATAAAAACCTGATCCCTCTAGGACATTCAGAAGCCAAGTTATAAGCCCACAAATGTGTAACTGGACTACTTCTTTAAATTGACACCAGATCCGGTGACCTTTGGGACATGGTTTGACCCCCTTAGGAAAGTGCTATCATCATGAAACGTTCAGATCACTTACAACTCAATAGATTCTACCTTCCCGTAACGTTTCAGCCTGATTGGACCTTGTTTTCACACAAATGAACCCAGAATGATGTGAAATTGTGCTTCGTGCAACATAATTCTAGGTGCCATTTAAAAACCATAAGTGCTAATGACTCCATTCCTTTTTGTGGTTGTAGGGGCTGTTGATTGGAGTATACTAAAACAAACCTGATCTCTCTAGGACATTCAGAGGCCAAGTTATAAGCCCACAAAGGTGTAACTGGACTACTTCTTTAAATTGACACCAGATCCGGTGACCTTTGGGACATGGTTTGACCCCCTTAGGAAAGTGCTATCATCATGAAACGTTCAGATCACTTACAACTCAATAGATTCTACCTTCTTGTAACGTTTCAGCCTGATTGGACCTTGTTTTCACACAAATGAACCCAGAATGATGTGAAATTGTGCTTCGTGCAACATAATTCTGGGTGCCATTTACAAACCATAAGTGCTAATGACTCCATTCCTTTTTGTGGTTGTAGGGGCTGTTGATTGGAGTACACTAAAACAAACCTGATCTCTCTAGGACATTCAGAAGCCAAGTTATAAGCCCACAAATGTGTAACTGGACTACTTCTTTAAATTGACACCAGATCCGGTGACCTTTGGGACATGGTTTGACCCCCTTAGGAAAGTGCTATCATCATGAAACGCTCAGATCACTTACAACTCAATAGATTATACCTTCCTGTAACGTTTCAGCCTGATTGGACCTTGTTTTCACACAAATGAACCCAGAATGATGTGAAATTGTGCTTCGTGCTACATAATTCTGGGTGCCATTTAAAAACCATGAGTGCTAATGACTCCATTCCTTTTTGGGGTAATGGGGGCTGTTAATTGGAGTACGCTAAAACAAACCTGATCTCTCTAAGACATTCAGAAGCCAAGTTATAAGCCCACAAATGTGTAACTGGACTACTTCTTTAAATTGACACCAGTTCCGGTGACCTTTGGGACATGGTTTGACCCCCTTAGGAAAGTGCTATCATCATGAAACGTTCAGATCACTTACAACTCAGTAGATTCTACCTTCCTGTAACGTTTCAGCCTGATTGGACCTTGTTTTCACACAAATGAACCCAGAATGATGTGAAATTGTGCTTCGTGCAACATAATTCTGGGTGCCATTTACAAACCATAAGTGCTAATGACTCCATTCCTTTTTGTGGTTGTAGGGGCTGTTGATTGGAGTACATTAAAACAAACCTGATCTCTCTAGGACATTCAGAAGCCAAGTTATAAGCCCACAAATGTGTAACTGGACTACTTCTTTAAATTGACACCAGATCCGGTGACCTTTGGGACATGGTTTGACCCCCTTAGGAAAGTGCTATCATCATGAAACGTTCAGATAACTTACAACTCAATAGATTCTACCTTCCTGTAACGTTTCAGCCTGATTGGACCTTGTTTTCACACAAATGAACCCAGAATGATGTGAAATTGTGCTTCGTGCAACATAATTCTGGGTGCCATTTACAAACCATAAGTGCTAATGACTCCATTCCTTTTTGTGGTTGTAGGGGCTGTTGATTGGAGTACACTAAAACAAACCTAACCTCTCTAGCACATTCAGAAGCCAAGTTATAAGCCCACAAAGGTGTAACTGGACTACTTCTTTAAAGTGACACCAGGCCCGGTGACCTTTGGGACATGGTTTTACCCCCATAGGGATGTAAGATCATCTTGAAACATTCAGATCACTTACAACTCAATAGATTCTACCTTCTTGTAGCGTTTCAGCCTGATTGGACCTTGTTTTCACACAAATGGACCCAGAATGATGTGAAATTGTGCTTCGTGCAACATAATTCTGGGTGCCATTTAAAAACCATGAGTGCTAATGACTCCATTCCTTTTTGGGGTAATGGGGGCTGTTAATTGGAGTACGCTAAAATAAACCTGATCTCTCTAGGACATTCAGAAGCCAAGTTATAAGCCCACAAATGTGTAACTGGACTACTTCTTTAAATTGACACCAGTTCCGGTGACCTTTGGGACATGGTTTGACCCCCTTAGGAAAGTGCTATCATCATGAAACGTTCAGATCACTTACAACTCAGTAGATTCTACCTTCCTGTAACGTTTCAGCCTGATTGGACCTTGTTTTCACACAAATGAACCCAGAATGATGTGAAATTGTGCTTCGTGCAACATAATTCTGGGTGCCATTTACAAACCATAAGTGCTAATGACTCCATTCCTTTTTGTGGTTGTAGGGGCTGTTGATTGGAGTACATTAAAACAAACCTGATCTCTCTAGGACATTCAGAAGCCAAGTTATAAGCCCACAAATGTGTAACTGGACTACTTCTTTAAATTGACACCAGATCCGGTGACCTTTGGGACATGGTTTGACCCCCTTAGGAAAGTGCTATCATCATGAAACGTTCAGATAACTTACAACTCCATAGATTTTACCTTCCTGTAACGTTTCAGCCTGATTGGACCTTGTTTTCACACAAATGAACCCAGAATGATGTGAAATTGTGCTTCGTGCAACATAATTCTGGGTGCCATTTACAAACCATAAGTGCTAATGACTCCATTCCTTTTTGTGGTTGTAGGGGCTGTTGATTGGAGTACACTAAAACAAACCTAACCTCTCTAGCACATTCAGAAGCCAAGTTATAAGCCCACAAAGGTGTAACTGGACTACTTCTTTAAAGTGACACCAGGCCCGGTGACCTTTGGGACATGGTTTTACCCCCTATAGGAATGTGCGATCATCTTGAAACGTTCAGATCACTTACAACTCAATTGATTCTACCTTCTTGTAGCGTTTCAGCCAGATTGGACCTTGTTTTCACACAAATGGACCCAGAATGATGTGAAATTGTGTTTTGTGCAACATAATTCTGGGTGCCATTTACAAACCTTAAGTGCTAATGACTCCATTCCTTTTTGTGGTTGTAGGGGCTGTTGATTGGAGTACACTAAAACAAACCTGATCTCTCTAAAACATTCAGAAGCCAAGTTATAAGCCCACTAATGTGTAACTGGACTACTTCTTTAAATTGACACCAGATCCGGTGACCTTTGGGACATGGTTTGACCCCCTTAGGAAAGTGCTATCATCATGAAACGTTCAGATCACTTACAACTCAATAGATTCTACCTTCCTGTAACGTTTCAGCCTGATTGGACCTTGTTTTCACACAAATGAACCCAGAATGATGTGAAATTGTGCTTTGTGCAACATAATTCTGGGTGCCATTTAAAAACCATAAGTGCTAATGACTCCATTCCTTTTTGTGGTTGTAGGGGGTGTTGATTGGAGTATAATAAAACAAACCTGATCTCTCTAGGACATTCAGAGGCCAATTTATAAGCCCACAAAGGTGTAACTGGACTACTTATTTAAATTGACACCAGATCCGGTGACCTTTGGGACATGGTTTGACCCCCTTAGGAAAGTGCTATCATCATGAAACGTTCAGATAACTTACAGCTCAATAGATTCTACCTTCTTGTAACGTTTCAGCCTGATTGGACCTTGTTTTCACACAAATGGACCCAGAATGATGTGAAATTGTGCTTCGTGCAACATAATTCTGGGTGCCATTTACAAACCATAAGTGCTAATGACTCCATTCCTTTTTGTGGTTGTAGGGGCTGTTGATTGGAGTACACTAAAACAAACCTGATCCCTCTAGGACATTCAGAAGCCAAGTTATAAGCCCACAAATGTGTAACTGGACTACTTCTTTAAATTGACACCAGATCCGGTGACCTTTGGGACATGGTTTGACCCCCTTAGGAAAGTGCTATCATCATGAAACGTTCAGATCACTTACAACTCAATAGATTCTACCTTCCCGTAACGTTTCAGCCTGATTGGACCTTGTTTTCACACAAATGAACCCAGAATGATGTGAAATTGTGCTTCGTGCAACATAATTCTGGGTGCCATTTAAAAACCATAAGTGCTAATGACTCCATTCCTTTTTGTGGTTGTAGGGGCTGTTGATTGGAGTATACTAAAACAAACCTGATCTCTCTAGGACATTCAGAGGCCAAGTTATAAGCCCACAAAGGTGTAACTGGACTACTTCTTTAAATTGACACCAGATCCGGTGACCTTTGGGACATGGTTTGACCCCCTTAGGAAAGTGCTATCATCATGAAACGTTCAGATCACTTACAACTCAATAGATTCTACCTTCTTGTAACGTTTCAGCCTGATTGGACCTTGTTTTCACACAAATGAACCCAGAATGATGTGAAATTGTGCTTCGTGCAACATAATTCTGGGTGCCATTTACAAACCATAAGTGCTAATGACTCCATTCCTTTTTGTGGTTGTAGGGGCTGTTGATTGGAGTACACTAAAACAAACCTGATCTCTCTAGGACATTCAGAAGCCAAGTTATAAGCCCACAAATGTGTAACTGGACTACTTCTTTAAACTGACACCAGATCCGGTGACCTTTGGGACATGGTTTGACCCCCTTAGGAAAGTGCTATCATCATGAAACGCTCAGATCACTTACAACTCAATAGATTCTACCTTCCTGTAACGTTTCAGCCTGATTGGACCTTGTTTTCACACAAATGAACCCAGAATGATGTGAAATTGTGCTTCGTGCAACATAATTCTGGGTGCCATTTAAAAACCATGAGTGCTAATGACTCCATTCCTTTTTGGGGTAATGGGGGCTGTTAATTGGAGTACGCTAAAACAAACCTGATCTCTCTAGGACATTCAGAAGCCAAGTTATAAGCCCACAAATGTGTAACTGGACTACTTCTTTAAATTGACACCAGTTCCGGTGACCTTTGGGACATGGTTTGACCCCCTTAGGAAAGTGCTATCATCATGAAACGTTCAGATCACTTACAACTCAGTAGACTCTACCTTCCTGTAACGTTTCAGCCTGATTGGACCTTGTTTTCACACAAATGAACCCAGAATGATGTGAAATTGTGCTTCGTGCAACATAATTCTGGGTGCCATTTACAAACCATAAGTGCTAATGACTCCATTCCTTTTTGTGGTTGTAGGGGCTGTTGATTGGAGTACATTAAAACAAACCTGATCTCTCTAGGACATTCAGAAGCCAAGTTATAAGCCCACAAATGTGTAACTGGACTACTTCTTTAAATTGACACCAGATCCGGTGACCTTTGGGACATGGTTTGACCCCCTTAGGAAAGTGCTATCATCATGAAACGTTCAGATAACTTGCAACTCAATAGATTCTACCTTCCTGTAACGTTTCAGCCTGATTGGACCTTGTTTTCACACAAATGAACCCAGAATGATGTGAAATTGTGCTTCGTGCATCATAATTCTGGGTGCCATTTACAAACCATAAGTGCTAATGACTCCATTCCTTTTTGTGGTTGTAGGGGCTGTTGATTGGAGTACACTAAAACAAACCTAACCTCTCTAGCACATTCAGAAGCCAAGTTATAAGCCCACAAAGGTGTAACTGGACTACTTCTTTAAAGTGACACCAGGCCCGGTGACCTTTGGGACATGGTTTTACCCCCTATAGGAATGTGCGATCATCTTGAAACGTTCAGATCACTTACAACTCAATAGATTCTACCTTCTTGTAGCGTTTCAGCCTGATTGGACCTTGTTTTCACACAAATGGACCCAGAATGATGTGAAATTGTGCTTTGTGCAACATAATTCTGGGTGCCATTTACAAACCTTAAGTGCTAATGACTCCATTCTTTTTGTGGTTGTAGGGGCTGTTGATTGGAGTATACTAAAACAAACCTGATCTCTCTAAGACATTCAGAAGCCAAGTTATAAGCCCACAAATGTGTAACTGGACTACTTCTTTAAATTGACACCAGTTCCGGTGACCTTTGGGACATGGTTTGACCCCCTTAGGAAAGTGCTATCATCATGAAACGTTCAGATCACTTACAACTCAGTAGATTCTACCTTCCTGTAACGTTTCAGCCTGATTGGACCTTGTTTTCACACAAATGAACCCAGAATGATGTGAAATTGTGCTTCGTGCAACATAATTCTGGGTGCCATTTACAAACCATAAGTGCTAATGACTCCATTCCTTTTTGTGGTTGTAGGGGCTGTTGATTGGAGTACATTAAAACAAACCTGATCTCTCTAGGACATTCAGAAGCCAAGTTATAAGCCCACAAATGTGTAACTGGACTACTTCTTTAAATTGACACCAGATCCGGTGACCTTTGGGACATGGTTTGACCCCCTTAGGAAAGTGCTATCATCATGAAACGTTCAGATAACTTGCAACTCAATAGATTCTACCTTCCTGTAACGTTTCAGCCTGATTGGACCTTGTTTTCACACAAATGAACCCAGAATGATGTGAAATTGTGCTTCGTGCATCATAATTCTGGGTGCCATTTACAAACCATAAGTGCTAATGACTCCATTCCTTTTTGTGGTTGTAGGGGCTGTTGATTGGAGTACACTAAAACAAACCTAACCTCTCTAGCACATTCAGAAGCCAAGTAATAAGCCCACAAAGGTGTAACTGGACTACTTCTTTAAAGTGACACCAGGCCCGGTGACCTTTGGGACATGGTTTTACCCCCTATAGGAATGTGCGATCATCTTGAAACGTTCAGATCACTTACAACTCAATAGATTCTACCTTCTTGTAGCGTTTCAGCCTGATTGGACCTTGTTTTCACACAAATGGACCCAGAATGATGTGAAATTGTGCTTTGTGCAACATAATTCTGGGTGCCATTTACAAACCTTAAGTGCTAATGACTCCATTCTTTTTGTGGTTGTAGGGGCTGTTGATTGGAGTACACTAAAACAAACCTGATCTCTCTAAGACATTCAGAAGCCAAGTTATAAGCCCACTAATGTGTAACTGGACTACTTCTTTAAATTGACACCAGATCCGGTGACCTTTGGGACATGGTTTGACCCCCTTAGGAAAGTGCTATCATCATGAAACGTTCAGATCACTTACAACTCAATAGATTCTACCTTCCTGTAACGTTTCAGCCTGATTGGACCTTGTTTTCACACAAATGAACCCAGAATGATGTGAAATTGTGCTTCGTGCAACATAATTCTGGGTGCCATTTAAAAACCATAAGTGCTAATGACTCCATTCCTTTTTGGGTTAATGGGGGCTGTTAAATGGAGTATGCTAAAACAAACCTGATCTCTCTAGGACATTCAGAAGCCAAGTTATAAGCCCACAAATGTGTAACTGGACTACTTCTTTAAATTGACACCAGTTCCGGTGACCTTTGGGACATGGTTTGACCCCCTTAGGAAAGTGCTATCATAATGAAACGTTCAGATCACTTACAACTCAGTAGATTCTACCTTCCTGTAACGTTTCAGCCTGATTGGACCTTGTTTTCACACAAATGAACCCAGAATGATGTGAAATTGTGCTTCGTGCAACATAATTCTGGGTGCCATTTACAAACCATAAGTGCTAATGACTCCATTCCTTTTTGTGGTTGTAGGGGCTGTTGATTGGAGTACATTAAAACAAACCTGATCTCTCTAGGACATTCAGAAGCCAAGTTATAAGCCCACAAATGTGTAACTGGACTACTTCTTTAAATTGACACCAGATCCGGTGACCTTTGGGACATGTTTTGACCCCCTTAGGAAAGTGCTATCATCATGAAACGTTCAGATCACTTACAACTCAATAGATTCTACCTTCCTGTAACGTTTCAGCCTGATTTGACCTTGTTTTCACACAAATGGACCCAGAATGATGTGAAATTGTGCTTCGTGCAACATAATTCTGGGTGCCATTTACAAACCATAAGTGCTAATGACTCCATTCCTTTTTGTGGTTGTAGGGGCTGTTGATTGGAGTAGATTAAAACAAACCTGATCTCTCTAGGACATTAAGAAGCCAAGTTATAAGCCCACAAATGTGTAACTGGACTACTTCTTTAAATTGACACCAGATCCGGTGACCTTTGGGACATGTTTTGACCCCCTTAGGAAAGTGCTATCATCATGACACGTTCAGATCACTTACAACTCAATAGATTCTACCTTCCTGTAACGTTTCAGCCTGATTGGACCTTGTTTTCACACAAATGAACCCAGAATGATGTGAAATTGTGCTTCGTGCAACATAATTCTGGGTGCCATTTACAAACCATAAGTGCTAATGACTCCATTCCATTTTGTGTTTGTAGGGGCTTTTGATTGGAGTACACTAAAACAAACCTGATCCCTCTAGGACATTCAGAAGCCAAGTTATAAGCCCACAAAGGTGTAACTGGACTACTTCTTTAAAGTGACACCAGGCCCGGTGACCTTTGGGAAATTGGTTTACCCCCTATAGGAATGTGTGATCATCTTGAAACGTTCAGATCACTTACAACTCAATAGATTCTACCTTCTTGTAGCGTTTCAGCCTGATTGGCCCTTGTTTTCACACAAATGAACCCAGAATGATGTGAAATTGTGCTTCGTGCAACATAATTCTGGGTGCCATTTACAAACCATAAGTGCTAATGACTCCATTCCTTTTTGTGGTTGTAGGGGCTGTTGATTGGAGTACATTAAAACAAACCTGATCTCTCTAGGACATTCAGAAGCCAAGTTATAAGTCCACAAATGTTGTGAGCTGGGAGGTGAGCACTCCACACACACCATGACATCACCTGGCTTGTGAGTTCTGTTTTCAGGAGAGAGAGCAGCAGCTGCAATCAATCAGCTGATCAGTGGGTGGCCTTCATAAGGAGGACGGAGGACACTGCTCAGCCGCCGGATGATTACGCCTACTGGTAGAGTCCCAGCCACAGTGTTAACTCGATTTTGAAACCTTGACTTTGAACTGTCGGAACTTAGACTTTGAACTTTGAAACCTTAGCCTTGAACTTTAGAAACATGTTTTTTGCAAGCGATCTTTTGCTCAGATTTTGTTCTCGTTTTGTCTCAGGCTCAGTCATCTTTCCATACACCACCTCCTCGCTGAGACCTTTTGGATTAACTACTCGACCATACTACGTCTGGACTTCACTCCCGGTTCCCGTCCTCCTCACAGCACTAACTGCTCCCAGCACTACAGGCTCTCTCTCTCCTTCCCTCCGGTTGTAAAACCTTGCCGATCTTCATCACCTCGGAATACTCATTCACTCTCCCAGCTCACCCCTCCCTGGAGATCCTCCACCACGCTACAGCTGTAAGTCCTCCTACCAAACTCATCCTCTACCACACTACAGTTTCAATCAAGGACTCACCTCTGTTTCCCTTCCCTCAGACGCTGCTCCCGTTTACCCATTCACTGGATTTCCAGTGCACCCTAAGTTCTAGTTACCAAATAAATCTTTATTTTTTCACATCCTGCTCCAGTGTGTTGATTCTGCATGTCTTGGGTTAAATCATTACCTCAGACCATGACAACAAATGTGTAACTGGACTACTTCTTTAAATTGACACAAGATCCGGTGACCTTTGGGACATTGTTTGACCCCCTTAGGAAAGTGCTATCATCATGAAACGTTCAGATCACTTACAACTCAATAGATTCTACCTTCCTGTAACGTTTCAGCCTGATTGGACCTTGTTTTCACACAAATGAACCCAGAATGATGTGAAATTGTGCTTCGTGCAACATAATTCTGGGTGCCATTTAAAAACCATAAGTGCTAATGACTCCATTCCTTTTTGGGTTAATGGGGGCTGTTAAATGGAGTATGCTAAAACAAACCTGATCTCTCTAGGACATTCAGCGCCTTGTCTGGTTGTAATGCCATGTTGAATGCGCTTTATAAATAAAATGGTATGGTATGGTATGGTATTCAGAAGCCAAGTTATAAGCCCACAAATGTGTAACTGGACTACTTCTTTAAATTGACACCAGTTCCGGTGACCTTTGGGACATGGTTTGACCCCCTTAGGAAAGTGCTATCATAATGAAACGTTCAGATGTCTTACAACTCAGTAGATTCTACCTTCCTGTAACGTTTCAGCCTGATTGGACCTTGTTTTCACACAAATGAACCCAGAATGATGTGAAATTGTGCTTCGTGCAACATAATTCTGGGTGCCATTTACAAACCATAAGTGCTAATGACTCCATTCCTTTTTGTGGTTGTAGGGGCTGTTGATTGGAGTACATTAAAACAAACCTGATCTCTCTAGGACATTCAGAAGCCAAGTTATAAGCCCACAAATGTGTAACTGGACTACTTCTTTAAATTGACACCAGATCCGGTGACCTTTGGGACATGTTTTGACCCCCTTAGGAAAGTGCTATCTTCATGAAACGTTCAGATCAATTACAACTCAATAGATTCTACCTTCCTGTAACGTTTCAGCCTGATTTGACCTTGTTTTCACACAAATGGACCCAGAATGATGTGAAATTGTGCTTCGTGCAACATAATTCTGGGTGCCATTTACAAACCATAAGTGCTAATGACTCCATTCCTTTTTGTGGTTGTAGGGGCTGTTGATTGGAGTACATTAAAACAAACCTGATCTCTCTAGGACATTCAGAAGCCAAGTTATAAGCCCACAAATGTGTAACTGGACTACTTCTTTAAATTGACACCAGATCCGGTGACCTTTGGGACATGTTTTG
Source organism: Nothobranchius furzeri (assembly GCF_043380555.1). Classification (NCBI taxonomy): domain Eukaryota; kingdom Metazoa; phylum Chordata; class Actinopteri; order Cyprinodontiformes; family Nothobranchiidae; genus Nothobranchius; species Nothobranchius furzeri. The sequence continues at coordinate 38,768,180 of NC_091742.1, forward strand.
ACCCCCTTAGGAAAGTGCTATCATCATGAAACGTTCAGATCACTTACAACTCAATAGATTCTACCTTCCTGTAACGTTTCAGCCTGATTGGACCTTGTTTTCACACAAATGAACCCAGAATGATGTGAAATTGTGCTTCGTGCAACATAATTCTGGGTGCCATTTACAAACCATAAGTGCTAATGACTCCATTCCATTTTGTGTTTGTAGGGGCTTTTGATTGGAGTACACTAAAACAAACCTGATCTCTCTAGGACATTCAGAAGCCAAGTTATAAGCCCACAAAGGTGTAACTGGACTACTTCTTTAAAGTGACACCAGGCCCGGTGACCTTTGGGAAATTGGTTTACCCCCTATAGGAATGTGTGATCATCTTGAAACGTTCAGATCACTTACAACTCAATAGATTCTACCTTCTTGTTGCGTTTCAGCCTGATTGGACCTTGTTTTCACACAAATGAACCCAGAATGATGTGAAATTGTGCTTCGTGCAACATAATTCTGGGTGCCATTTACAAACCATAAGTGCTAATGACTCCATTCCTTTTTGTGGTTGTAGGGGCTGTTGATTGGAGTACATTAAAACAAACCTGATCTCTCTAGGACATTCAGAAGCCAAGTTATAAGTCCACAAATGTTGTGAGCTGGGAGGTGAGCACTCCACACACACCATGACATCACCTGGCTTGTGAGTTCTGTTTTCAGGAGAGAGAGCAGCAGCTGCAATCAATCAGCTGATCAGTGGGTGGCCTTCATAAGGAGGACGGAGGACACTGCTAAGCCGCCGGATGATTACGCCTACTGGTAGAGTCCCAGCCACAGTGTTAACTCGATTTTGAAACCTTGACTTTGAACTGTCGGAACTTAGACTTTGAACTTTGAAACCTTAGCCTTGAACTTTAGAAATGTGTTTTTTGCTAGCGATCTTTTGCTCAGATTTTGTTCTCGTTTTGTCTCAGGCTCAGTCATCTTTCCATACACCACCTCCTCGCTGAGACCTTTTGGATTAACTACTCGACCATACTACGTCTGGACTTCACTCCCGGTTCCCGTCCTCCTCACGGCACTAACTGCTCCCAGCACTACAGGCTCTCTCTCTCCTTCCCTCCGGTTGTAAAACCTTGCCGATCTTCATCACCCCGGAATACTCATTCACTCTCCCAGCTCACCCCTCCCTGGAGATCCTCCACCACGCTACAGCTGTAAGTCCTCCTACCAAACTCATCCTCTACCACACTACAGTTTCAATCAAGGATTCACCTCTGTTTCCCTTCCCTCAGACGCTGCTCCCGTTTACCCATTCACTGGATTTCCAGTGCACATTAAGTTCTAGTTACCAAATAAATCTTTATTTTTTCACATCCTGCTCCAGTGTGTTGATTCTGCATGTCTTGGGTTAAATCATTACCTCAGACCATGACAACAAATGTGTAACTGGACTACTTCTTTAAATTGACACAAGATCCGGTGACCTTTGGGACATTGTTTGACCCCCTTAGGAAAGTGCTATCATCATGAAACGTTCAGATCACTTACAACTCAATAGATTCTACCTTCCTGTAACGTTTCAGCCTGATTGGACCTTGTTTTCACACAAATGAACCCAGAATGATGTGAAATTGTGCTTCGTGCAACATAATTCTGGGTGCCATTTACAAACCATAAGTGCTAATGACTCCATTCCTTTTTGTGGTTGTAACAGCTTTTGATTGGAGTACACTAAAACAAACCTAACCTCTCTAGGACATTCAGAAGCCAAGTTATAAGCCCACAAATGTGTAACTGGACTACTTCTTTAAAGTGACACCAGGCCCGGTGACCTTTGGGACATGGTTTTACCCCCTATAGGAATGAGCGATCATCTTGAAACGTTCAGATCACTTACAACTCAATAGATTCTACCTTCTTGTAGCGTTTCAGCCTGATTGGACCTTGTTTTCACACAAATGGACCCAGAATGATGTGAAATTGTGCTTCGTGCAACATAATTCTGGGTGCCATTTACAAACCATAAGTGCTAAAGACTCCATTCCTTTTTGTGGTTGTAGGGGCCTTTGATTGGAGTACATTAAAACAAACCTGATCTCTCTAGGACATTCAGAAGCCAAGTTATAAGCCCACAAATGTGTAACTGGACTACTTCTTTAAATTGACACCAGATCCGGTGACCTTTGGGACATGGTTTGTCCCCCTTAGGAAAGTGCTATCATCATGAAACGTTCAGATCACTTACAACTCAATAGATTCTACCTTCCTGTAACGTTTCAGCCTGATTGGACCTTGTTTTCACACAAATGAACCCAGAATGATGTGAAATTGTGCTTCGTGCAACATAATTCTGGGTGCCATTTACAAACCATAAGTGCTAATGACTCCATTCCTTTTTGTGGTTGTAGGGGCTGTTGATTGGAGTACACTAAAACAAACCTAACCTCTCTAGGACATTCAGAAGCCAAGTTATAAGCCCACAAAGGTGTAACTGGACTACTTCTTTAAAGTGACACTAGGCCCGGTGACCTTTGGGACATGGTTTGACCCCCTTAGGAAAGTGCTATCATCATGAAACGTTCAGATACCTTACAACTCAATAGATTCTACCTTCCTGTAATGTTTCAGCCTGATTGGACCTTGTTTTCACACAAATGAACCCAGAATGATATGAAATTGTGCTTCGTGCAACATAATTCTGGGTGCCATTTACAAACCATAAGTGCTAATGACTCCATTCCTTTTTGTGGTTGTAGGGGCTGTTGATTGGAGTACATTAAAACAAACCTGATCTCTCTAGGACATTCAGAAGCCAAGTTATAAGCCCAAAAATGTGTAACTGGACTACATCTTTAAATTGACACCAGATCCGGTGACCTTTGGGACATGTTTTGACGCCCTTAGGAAAGTGCTATCATCATGAAACGTTCAGATCACTTACAACTCAATAGATTCTACCTTCCTGTAACGTTTCAGCCTGATTTGACCTTGTTTTCACACAAATGGACCCAGAATGATGTGAAATTGTGCTTCGTGCAACATAATTCTGGGTGCCATTTACAAACCATAAGTGCTAATGACTCCATTCCTTTTTGTGGTTGTAGGGGCTGTTGATTGGAGTACATTAAAACAAACCTGATCTCTCTAGGACATTCAGAAGCCAAGTTATAAGCCCACAATTGTGTAACTGGACTACTTCTTAAAATTGACACCAGATCCGGTGACATTTGGGACATGGTTTGACCCCCTTAGGAAAGTGCTATCATCATGAAACGTTCAGATCACTTACAACTCAATAGATTCTACCTTCCTGTAACGTTTCAGCCTGATTTGACCTTGTTTTCACACAAATGGACCCAGAATGATGTGAAATTGTGCTTCGTGCAACATAATTCTGGGTGCCATTTACAAACCATAAGTGCTAATGACTCCATTCCTTTTTGTGGTTGTAGGGGCTGTTGATTGGAGTACATTAAGACAAACCTGATCTCTCTAGGACATTCAGAAGCCAAGTTATAAGCCCACAAATGTGTAACTGGACTACTTCTTTAAATTGACACCAGATCCGGTGACCTTTGGGACATGGTTTGACCCCCTTAGGAAAGTGCTATCATCATGAAACATTCAGATCACTTACAACTCAATAGATTCTACCTTCCTGTAACGTTTCAGCCTGATTGGACCTTGTTTTCACACAAATGAACCCAGAATGATGTGAAATTGTGCTTCGTGCAACATAATTCTGGGTGCCATTTAAAAACCATAAGTGCTAATGACTCCATTCCTTTTTGTGGTTGTACGGGCTGTTGATTGGAGTACACTAAAACAAACCTGATCTCTCTAGGACATTCAGAAGCCAAGTTATAAGCCCACAAATGTGTAACTGGACTACTTCTTTAAATTGACACCAGATCCGGTGACCTTTGGGACATGGTTTGACCCCCTTAGGAAAGTGCTATCATCATGAAACATTCAGATCACTTACAACTCAATAGATTCTACCTTCCTGTAAAGTTTCAGCCTGATTGGACCTTGTTTTCACACAAATGAACCCAGAATGATGTGAAATTGTGCTTCGTGCAACATAATTCTGGGTGCCATTTACAAACCATAAGTGCTAATGACTCCATTCCTTTTTGTGGTTGTAGGGGCTGTTGATTGGAGTACACTAAAACAAACCTAACCTCTCTAGGACATTCAGAAGCCAAGTTATAAGCCCACAAAGGTGTAACTGGACTACTTCTTTAAAGTGACACTAGGCCCGGTGACCTTTGGGACATGGTTTGACCCCCTTAGGGAAGTGCTATCATCATGAAACGTTCAGATACCTTACAACTCAATAGATTCTACCTTCTTGTAGCGTTTCAGCCTGATTGGACCTTGTTTTCACACAAATGGACCCAGAATGATGTGAAATTATGCTTCGTGCAACATAATTCTGGGTGCCATTTACAAACCTTAAGTGCTAATGACTCCATTCCTTTTTGTGGTTGTAGGGGCTGTTGATTGGAGTACATTAAAACAAACCTGATCTCTCTAGGACATTCAGAAGCCAAGTTATAAGCCCACAAATGTGTAACTGGACTACTTTAAATTGACACCAGATCCGGTGACATTTGGGACATGGTTTAACCCCCTTAGGAAAGTGCTATCATCATGAAACGTTCAGATCACTTACAACTCAATAGATTCTACCTTCCTGTAACGTTTCAGCCTGATTTGACCTTGTTTTCACACAAATGGACCCAGAATGATGTGAAATTGTGCTTCGTGCAACATAATTCTGGGTGCCATTTACAAACCATGAGTGCTAATGACTCCATTCCTTTTTGTGGTTGTAGGGGCTGTTGATTGGAGTACATTAAAACAAACCTGATCTCTCTAGGACATTCAGAAGCCAAGTTATAAGCCCACAAATGTGTAACTGGACTACTTCTTTAAATTGACACCAGATCTGGTGACCTTTGGGACATGGTTTGACCCCCTTAGGAAAGTGCTATCATCATGAAACGTTCAGATCACTTACAACTCAATAGATTCTACCTTCCTGTAACGTTTCAGCCTGATTTGACCTTGTTTTCACACAAATGGACCCAGAATGATGTGAAATTGTGCTTCGTGCAACATAATTCTGGGTGCCATTTACAAACCATAAGTGCTAATGACTCCATTCCTTTTTGTGGTTGTAGGGGCTGTTGATTGGAGTACATTAAGACAAACCTGATCTCTCTAGGACATTCAGAAGCCAAGTTATAAGCCCACAAATGTGTAACTGGACTACTTCTTTAAATTGACACCAGATCCGGTGACCTTTGGGACATGGTTTGACCCCCTTAGGAAAGTGCTATCATCATGAAACATTCAGATCACTTACAACTCAATAGATTCTACCTTCCTGTAACGTTTCAGCCTGATTGGACTTTGTTTTCACACAAATGAACCCAGAATGATGTGAAATTGTGCTTCGTGCAACATAATTCTGGGTGCCATTTAAAAACCATAAGTGCTAATGACTCCATTCCTTTTTGAGGTTGTACGGGCTGTTGATTGGAGTACACTAAAACAAACCTGATCTCTCTAGGACATTCAGAAGCCAAGTTATAAGCCCACAAATGTGTAACTGGACTACTTCTTTAAATTGACACCAGATCCAGTGACCTTTGGGACATGGTTTGACCCCCTTAGGAAAGTGCTATCATCATGAAACGTTCAGATCACTTACAACTCAATAGATTCTACCTTCCTGTAACGTTTCAGCCTGATTGGACCTTGTTTTCACACAAATGAACCCAGAATGATGTGAAATTGTGCTTCATGCAACATAATTCTGGGTGCCATTTACAAACCATAAGTGCTAATGACTCCATTCCTTTTTGTGTTTGTAGGGGCTTTTGATTGGAGTACACTAAAACAAACCTGATCTCTCTAGGACATTCAGAAGCCAAGTTATAAGCCCACAAAGGTGTAACTGGACTACTTCTTTAAAGTGACACCAGGCCCGGTGACCTTTGGGAAATGGTTTTACCCCCTATAGGAATGTGTGATCATCTTGAAACGTTCAGATCACTTACAACTCAATAGATTCTACCTTCTTGTAGCGTTTCAGCCTGATTGGACCTTGTTTTCACACAAATGAACCCAGAATGATGTGAAATTGTGCTTCGTGCAACATAATTCTGGGTGCCATTTACAAACCATAAGTGCTAATGACTCCATTCCTTTTTGTGGTTGTAGGGGCTGTTGATTGGAGTAAACTAAAACAAACCTGATCTCTCTAGGACATTCAGAAGCCAAGTTATAAGCCCACAAATGCGTAACTGGACTACTTCTTTAAATTGACACCAGATCCGGTGACCTTTGGGACATTGTTTGACCCCCTTAGGAAAGTGCTATCATCATGAAACGTTCAGATCACTTACAACTCAATAGATTCTACCTTCCTGTAACGTTTCAGCCTGATTGGACCTTGTTTTCACACAAATGAACCCAGAATGATGTGAAATTGTGCATCGTGCAACATAATTCTGGGTGCCATTTAAAAACCATAAGTGCTAATGACTCCATTACTTTTTGGGGTAATGGGGGCTGTTAATTGGAGTACGCTAAAACAAACCTGATCTCTCTAGGACATTCAGAAGCCAAGTTATAAGCCCACAAATGTGTAACTGGACTACTTCTTTAAATTGACACCAGATCCGGTGACCTTTGGGACATGGTTTGACCCCCTTAGGAAAGTGCTATCATCATGAAACGTTCAGATCACTTACAACTCAATAGATTCTACCTTTCTGTAACATTTCAGCCTGATTGGACCTTGTTTTCACACAAATGAACCCAGAATGATGTGAAATTGTGCTTCGTGCAACATAATTCTGGGTGCCATTTACAAACCATAAGTGCTAATGACTCCATTCCTTTTTGTGGTTGTAGGGGCTTTTGATTGGAGTACACTAAAACAAACCTAACCTCTCTTGGACATTCAGAAGCCAAGTTATAAGCCCACAAATGTGTAACTGGACTACTTCTTTAAAGTGACACCAGGCCCGGTGACCTTTGGGACATGGTTTTACCCCCTATAGGAATGTGCGATCATCTTGAAACGTTCAGATCACTTACAACTCAATAGATTCTACCTTCTTGTAGCGTTTCAGCCTGATTGGACCTTGTTTTCACACAAATGGACCCAGAATGATGTGAAATTGTGCTTCGTGCAACATAATTCTGGGTGCCATTTACAAACCATAAGTGCTAATGACTCCATTCCTTTTTGTGGTTGTAGGGGCCTTTGATTGGAGTACATTAAAACAAACCTGATCTCTCTAGGACATTCAGAAGCCAAGTTATAAGCCCACAAATGTGTAACTGGACTACTTCTTTAAATTGACACCAGATCCGGTGACCTTTGGGACATGGTTTGTCCCCCTTAGGAAAGTGCTATCATCATGAAACGTTCAGATCACTTACAACTCAATAGATTCTACCTTCCTGTAACGTTTCAGCCTGATTGGACCTTGTTTTCACACAAATGAACCCAGAATGATGTGAAATTGTGCTTCGTGCAACATAATTCTGGGTGCCATTTACAAACCATAAGTGCTAATGACTCCATTCCTTTTTGTGGTTGTAGGGGCTGTTGATTGGAGTACACTAAAACAAACCTAACCTCTCTAGGACATTCAGAAGCCAAGTTATAAGCCCACAAAGGTGTAACTGGACTACTTCTTTAAAGTGACACTAGGCCCGGTGACCTTTGGGACATGGCTTTACCCCCTATAGGAATGTGCGATCATCTTGAAACGTTCAGATCACTTACAACTCAATAGATTCTACCTTCTTGTAGCGTTTCAGCCGGATTGGACCTTGTTTTCACACAAATGGACCCAGAATGATGTGAAATTGTGCTTCGTGCAACATAATTCTGGGTGCCATTTACAAACCTTAAGTGCTAATGACTCCATTCCTTTTTGTGGTTGTAGGGGCTGTTGATTGGAGTACATTAAAACAAACCTGATCCCTCTAGGACATTCAGAAGCCAAGTTATAAGCCCACAAATGTGTAACTGGACTACTTCTTTAAATTGACACCAGATCCGGTGACATTTGGGACATGGTTTGACCCCCTTAGGAAAGTGCTATCATCATGAAACGTTCAGATGCCTTACAACTCAATAGATTCTACCTTCCTGTAACGTTTCAGCCTGATTGGACCTTGTTTTCACACAAATGAACCCAGAATTATGTGAAATTGTGCTTCGTGCAACATAATTCTGGGTGCCATTTACAAACCATAAGTGCTAATGACTCCATTCCTTTTTTTGGTTGTAGGGGCTGTTGATTGGAGTACACTAAAACAAACCTAACCTCTCTAGGACATTCAGAAGCCAAGTTATAAGCCCACAAAGGTGTTACTGGACTACTTCTTTAAAGTGACACCAGGCCCGGTGACCTTCGGGACATGGTATTACCCCCTATAGGAATGAGCGATCATCTTGAAATGTTCAGATCACTTACAACTCAATAGATTCTACCTTCTTGTAGCGGTCCAGCCTGATTGGACCTTGTTTTCACACAAATGGACCCAGAATGATGTGAAATTGTGCTTCATGCAACATAATTCTGGGTGCCATTTACAAACCATAAGTGCTAATGACTCCATTACTTTTTGTGGTTGTAGGGGCTGTTGATTGGAGTACACTAAAACAAACCTGACCTCTCTAGGACATTCAGAAGCCAAGTTATAAGCCCACAAATGTGTAACTGGACTACCTCTTTAACGTCACACCAGATCCGGTGACCTTTGGGACATGGTTTGACCCCCTTAGGAAAGCGCTATCATCATGAAACGTTCAGATCACTTACAACTCAATAGATTCTACCTTCCTCTAACGTTTCAGCCTGATTGGACCTTGTTTTCACACAAATGAACCCAGAATGATGTGAAATTGTGCTTCGTGCAACATAATTCTGGGTGCCATTTACAAACCATAAGTGCTAATGACTCCATTCATTTTTGTGGTTTTAGGGGCTGTTGATTGGAGTACACTAAAACAAACATAACCTCTCTAGGACATTCAGAAGCCAAGTTATAAGCCCAAAAAGGTGTAACTGGACTACTACTTTAAAGTGACACCAGGCCCGGTGACCTTTGGGACATGGTTTTACCCCCTATAGGAATGTGCGATCATCTTGAAACGTTCAGATCACTTACAACTCAATAGATTCTACCTTCTTGTAGCGTTTCAGCCTGATTGGACCTTGTTTTCACACAAATGGACCCAGAATGATGTGAAATTGTGCTTCGTGCAACATATTTCTGGGTGCCATTTACAAACCATAAGTGCTAATGACTCCATTCCTTTTTGTGGTTGTAGGGGCTGTTGATTGGAGTACACTAAAACAAACCTGATCTCTCTAGGACATTCAGAAGCCAAGTTATAAGCCCACAAATGTGTAACTGGACTACTTCTTTAAATTGACACCAGATCCGGTGACCTTTGGGACATGGTTTGACCCCCTTAGGAAATGGCTATCATCATGAAACGTTCAGATCACTTACAACTCAATAGATTATACCTTCCTGTAACGTTTCAGCCTGATTGGACCTTGTTTTCACACAAATGAACCCAGAATGATGTGAAATTGTGCTTCGTGCAACATATTTCTGGGTGCCATTTAAAAACCATAAGTGCTAATGACTCCATTCCTTTTTGGGGTAATGGGGGCTGTTAATTGGAGTACGCTAAAACAAACCTGATCTCTCTAGGACATTCAGAAGCCAAGTTATAAGCCCACAAATGTGTAACTGGACTACTTCTTTAAATTGACACCAGATCCGGTGACCTTTGGGACATGGTTTGACCCCCTTAGGAAAATGCTATCATCATGAAACGTTCAGATCTCTTACAACTCAGTAGATTCTACCTTCCTGTAACGTTTCAGCCTGATTGGACCTTGTTTTCACACAAATGAACCCAGAATGATATGAAATTGTGCTTCGTGCAACATAATTCTGGGTGCCATTTACAAACCATAAGTGCTAATGACTCCATTCCTTTTTGTGGTTGTAGGGGCTGTTGATTGGAGTACATTAAAACAAACCTGATCTCTCTAGGACATTCAGAAGCCAAGTTATAAGCCCACAAATGTGTAACTGTACTACTTCTTTAAATTGACACCAGATCCGGTGACCTTTGGGACATGTTTTGACCCCCTTAGGAAAGTGCTATCATCATGAAACGTTCAGATCACTTACAACTCAATAGATTCTACCTTCCTGTAACGTTTCAGCCTGATTTGACCTTGTTTTCACACAAATGGACCCAGAATGATGTGAAATTGTGCTTCGTGCAACATAATTCTGGGTGCCATTTACAAACCATAAGTGCTAATGACTCCATTCCATTTTGTGGTTGTAGGGGCTGTTGATTGGAGTACATTAAAACAAACCTGATCTCTCTAGGACATTCAGAAGCCAAGTTATAAGCCCACAAATGTGTAACTGGACTACTTCTTTATATTGACACCAGATCCGGGACCTTTGGGACATGGTTTGACCCCCTTAGGAAAGTGCTATCATCATGAAACGTTCAGATCACTTACAACTCAATAGATTCTACCTTCCTGTAACGTTTCAGCCTGATTTGACCTTGTTTTCACACAAATGGACCCAGAATGATGTGAAATTGTGCTTCGTGCAACATAATTCTGGGTGCCATTTACAAACCATAAGTGCTAATGACTCCATTCCTTTTTGTGGTTGTAGGGGCTGTTGATTGGAGTACATTAAGACAAACCTGATCTCTCTAGGACATTCAGAAGCCAAGTTATAAGCCCACAAATGTGTAACTGGACTACTTCTTTAAATTGACACCAGATCCGGTGACCTTTGGGACAAGGTTTGACCCCCTTAGGAAAGTGCTATCATCATGAAACATTCAGATCACTTACAACTCAATAGATTCTACCTTCCTGTAAAGTTTCAGCCTGATTGGACCTTGTTTTCACACAAATGGACCCAGAATGATGTGAAATTGTGCTTCATGCAACATAATTCTGGGTGCCATTTACAAACCATAAGTGCTAATGACTCCATTACTTTTTGTGGTTGTAGGGGCTGTTGATTGGAGTACACTAAAACAAACCTGACCTCTCTAGGACATTCAGAAGCCAAGTTATAAGCCCACAAATGTGTAACTGGACTACCTCTTTAACGTCACACCAGATCCGGTGACCTTTGGGACATGGTTTGACCCCCTTAGGAAAGCGCTATCATCATGAAACGTTCAGATCACTTACAACTCAATAGATTCTACCTTCCTCTAACATTTCAGCCTGATTGGACCTTGTTTTCACACAAATGAACCCAGAATGATGTGAAATTGTGCTTCGTGCAACATAATTCTGGGTGCCATTTACAAACCATAAGTGCTAATGACTCCATTCATTTTTGTGGTTTTAGGGGCTGTTGATTGGAGTACACTAAAACAAACGTAACCTCTCTAGGACATTCAGAAGCCAAGTTATAAGCCCAAAAAGGTGTAACTGGACTACTACTTTAAAGTGACACCAGGCCCGGTGACCTTTGGGACATGGTTTTACCCCCTATAGGAATGTGCGATCATCTTGAAACGTTCAGATCACTTACAACTCAATAGATTCTACCTTCTTGTAGCGTTTCAGCCTGATTGGACCTTGTTTTCACACAAATGGACCCAGAATGATGTGAAATTGTGCTTCGTGCAACATATTTCTGGGTGCCATTTACAAACCATAAGTGCTAATGACTCCATTCCTTTCTGTGGTTGTAGGGGCTGTTGATTGGAGTACACTAAAACAAACCTGATCTCTCTAGGACATTCAGAAGCCAAGTTATAAGCCCACAAATGTGTAACTGGACTACTTCTTTAAATTGACACCAGATCCGGTGACCTTTGGGACATGGTTTGACCCCCTTAGGAAATGGCTATCATCATGAAACGTTCAGATCACTTACAACTCAATAGATTATACCTTCCTGTAACGTTTCAGCCTGATTGGACCTTGTTTTCACACAAATGAACCCAGAATGATGTGAAATTGTGCTTCGTGCAACATATTTCTGGGTGCCATTTAAAAACCATAAGTGCTAATGACTCCATTCCTTTTTGGGGTAATGGGGGCTGTTAATTGGAGTACGCTAAAACAAACCTGATCTCTCTAGGACATTCAGAAGCCAAGTTATAAGCCCACAAATGTGTAACTGGACTACTTCTTTAAATTGACACCAGATCCGGTGACCTTTGGGACATGGTTTGACCCCCTTAGGAAAATGCTATCATCATGAAACGTTCAGATCTCTTACAACTCAGTAGATTCTACCTTCCTGTAACGTTTCAGCCTGATTGGACCTTGTTTTCACACAAATGAACCCAGAATGATATGAAATTGTGCTTCGTGCAACATAATTCTGGGTGCCATTTACAAACCATAAGTGCTAATGACTCCATTCCTTTTTGTGGTTGTAGGGGCTGTTGATTGGAGTACATTAAAACAAACCTGATCTCTCTAGGACATTCAGAAGCCAAGTTATAAGCCCACAAATGTGTAACTGTACTACTTCTTTAAATTGACACCAGATCCGGTGACCTTTGGGACATGTTTTGACCCCCTTAGGAAAGTGCTATCATCATGAAACGTTCAGATCACTTACAACTCAATAGATTCTACCTTCCTGTAACGTTTCAGCCTGATTTGACCTTGTTTTCACACAAATGGACCCAGAATGATGTGAAATTGTGCTTCGTGCAACATAATTCTGGGTGCCATTTACAAACCATAAGTGCTAATGACTCCATTCCATTTTGTGGTTGTAGGGGCTGTTGATTGGAGTACATTAAAACAAACCTGATCTCTCTAGGACATTCAGAAGCCAAGTTATAAGCCCACAAATGTGTAACTGGACTACTTCTTTATATTGACACCAGATCCGGGACCTTTGGGACATGGTTTGACCCCCTTAGGAAAGTGCTATCATCATGAAACGTTCAGATCACTTACAACTCAATAGATTCTACCTTCCTGTAACGTTTCAGCCTGATTTGACCTTGTTTTCACACAAATGGACCCAGAATGATGTGAAATTGTGCTTCGTGCAACATAATTCTGGGTGCCATTTACAAACCATAAGTGCTAATGACTCCATTCCTTTTTGTGGTTGTAGGGGCTGTTGATTGGAGTACATTAAGACAAACCTGATCTCTCTAGGACATTCAGAAGCCAAGTTATAAGCCCACAAATGTGTAACTGGACTACTTCTTTAAATTGACACCAGATCCGGTGACCTTTGGGACATGGTTTGACCCCCTTAGGAAAGTGCTATCATCATGAAACATTCAGATCACTTACAACTCAATAGATTCTACCTTCCTGTAACGTTTCAGCCTGATTGGACCTTGTTTTCACACAAGTGAACCCAGAATGATGTGAAATTGTGCTTCGTGCAACATAATTCTGGGTGCCATTTACAAACCATAAGTGCTAATGACTCCATTCCTTTTTGAGTTTGTAGGGGCTTTTGATTGGAGTACACTAAAACAAACCTGATCTCTCTTGGACATTCAGAAGCCAAGTTATAAGCCCACAAAGGTGTAACTGGACTACTACTTTAAAGTGACACCAGGCCCGGTGACCTTTGGGAAATGGTTTTACCCCCTATAGGAATGTGTGATCATCTTGAAACGTTCAGATCACTTACAACTCAATAGATTCTACCTTCTTGTAGCGTTTCAGCCTGATTGGACCTTGTTTTCACACAAATGAACCCACGATGATGTGAAATTGTGCTTCGTGCAACATAATTCTGGGTGCCATTTACAAACCATAAGTGCTAATGGCTCCATTCCTTTTTGTGGTTGTAGGGGCTGTTGATTGGAGTACATTAAAACAAACCTGATCTCTCTAGGACATTCAGAAGCCAAGTTATAAGCCCACAAATGTGTAACTGGACTACTTCTTTAAATTGACACCAGATCCGGTGACCTTTGGGACATGTTTTGACCCCCTTAAGAAAGTGCTATCATCATGAAACGTTCAGATCACTTACAACTCAATAGATTCTACCTTCCTGTAACGTTTCAGCCTGATTTGACCTTGTTTTCACACAAATGGACCCAGAATGATGTGAAATTGTGCTTCGTGCAACATAATTCTGGGTGCCATTTACAAACCATAAGTGCTAATGACTCCATTCCTTTTTGTGGTTGTAGGGGCTGTTGATTGGAGTACATTAAGACAAACCTGATCTCTCTAGGACATTCAGAAGCCAAGTTATAAGCCCACAAATGTGTAACTGGACTACTTTAAATTGACACCAGATCCGGTGACCTTTGGGACATGGTTTGACCCCCTTAGGAAAGTGCTATCATCATGAAACATTCAGATCACTTACAACTCAATAGATTCTACCTTCCTGTAACGTTTCAGCCTGATTGGACCTTGTTTTCACACAAGTGAACCCAGAATGATGTGAAATTGTGCTTCGTGCAACATAATTCTGGGTGCCATTTACAAACCATAAGTGCTAATGACTCCATTCCTTTTTGAGTTTGTAGGGGCTTTTGATTGGAGTACACTAAAACAAACCTGATCTCTCTTGGACATTCAGAAGCCAAGTTATAAGCCCACAAAGGTGTAACTGGACTACTACTTTAAAGTGACACCAGGCCCGGTGACCTTTGGGAAATGGTTTTACCCCCTATAGGAATGTGTGATCATCTTGAAACGTTCAGATCACTTACAACTCAATAGATTCTACCTTCTTGTAGCGTTTCAGCCTGATTGGACCTTGTTTTCACACAAATGAACCCACGATGATGTGAAATTGTGCTTCGTGCAACATAATTCTGGGTGCCATTTACAAACCATAAGTGCTAATGACTCCATTCCTTTTTGTGGTTGTAGGGGCTGTTGATTGGAGTACATTAAAACAAACCTGATCTCTCTAGGACATTCAGAAGCCAAGTTATAAGCCCACAAATCTGTAACTGGACTACTTCTTTAAATTGACACCAAATCCGGTGACCTTTGGGACATGGTTTGACCCCCTTAGGAAAGTGCTATCATCATGAAACGTTCAGATCACTTACAACTCAATAGATTCTACCTTCCTGTAACATTTCAGCCTGATTGGACCTTGTTTTCACACAAATGAACCCAGAATGATGTGAAATTGTGCTTCGTGCAACATAATTCTGGGTGACATTTACAAACCATAAGTGCTAATGACTCCATTCCTTTTTGTGGTTGTAGGGGCTGTTGATTGGAGTACACTAAAACAAACCTAACCTCTCTAGGACATTCAGAAGCCAAGTTATAAGCCCACAAAGTTGTAACTGGACTACTTCTTTAAAGTGACACTAGGCCCAGTGACCTTTGGGACATGGCTTTACCCCCTATAGGAATGTGCGATCATCTTGAAACATTCAGATCACTTACAACTCAATAGATTCTACCTTCTTGTAGCGTTTCAGCCTGATTGGACCTTGTTTTCACACAAAAGGACCCAGAATGATGTGAAATTGTGCTTTGTGCAACATAATTCTGGGTGCCATTTACAAACCTTAAGTGCTAATGACTCCATTCCTTTTTGTGGTTGTAGGGGCTGTTGATTGGAGTACATTAAAACAAACCTGATCTCTCTAGGACATTCAGACGCCAAGTTATAAGCCCACAAATGTGTAACTGGACTACTTCTTTAAATTGACACCAGATCCGGTGACATTGGGACATGGTTTGACCCCCTTAGGAAAGTGCTATCATCATGAAACGTTCAGATACTTTACAACTCAATAGATTCTACCTTCCTGTAACGTTTCAGCCTGATTGGACCTTGTTTTCACACAAATGAACCCAGAATGATGTGAAATTGTGCTTCGTGCAACATAATTCTGGGTGCCATTTACAAACCATAAGTGCTAATGACTCCATTCCTTTTTGTGGTTGTAGGGGCTGTTGATTGGAGTACACTAAAACAAACCTAACCTCTCTAGGACATTCAGAAGCCAAGTTATAAGCCCACAAAGGTGTTACTGGACTACTTCTTTAAAGTGACACCAGGCCCGGTGACCTTTGGGAAATGGTTTTACCCCCTATAGGAATGTGTGATCATCTTGAAACGTTCAGATCACTTACAACTCAATAGATTCTACCTTCTTGTAGCGTTTCAGCCTGATTGGACCTTGTTTTCACACAAATGAACCCAGAATGATGTGAAATTGTGCTTCGTGCAACATAATTCTGGGTGCCATTTACAAACCATAAGTGCTAATGTCTCCATTCCTTTTTGTGGTTGTAGGGGCTGTTGATTGGAGTACATTAAAACAAACCTGATCTCTCTAGGACATTCAGAAGCCAAGTTATAAGCCCACAAATGTGTAACTGGACTACTTCTTTAAATTGACACCAGATCCGGTGACCTTTGGGACATTGTTTGACCCCCTTAGGAAAGTGCTATCATCATGAAACGTTCAGATCACTTACAACTCAATAGATTCTACCTTCCTGTAACGTTTCAGCCTGATTGGACCTTGTTTTCACACAAATGAACCCAGAATGATGTGAAATTGTGCATCGTGCAACATAATTCTGGGTGACATTTAAAAACCATAAGTTTTAATGACTCCATTCCTTTTTGGGGTAATGGGGGCTGTTAATTGGAGTACGCTAAAACAAACCTGATCTCTCTAGGACATTCAGAAGCCAAGTTATAAGCCCACAAATGTGTAACTGGACTACTTCTTTAAATTGACACCAGATCCGGTGACCTTTGGGACATGGTTTGTCCCCCTTAGGAAAGTGCTATCATCATGAAACGTTCAGATCACTTACAACTCAATAGATTCTACCTTCATGTAACGTTTCAGCCTGATTGGACCTTGTTTTCACACAAATGAACCCAGAATGATGTGAAATTGTGCTTCGTGCAACATAATTCTGGGTGCCATTTACAAACCATAAGTGCTAATGACTCCATTCCTTTTTGTGGTTGTAGGGGCTGTTGATTGGAGTACACTAAAACAAACCTAACCTCTCTAGGACATTCAGAAGCCAAGTTATAAGCCCACAAAGGTGTAACTGGACTACTTCTTTAAAGTGACACTAGGCCCAGTGACCTTTGGGACATGGCTTTACCCCCTATAGGAATGTGCGATCATCTTGAAACATTCAGATCACTTACAACTCAATAGATTCTACCTTCTTGTAGCGTTTCAGCCTGATTGGACCTTGTTTTCACACAAAAGGACCCAGAATGATGTGAAATTGTGCTTCGTGCAACATAATTCTGGGTGCCATTTACAAACCATAAGTGCTAATGACTCCATTCCTTTTTGTGGTTGTAGGGGCTGTTGATTGGAGTACATTAAAACAAACCTGATCTCTCTAGGACATTCAGAAGCCAAGTTATAAGCCCACAAATGTGTAACTGGACTACTTCTTAAAATTGACACCAGATCCGGTGACCTTTGGGACATGGTTTGACCCCCTTAGGAAAGTGCTATCATCATGAAACGTTCAGATCACTTACAACTCAATAGATTCTACCTTCCTGTAACGTTTCAGCCTGATTTGACCTTGTTTTCACACAAATGGACCCAGAATGATGTGAAATTGTGCTTCGTGCAACATAATTCTGGGTGCCATTTACAAACCATAAGTGCTAATGACTCCATTCCTTTTTGTGGTTGTAGGGGCTGTTGATTGGAGTACATTAAGACAAACCTGATCTCTCTAGGACATTCAGAAGCCAAGTTATAAGCCCACAAATGTGTAACTGGACTACTTCTTTAAATTGACACCAGATCCGGTGACCTTTGGGACATGGTTTGACCCCCTTAGGAAAGTGCTATCATCATGAAACATTCAGATCACTTACAACTCAATAGATTCTACCTTCCTGTAACGTTTCAGCCTGATTGGACCTTGTTTTCACACAAATGAACCCAGAATGATGTGAAATTGTGCTTCGTGCAACATAATTCTGGGTGCCATTTAAAAACCATAAGTGCTAATGACTCCATTCCTTTTTGTGGTTGTACGGGCTGTTGATTGGAGTACACTAAAACAAACCTGATCTCTCTAGGACATTCAGAAGCCAAGTTATAAGCCCACAAATGTGTAACTGGACTACTTCTTTAAATTGACACCAGATCCGGTGACCTTTGGGACATGGTTTGACCCCCTTAGGAAAGTGCTATCATCATGAAACATTCAGATCACTTACAACTCAATAGATTCTACCTTCCTGTAAAGTTTCAGCCTGATTGGACCTTGTTTTCACACAAATGAACCCAGAATGATGTGAAATTGTGCTTCGTGCAACATAATTCTGGGTGCCATTTACAAACCATAAGTGCTAATGACTCCATTCCTTTTTGTGGTTGTAGGGGCTGTTGATTGGAGTACACTAAAACAAACCTAACCTCTCTAGGACATTCAGAAGCCAAGTTATAAGCCCACAAAGGTGTAACTGGACTACTTCTTTAAAGTGACACTAGGCCCGGTGACCTTTGGGACATGGTTTGACCCCCTTAGGAAAGTGCTATCATCATGAAACGTTCAGATACCTTACAACTCAATAGATTCTACCTTCTTGTAGCGTTTCAGCCTGATTGGACCTTGTTTTCACACAAATGGACCCAGAATGATGTGAAATTATGCTTCGTGCAACATAATTCTGGGTGCCATTTACAAACCTTAAGTGCTAATGACTCCATTCCTTTTTGTGGTTGTAGGGGCTGTTGATTGGAGTACATTAAAACAAACCTGATCTCTCTAGGACATTCAGAAGCCAAGTTATAAGCCCACAAATGTGTAACTGGACTACTTTAAATTGACACCAGATCCGGTGACATTTGGGACATGGTTTGACCCCCTTAGGAAAGTGCTATCATCATGAAACGTTCAGATACCTTACAACTCAATAGATTCTACCTTCCAGTAACGTTTCAGCCTGATTGGACCTTGTTTTCACACAAATGAACCCAGAATGATATGAAATTGTGCTTCGTGCAACATAATTCTGGGTGCCATTTACAAACCATAAGTGCTAATGACTCCATTCCTTTTTGTGGTTGTAGGGGCTGTTGATTGGAGTACATTAAAACAAACCTGATCTCTCTAGGACATTCAGAAGCCAAGTTATAAGCCCAAAAATGTGTAACTGGACTACATCTTTAAATTGACACCAGATCCGGTGACCTTTGGGACATTTTTTGACGCCCTTAGGAAAGTGCTATCATCATGAAACGTTCAGATCACTTACAACTCAATAGATTCTACATTCCTGTAACGTTTCAGCCTGATTTGACCTTGTTTTCACACAAATGGACCCAGAATGATGTGAAATTGTGCTTCGTGCAACATAATTCTGGGTGCCATTTACAAACCATGAGTGCTAATGACTCCATTCCTTTTTGTGGTTGTAGGGGCTGTTGATTGGAGTACATTAAAACAAACCTGATCTCTCTAGGACATTCAGAAGCCAAGTTATAAGCCCACAAATGTGTAACTGGACTACTTCTTTAAATTGACACCAGATCTGGTGACCTTTGGGACATGGTTTGACCCCCTTAGGAAAGTGCTATCATCATGAAACGTTCAGATCACTTACAACTCAATAGATTCTACCTTCCTGTAACGTTTCAGCCTGATTTGACCTTGTTTTCACACAAATGGACCCAGAATGATGTGAAATTGTGCTTCGTGCAACATAATTCTGGGTGCCATTTACAAACCATAAGTGCTAATGACTCCATTCCTTTTTGTGGTTGTAGGGGCTGTTGATTGGAGTACATTAAGACAAACCTGATCTCTCTAGGACATTCAGAAGCCAAGTTATAAGCCCACAAATGTGTAACTGGACTACTTCTTTAAATTGACACCAGATCCGGTGACCTTTGGGACATGGTTTGACCCCCTTAGGAAAGTGCTATCATCATGAAACATTCAGATCACTTACAACTCAATAGATTCTACCTTCCTGTAACGTTTCAGCCTGATTGGACCTTGTTTTCACACAAATGAACCCAGAATGATGTGAAATTGTGCTTCGTGCAACATAATTCTGGGTGCCATTTAAAAACCATAAGTGCTAATGACTCCATTCCTTTTTGAGGTTGTACGGGCTGTTGATTGGAGTACACTAAAACAAACCTGATCTCTCTAGGACATTCAGAAGCCAAGTTATAAGCCCACAAATGTGTAACTGGACTACTTCTTTAAATTGACACCAGATCCAGTGACCTTTGGGACATGGTTTGACCCCCTTAGGAAAGTGCTATCATCATGAAACGTTCAGATCACTTACAACTCAATAGATTCTACCTTCCTGTAACGTTTCAGCCTGATTGGACCTTGTTTTCACACAAATGAACCCAGAATGATGTGAAATTGTGCTTCATGCAACATAATTCTGGGTGCCATTTACAAACCATAAGTGCTAATGACTCCATTCCTTTTTGTGTTTGTAGGGGCTTTTGATTGGAGTACACTAAAACAAACCTGATCTCTCTAGGACATTCAGAAGCCAAGTTATAAGCCCACAAAGGTGTAACTGGACTACTTCTTTAAAGTGACACCAGGCCCGGTGACCTTTGGGAAATGGTTTTACCCCCTATAGGAATGTGTGATCATCTTGAAACGTTCAGATCACTTACAACTCAATAGATTCTACCTTCTTGTAGCGTTTCAGCCTGATTGGACCTTGTTTTCACACAAATGAACCCAGAATGATGTGAAATTGTGCTTCGTGCAACATAATTCTGGGTGCCATTTACAAACCATAAGTGCTAATGACTCCATTCCTTTTTGTGGTTGTAGGGGCTGTTGATTGGAGTAAACTAAAACAAACCTGATCTCTCTAGGACATTCAGAAGCCAAGTTATAAGCCCACAAATGCGTAACTGGACTACTTCTTTAAATTGACACCAGATCCGGTGACCTTTGGGACATTGTTTGACCCCCTTAGGAAAGTGCTATCATCATGAAACGTTCAGATCACTTACAACTCAATAGATTCTACCTTCCTGTAACGTTTCAGCCTGATTGGACCTTGTTTTCACACAAATGAACCCAGAATGATGTGAAATTGTGCATCGTGCAACATAATTCTGGGTGCCATTTAAAAACCATAAGTGCTAATGACTCCATTACTTTTTGGGGTAATGGGGGCTGTTAATTGGAGTACGCTAAAACAAACCTGATCTCTCTAGGACATTCAGAAGCCAAGTTATAAGCCCACAAATGTGTAACTGGACTACTTCTTTAAATTGACACCAGATCCGGTGACCTTTGGGACATGGTTTGACCCCCTTAGGAAAGTGCTATCATCATGAAACGTTCAGATCACTTACAACTCAATAGATTCTACCTTTCTGTAACATTTCAGCCTGATTGGACCTTGTTTTCACACAAATGAACCCAGAATGATGTGAAATTGTGCTTCGTGCAACATAATTCTGGGTGCTATTTACAAACCATAAGTGCTAATGACTCCATTCCTTTTTGTGGTTGTAGGGGCTTTTGATTGGAGTACACTAAAACAAACCTAACCTCTCTAGGACATTCAGAAGCCAAGTTATAAGCCCACAAATGTGTAACTGGACTACTTCTTTAAAGTGACACCAGGCCCGGTGACCTTTGGGACATGGTTTTACCCCCTATAGGAATGTGCGATCATCTTGAAACGTTCAGATCACTTACAACTCAATAGATTCTACCTTCTTGTAGCGTTTCAGCCTGATTGGACCTTGTTTTCACACAAATGGACCCAGAATGATGTGAAATTGTGCTTCGTGCAACATAATTCTGGGTGCCATTTACAAACCATAAGTGCTAATGACTCCATTCCTTTTTGTGGTTGTAGGGGCCTTTGATTGGAGTACATTAAAACAAACCTGATCTCTCTAGGACATTCAGAAGCCAAGTTATAAGCCCACAAATGTGTAACTGGACTACTTCTTTAAATTGACACCAGATCCGGTGACC
This sequence comes from Nothobranchius furzeri, assembly GCF_043380555.1. Lineage (NCBI taxonomy): Eukaryota > Metazoa > Chordata > Actinopteri > Cyprinodontiformes > Nothobranchiidae > Nothobranchius > Nothobranchius furzeri. The sequence goes on from NC_091742.1 coordinate 38,790,187, forward strand.
TTTGGGACATGGTTTGTCCCCCTTAGGAAAGTGCTATCATCATGAAACGTTCAGATCACTTACAACTCAATAGATTCTACCTTCCTGTAACGTTTCAGCCTGATTGGACCTTGTTTTCACACAAATGAACCCAGAATGATGTGAAATTGTGCTTCGTGCAACATAATTCTGGGTGCCATTTACAAACCATAAGTGCTAATGACTCCATTCCTTTTTGTGGTTGTAGGGGCTGTTGATTGGAGTACACTAAAACAAACCTAACCTCTCTAGGACATTCAGAAGCCAAGTTATAAGCCCACAAAGGTGTAACTGGACTACTTCTTTAAAGTGACACTAGGCCCGGTGACCTTTGGGACATGGCTTTACCCCCTATAGGAATGTGCGATCATCTTGAAACGTTCAGATCACTTACAACTCAATAGATTCTACCTTCTTGTAGCGTTTCAGCCGGATTGGACCTTGTTTTCACACAAATGGACCCAGAATGATGTGAAATTGTGCTTCGTGCAACATAATTCTGGGTGCCATTTACAAACCTTAAGTGCTAATGACTCCATTCCTTTTTGTGGTTGTAGGGGCTGTTGATTGGAGTACATTAAAACAAACCTGATCCCTCTAGGACATTCAGAAGCCAAGTTATAAGCCCACAAATGTGTAACTGGACTACTTCTTTAAATTGACACCAGATCCGGTGACATTTGGGACATGGTTTGACCCCCTTAGGAAAGTGCTATCATCATGAAACGTTCAGATGCCTTACAACTCAATAGATTCTACCTTCCTGTAACGTTTCAGCCTGATTGGACCTTGTTTTCACACAAATGAACCCAGAATTATGTGAAATTGTGCTTCGTGCAACATAATTCTGGGTGCCATTTACAAACCATAAGTGCTAATGACTCCATTCCTTTTTTTGGTTGTAGGGGCTGTTGATTGGAGTACACTAAAACAAACCTAACCTCTCTAGGACATTCAGAAGCCAAGTTATAAGCCCACAAAGGTGTTACTGGACTACTTCTTTAAAGTGACACCAGGCCCGGTGACCTTCGGGACATGGTATTACCCCCTATAGGAATGAGCGATCATCTTGAAACCTTCAGATCACTTACAACTCAATAGATTCTACCTTCTTGTAGCGGTCCAGCCTGATTGGACCTTGTTTTCACACAAATGGACCCAGAATGATGTGAAATTGTGCTTCATGCAACATAATTCTGGGTGCCATTTACAAACCATAAGTGCTAATGACTCCATTACTTTTTGTGGTTGTAGGGGCTGTTGATTGGAGTACACTAAAACAAACCTGACCTCTCTAGGACATTCAGAAGCCAAGTTATAAGCCCACAAATGTGTAACTGGACTACCTCTTTAACGTCACACCAGATCCGGTGACCTTTGGGACATGGTTTGACCCCCTTAGGAAAGCGCTATCATCATGAAACGTTCAGATCACTTACAACTCAATAGATTCTACCTTCCTCTAACGTTTCAGCCTGATTGGACCTTGTTTTCACACAAATGAACCCAGAATGATGTGAAATTGTGCTTCGTGCAACATAATTCTGGGTGCCATTTACAAACCATAAGTGCTAATGACTCCATTCATTTTTGTGGTTTTAGGGGCTGTTGATTGGAGTACACTAAAACAAACATAACCTCTCTAGGACATTCAGAAGCCAAGTTATAAGCCCAAAAAGGTGTAACTGGACTACTACTTTAAAGTGACACCAGGCCCGGTGACCTTTGGGACATGGTTTTACCCCCTATAGGAATGTGCGATCATCTTGAAACGTTCAGATCACTTACAACTCAATAGATTCTACCTTCTTGTAGCATTTCAGCCTGATTGGACCTTGTTTTCACACAAATGGACCCAGAATGATGTGAAATTGTGCTTCGTGCAACATATTTCTGGGTGCCATTTACAAACCATAAGTGCTAATGACTCCATTCCTTTTTGTGGTTGTAGGGGCTGTTGATTGGAGTACACTAAAACAAACCTGATCTCTCTAGGACATTCAGAAGCCAAGTTATAAGCCCACAAATGTGTAACTGGACTACTTCTTTAAATTGACACCAGATCCGGTGACCTTTGGGACATGGTTTGACCCCCTTAGGAAATGGCTATCATCATGAAACGTTCAGATCACTTACAACTCAATAGATTATACCTTCCTGTAACGTTTCAGCCTGATTGGACCTTGTTTTCACACAAATGAACCCAGAATGATGTGAAATTGTGCTTCGTGCAACATATTTCTGGGTGCCATTTAAAAACCATAAGTGCTAATGACTCCATTCCTTTTTGGGGTAATGGGGGCTGTTAATTGGAGTACGCTAAAACAAACCTGATCTCTCTAGGACATTCAGAAGCCAAGTTATAAGCCCACAAATGTGTAACTGGACTACTTCTTTAAATTGACACCAGATCCGGTGACCTTTGGGACATGGTTTGACCCCCTTAGGAAAATGCTATCATCATGAAACGTTCAGATCTCTTACAACTCAGTAGATTCTACCTTCCTGTAACGTTTCAGCCTGATTGGACCTTGTTTTCACACAAATGAACCCAGAATGATATGAAATTGTGCTTCGTGCAACATAATTCTGGGTGCCATTTACAAACCATAAGTGCTAATGACTCCATTCCTTTTTGTGGTTGTAGGGGCTGTTGATTGGAGTACATTAAAACAAACCTGATCTCTCTAGGACATTCAGAAGCCAAGTTATAAGCCCACAAATGTGTAACTGTACTACTTCTTTAAATTGACACCAGATCCGGTGACCTTTGGGACATGTTTTGACCCCCTTAGGAAAGTGCTATCATCATGAAACGTTCAGATCACTTACAACTCAATAGATTCTACCTTCCTGTAACGTTTCAGCCTGATTTGACCTTGTTTTCACACAAATGGACCCAGAATGATGTGAAATTGTGCTTCGTGCAACATAATTCTGGGTGCCATTTACAAACCATAAGTGCTAATGACTCCATTCCATTTTGTGGTTGTAGGGGCTGTTGATTGGAGTACATTAAAACAAACCTGATCTCTCTAGGACATTCAGAAGCCAAGTTATAAGCCCACAAATGTGTAACTGGACTACTTCTTTATATTGACACCAGATCCGGGACCTTTGGGACATGGTTTGACCCCCTTAGGAAAGTGCTATCATCATGAAACGTTCAGATCACTTACAACTCAATAGATTCTACCTTCCTGTAACGTTTCAGCCTGATTTGACCTTGTTTTCACACAAATGGACCCAGAATGATGTGAAATTGTGCTTCGTGCAACATAATTCTGGGTGCCATTTACAAACCATAAGTGCCAATGACTCCATTCCTTTTTGTGGTTGTAGGGGCTGTTGATTGGAGTACATTAAGACAAACCTGATCTCTCTAGGACATTCAGAAGCCAAGTTATAAGCCCACAAATGTGTAACTGGACTACTTCTTTAAATTGACACCAGATCCGGTGACCTTTGGGACAAGGTTTGACCCCCTTAGGAAAGTGCTATCATCATGAAACATTCAGATCACTTACAACTCAATAGATTCTACCTTCCTGTAAAGTTTCAGCCTGATTGGACCTTGTTTTCACACAAATGGACCCAGAATGATGTGAAATTGTGCTTCATGCAACATAATTCTGGGTGCCATTTACAAACCATAAGTGCTAATGACTCCATTACTTTTTGTGGTTGTAGGGGCTGTTGATTGGAGTACACTAAAACAAACCTGACCTCTCTAGGACATTCAGAAGCCAAGTTATAAGCCCACAAATGTGTAACTGGACTACCTCTTTAACGTCACACCAGATCCGGTGACCTTTGGGACATGGTTTGACCCCCTTAGGAAAGCGCTATCATCATGAAACGTTCAGATCACTTACAACTCAATAGATTCTACCTTCCTCTAACGTTTCAGCCTGATTGGACCTTGTTTTCACACAAATGAACCCAGAATGATGTGAAATTGTGCTTCGTGCAACATAATTCTGGGTGCCATTTACAAACCATAAGTGCTAATGACTCCATTCATTTTTGTGGTTTTAGGGGCTGTTGATTGGAGTACACTAAAACAAACGTAACCTCTCTAGGACATTCAGAAGCCAAGTTATAAGCCCAAAAAGGTGTAACTGGACTACTACTTTAAAGTGACACCAGGCCCGGTGACCTTTGGGACATGGTTTTACCCCCTATAGGAATGTGCGATCATCTTGAAACGTTCAGATCACTTACAACTCAATAGATTCTACCTTCTTGTAGCGTTTCAGCCTGATTGGACCTTGTTTTCACACAAATGGACCCAGAATGATGTGAAATTGTGCTTCGTGCAACATATTTCTGGGTGCCATTTACAAACCATAAGTGCTAATGACTCCATTCCTTTCTGTGGTTGTAGGGGCTGTTGATTGGAGTACACTAAAACAAACCTGATCTCTCTAGGACATTCAGAAGCCAAGTTATAAGCCCACAAATGTGTAACTGGACTACTTCTTTAAATTGACACCAGATCCGGTGACCTTTGGGACATGGTTTGACCCCCTTAGGAAATGGCTATCATCATGAAACGTTCAGATCACTTACAACTCAATAGATTATACCTTCCTGTAACGTTTCAGCCTGATTGGACCTTGTTTTCACACAAATGAACCCAGAATGATGTGAAATTGTGCTTCGTGCAACATATTTCTGGGTGCCATTTAAAAACCATAAGTGCTAATGACTCCATTCCTTTTTGGGGTAATGGGGGCTGTTAATTGGAGTACGCTAAAACAAACCTGATCTCTCTAGGACATTCAGAAGCCAAGTTATAAGCCCACAAATGTGTAACTGGACTACTTCTTTAAATTGACACCAGATCCGGTGACCTTTGGGACATGGTTTGACCCCCTTAGGAAAATGCTATCATCATGAAACGTTCAGATCTCTTACAACTCAGTAGATTCTACCTTCCTGTAACGTTTCAGCCTGATTGGACCTTGTTTTCACACAAATGAACCCAGAATGATATGAAATTGTGCTTCGTGCAACATAATTCTGGGTGCCATTTACAAACCATAAGTGCTAATGACTCCATTCCTTTTTGTGGTTGTAGGGGCTGTTGAATGGAGTACATTAAAACAAACCTGATCTCTCTAGGACATTCAGAAGCCAAGTTATAAGCCCACAAATGTGTAACTGTACTACTTCTTTAAATTGACACCAGATCCGGTGACCTTTGGGACATGTTTTGACCCCCTTAGGAAAGTGCTATCATCATGAAACGTTCAGATCACTTACAACTCAATAGATTCTACCTTCCTGTAACGTTTCAGCCTGATTTGACCTTGTTTTCACACAAATGGACCCAGAATGATGTGAAATTGTGCTTCGTGCAACATAATTCTGGGTGCCATTTACAAACCATAAGTGCTAATGACTCCATTCCATTTTGTGGTTGTAGGGGCTGTTGATTGGAGTACATTAAAACAAACCTGATCTCTCTAGGACATTCAGAAGCCAAGTTATAAGC